>NC_090440.1:1380824715-1381129436 GCF_031143425.1 Pleurodeles waltl
GTGGGACCTTGTATGAGGATGGTTTAGCGGGTTGTATGGGTATGTGCAGTGGGCATGCTTTAGTGATGGGTGTCCATGCTTTGTTGTTGCATGCAGGTCTTGGTGTTGGGATGGGTGGTTTGTGATGTTGGGACATATGTGAGGAGTTGGGGTGCTGGGGGTAAGGGTGAGGGTATGTGATAGCATGCAGGCAGGGTGGGGGATGTAATAATTAAGATTTGTCTTACAAGAGTCCATTCCCCCACCTACTCCTGCAAGGCCCTCAGGATGCAGAATCGCCAAGACCTGCTCCTCCCATGTTGTTAGTTGTGGGTGAGGAGGTGGGGGTCCTCTGCCAGTCCGCTGAACCGCCTGTTGGTGTCTTGAGACCAAGGAACGCACCTTCCCCCATATGTCGTTCCACCTCTTCCTGATGTCCTCCCGATTTCTTGGGTGCTGTCCCACTGCGTTGACCCTGTACACTATTCTTTGCCATAGCTCCATCTTTCTTGCTATTGAGGTGTGCTGCACCTGTGCTCTGAATAGCTGTGGCTCTACCTGGGCGATTTCCTCCACCATGACCCTGAGCTCCTCCTCCGAGAACCTGGGGTGTCTTTGCCGTGCCATGGGGTGGTGTAGGTGATGTGTGGGGTGGAGTGTGTGGTGTTAAGTGTGCTGATATTTAGTGGTGTGTTGTGTGAGGTGCGTGGAAGTTCTGTGGGTGATGGTGTTGTGTGGCTGTGGATGCTGTTCTTGCTATCTCTCTCTGGTCTTCTTTCGGAATTTTTGGTCGTGGGTGTTTGTGGGTGATGTGGGTGTGTGTTTTATATTGTAATGGGTGTGTGGGAGTGGTGTGTGTATGTGTATCAGGTGTGTGTATTTCGAATTGTCCAATGTGGCTGTGTTTTGTAAGAGTGTGTGTATTTTGAGCGTGTGTCGTGATAGTGTGGGCATATTTCTGTTGGCGTGACAGTGGAGGTTTTGTTTTCGCCAGTTTATCACTGACCTTTGGTGTGGCGGATGTGTGTGGGTGTCTGAATTTTGGCAGATTCCGAAATGTGGGTCATAATAGCCGTGGCGGTCTTCTGCACGGCAGTAAGTGGCTTTTACCGCCAATGTAGTAATGACCGCCATAATGTGGTAACATCTTGTGAGGGATTAGTGGCGGACAAACTTTGTACTTAAGCTGGATAAGGCATCCTACCTCCATCAGAAAAGATATGGTCAAAGAAATTGAGTTTTGTTTTGTGAAACTCACATTTCTCAGAATCACTGTTAAACCTGCATCAGCAAGAAAAGAACACACTTATGTAAGAGCTTTATCATGTTCCTCCTGTGTAGCTCTGAAAATCAATATGTCCTCACCGTAATTGAAAACATTCTTGAGAGGTTGTATGATACATCAAATGATATCTTTAAAAACTTCTGCAGCTGATGACACACCAAAACCTAAGCATTTATATATCTGAACAAAACAATATTGGTAGAAAAGGTGGTAATGTTCCTGTAAGTTTCTTTGAGTTCTGACTGATAATATTCTTTGTTTAGATCAAGGCGAGAGAAGACTTTGGTGCCATTTAGCTGTGTGATCATGTTGACAATGTGCCACCGGCATGTTGTTCTGATTTAATTGCCTTGTTAGATTGACACATATCAACACAGATGCATACATTTCCTTCCCTGTCCTTTTTGGGCACTACCACTATGGGTGAAACCCATGGAGTTGGACAGTATATTGCTCAATGATATCATGCTTTAGCAATGTCTCAAGCTCTTTCTCAACAGCTTCTTGTAGAGGAAATGCAATTGATCTATGTCTCTGAGCAACAGGACGAACATCCTCATTGATATACAGATTTACTTTCATGGGCTTAAGTTTTCCCAATTCATGATACAATGACGGAAACTGATGAGCATTCATGTTGCAATTCACAGATTTAAGTCCCAAATCAGCAGCAGTATTGAAACTGAGTGAACAGGCACTTGACACGCCACCTAGCGGTACATGAATGGGTGCTTATATTTTGTCTTTTTGTGTCTTATGGCTGCTATGAATGAACCTTGACTGTTTAATGGCATCAATATAGCCTATGTATACACTTTAGTCTTCAACGGTTTGAGATGGGGCAATGGGGACACTTTATTGTATTTCTTCTCTGGCATACTTCATTTATAGCTGAGAAGAAATACAAGGAATTGTCCCCATTGCTCCATCTCAAACCGTTGAAGACTAAAGAGTATAGAAAAAAAGGACCACTTGTCCACATACCACTGTTTGGCAAATCACAAATGACCTTCACTCACCTAGGAGGATAACATTTGTCAAGTGTGGTAAGTAGAGGGAGTGACCAGGCTGCTAAGACCTTGAAGGTCTTGTGTCTGTAAATCCACCCCCAGCCCACTATTCTCTTGTCCAAATACAATTGTTTGGTAAACCACAAATAAAGTGTACTCACCTGGGGCGATCGCATTTGTATAGTGTGTGTAGTACAGGCAGTGACATGACTGCTGAGGCCAGGAGGCTCTATTACTGTTACTCCAATCATCAGACCAGTGTTCTCTTGTCCCTTTGATAAACTACAAATGAAGTGTACTCACATGGGGAGATCACATTTGTATATTGTGTGTAGTACGGGGAGTGACACGACGTCTGAGGCCAGGAGGCTCTGATACTGTTACTCCACTCAGCAGACCAGTGTTCTCTTGTCCACATACCATTGTTTGGTAAACTACAAACGAAGTGTACTCACCTGGTGGGGCTCACATTTGTCAAGTGTGTGAAGTAGAGAGAATAACCTGACTGGAACTCACAGAAGGCACTCTATCAACAACTCTAAACACCAGAGCAGTTGTCACTTGTCCACACACCCCTGTTTGGCAAGTCTCATTTGAAGTGTACTCACCTGGGAGGATACTGTTTGCAAAGTAGTAGGAAGTAGACAAAGTGACATGACTGCAAAGCCCAATAGGCCCTCTAACTCTAAACACCAGCAGAGTGGCCACTTGTACAGCTACCCTTGTTTGTCAACTCTCAAATGAAGTATACTCATCTAGGACTGATCAAGCACAGATCATGCCCAAATCACAGACGTAACTGTCAACATAGCTCCATCTTGACTTGCTAACCCAAGATGAACTTTTGGAAGACAGGAATGACACTATAAACGCTGTGTGTGACAAGTATTCATAAAGCCTCAAGATGCATCACCAGATTGGTATTGGCAGCAGACACATTCACACTTCACTAGGCACATGATGACTCCAGTCACATATACAACAATGTCCTTGGTCTGTCTGCATCACAACTAGCTAGGCCTCCTAATGGGCAATGCCATATCTTGCCTCACCACTTTTTTGTCTACACTGGTGGCAAGGTAGCATTTTCAGGCCATTCCCCCTACTGCAAATGAGCTCCACATTTCAGCAGCTGCTTGAGTCAAAATGAATTTGCATGCTTCACACATAGCATGTCAATACACCCAAAAACATGCCTACTTGCCACAATAGGATTAACTGCTACTTAATTTTGTACAAGGTGTCTGCTTACTTTAACGCTTAACCATTGGAGGTAGATGTCACAATACAACCAGTAACATTGTATGTTTTACATCAACAGATGGAACTGTTGCTTGCCACACAGAGACCACGGAACAGAGTGCCACTACCCCTCTGGATGAAGCATTCAGTGACGACAACACTCCTTGATATCTGGAATTGAAAGATGATTCTGGCCCATCTGGGCAACCTGGTCACCTTCCAGCCGGTTGCCTCAACATCACAGGCAGCCATTCTCCCCAACCTGTGTCTTGAGCACAGTGTCTACCATTTCGTGCCCCCAAGTCCTGGATCCTGAGTTGCAGTACAACACTTCTGACAATGAGGGTCCAGGACCAAGTTGGAAAGAGCAGCCTCTAGCAACAGCACATGCCTGTGGGGGTAGGGTGCATGGGCGGGATGCAGTGGACCAGCGAGGTGAGGCCACTGTGGCTGGTCTTGGCCAGGACACCATCAGCCACGTCTTGGGGTCTATCAGAAATCCCAGGGAGTGACGGCCCAGGTCCTGACTGACCTCTGGGAAATCAAGCAGCTCCAGAGGTACATGCAGAGAAACATGTGGGATCAGATGGAGGCCTACAATACCAACATGGCCTCTTTGACAGAGTGCTGAGGGACATTAACACCACCCTGAGCAGGGCTTTTCAAAAACAGTCTACACCTTCCTTTGGCTCATCAACACCAGGCACACCATCATCGGGGCCAACCACTGTAAGGGAGGTCCTGCCAGAGGAGACTCAGACACCCCTGCTTCTGTAGCAGCAGATATCTCCCCATACAAGCAGTGACATCCAGCACAGAATCTAGGAGGTGCAGATGGCAAGATACCCACCACTGCTAGCAAGTGACCTCTTCCTAAAGGACCTCCTTTGGGTGCTACACATTCACTCTGTTCACTGATCCTCAACCACCTACCAGTTCCAATGGGAGGAGTACTCTGGACTTTGGACTCCCAATGGTCTGATATCTACTCCAATTATTTAATTCACCATGACTGACCCCTTCAATGTACATCTTTTGTTTCTTTCTGTTCTAATTTCATTTTCAGATACTCGTAATAAATTCACCCATCACAAACTCATTGTCTGCTTGCTTAGTTTTTACATTTCACTATGTAGATATGTAAGACCATGTAAACTGTATAATGAAGACACAAGCTACTTGCGCAAGCAAGGACATGTTACAGGTACACAGTGTCCAGCTCAGGATTACATATATTACACACCAACACATTAGTACAAGTGTCTGGTCAAGCCAAAAATATAACTCCAGTGTACAGCACATAGTCTGTCAATATGTCTAGACTCTTAGGAACAAGAATGTGTGACTGAATCAAAGTACGTATTACAATGTACAGACGTCCATACCACAATAGGAAGGGCTTTGTCAGCCATTGTCCTGTGGAATAGGCAAACATTGAAGTGCTTGATGTCAGCAACTTGAACCTTATCACATACCACACCAAAGTAATCAACATCACATACTCCAAAATCCAGACAGATGGTAGTACAACAGTCCCTGATCATAGGTGCATCATAATCCAATTTCCAGCCATCTGGTGGTATGGCACTACCATATGTCAGTGTTGTGGAACAGGCACTGTGGTCTGCAATGATAAAACACATCTACAGCTAAATACAGGTCATACAAAAAGAGTGTTTATCCAATGTGAAGGAAAAAAGACTTGATCAAAAGCTAACACTACATATTACCAGACCACATGATTTTCACAAATGATTTACCAGGCAAACCACAACGCACAAAACAACTGCAATGGCACTTCTGGACCTCCACTCAAACACTGTGCCAACTGTCTTGCCACAGGTCTCATAAACCCAAATGCTGCAACCTTCATTACCTGGAACAGTCCATGCATTCTTTAAATTTCAGAACAGCATCAGATCTCTCCCAATGTCACAACTCTGAAATGGTCATATGAAGATGCCATGGTGAAGGTACCTGTACAAAGAACACAAAAAGGAGTATAGGCTTGAAACCATACCAATGACACAAGCCACATAGGAAGCAAATGGAAAATAAAGTGCATTGCAAAGAAACTGACACAAACAAAGCAAAATTATCAAGGTGGGGATGTGTCAAAAGCTATGTTATCATGCTGTGTTTGGCTGAATATTGCAGAGTATCAGCTCCCTAGCTGTTTTTCAAACAATCAACTCCACACAGTCTCAGAACTACAGTTGTCAACTAAACTGCTTCATCTTCACCACTGTCATTCTTACTTGGTATTTTAGGAGTCTCTCCTGGTAGCACTGCAGGCTCCCCCTCCTCTGGAATGTACAGGTTATTCCTCCACAGGGCGATGTTGTGGAGCATCCAGCATGCCACAGTGATCTGACACACTTTCCTGGGTGAGAATAGGAGAGTTCCAACAGTCCAGTCCAGACAGCGGAATGTGGCTTTCAGGAGAACCAAAAGCACACTCCAAAGCCCGCTGTGTTCTTCCATGGGCCTCATTGAAGCAGAATTCCCTAATTCCCTGGCGTAGTTGGAGTCCTCCGTGGTGACAACAATCTAGGACGGTTTGGATATACTGAGTCTCCTGTCAACGAATGGGACATAGGTGCAACAATAATTGTTTTACTTCGTGGTTGTAGCACCAAACATTGAACACACACAATCAGGACAGATGTGACTTACCAACCAGCCAGGCCTTCTCTGGGTGCAGTTATGACATTAGTTGGGTATGGTGCTGTTCTGCATTATGAAGGAATCATGGGCTGAACCTGGATAACGGGCACAAACGTGCTATATAGAGATCTGCCAAACAGACAACTTGCACGTTGATGGAATGACAATTCTTTCTGTTGCAATAGACTTGTTCAGTGGCCTGTGGTGGCACCAAACCAACATGTGTGCCGTCAATAGTCCCCACCATATGTGGGAGGCGGACAAATCCATAAAAGCCAGCCTAAATCCTCATGTCAGGGGAACCTGATATAGCTGTCAATCTGTTTAAACATTGCTTAGAGGAAATCCTTCAACACCAGACTGAACATATGTTGAGACATATAAGCAGATAGGACCACTGTGTATTGGAAGGACCCTGTGGCCAGGATGTGCAATACTGACATGACCTGTACAATGGGCGGTATGCTGGTTGGATAACTGAGAGCTGGCATCAGACCTGGCTCCAACTGATGGCATAAGTCCACTACTGTTTGCCTATTCAGATGGTAGAGCTAGATGACATGGAGCTCTTCCATGGTCCGAAGGTCTGGTAGTGGACTTTAGACAGGAGGTTGTCACATCCTCCCTCTCTCAGGATACCTGTGTGTGACAAGACATGATTTGTAACATTAGTCAGTGTGTCCCCAGCAACCTACATGATTCATGCCAAAAATATAATGTGAGAACGCATTTCCTACTGGATAAACATGAAACCCAGTACACATCCCAGCGAGAATTACACAAGGGTCACATGTGCCCCCATGGTTTTCAAAGAATATGTCCACAACATGGATTTGGACGACACTCAAAGATGTGCTACACAATTGCCTCTCGAAATGTGACTGTATATTCCGACTGCCAAAGAGGCCGTCGATGGTGGTAGCCTGTGCACTGCTGTTAAATGCCATCTATACCCCACAACAAAACACAATGGTGGTTCAGTGGAAGGACCTACATGATATGAAAAATAAGGAAGTTTGTGCTGAAACTAAACATTTATTGTAGGTGTGACTCAGTTTATAAAGTCAAATACAGCATTTCAACCTACCAAAATGGTGGATGCCTGACCTACTCCACTGGACATTAGGAACCGCCCGCGACCACGGCAGAAGTCACCTTGGTGGTTGCTACCGGAGTGGATACAGCCATAGGCTAACGTTGTTGTCTGTAGTGATCCCGGGTCAATGGGTGTGTCCGCCAGCTGTGACAACCACATACATGGTGGATGTGACTGCCATGTTGTGCAGATTCACTCACTTGACTCCTGACACTGCTGCCAGCAACACTGCCACAACCTGAGCTGTTGTGTGCCACCTCTGGTAGCAATCATGTCATGTTCAGCAGGTGCTATCTCCTGTCCCTTCTCTCCAGAGGAGCTGGAAAGGCTAGTTGATGAGGTCTTACACCTATATAGACAACTCTATGGCTCACCAGAGGAGCAGGTACGAATCTCATAGGCACAAATGATGCTCTTCAACACCATCCTTTCCCTTCTCACAGGCTGCAATGTACCTGTGTGTGCCAGTTAGACTTTTTGTGTGCCTGTTGTTGCAGTCTGTGCAACATCAATGGGGTGTACATGGTGTAGGTATTGGCGGTCAGTAACATATGTAACATATGTTAATTTCAGTCACATTGTGTTGCATGAGGTTTTTGGGGTCCTAGATCCTCTTTGTGTTGGATGCACATAACTAGGTAAGGAAACCTTACTGCCATCCACTGTCATCTTTTTCTTTACAATGTTTGTAAATTTTAGACAGCATGTATGTGCTTGACAGTATGAGATGTGTATGTATTTTGTATGAGTCATTTGAGTATGTTGTAAGCAATGTGGGATCTTTCACCCCACATCTGGCATTGACAAACTGTGGTCTGGAAGGCATTTCCTGACTTACTCTGCCCTCCAGGTTGCTACACACCACATGCCAAATTGCTGATGCCCACATAATGTACTGTTATGCATGGAAGTGATGGAAACAGAGTGACATGGAGGTTCTGTGTGCTCGGCCTGCAGAGACCAGGGCCTGTCAAATATATCTCCCAGCATGGGACAATGCAGCTGTAGCACTGAGCCCACTGAAGTGGCATGGGCTTGCATTTAGTAGGCCATATGTCCACACATGCACAAGGAAGACACTTTCTTTACCCACCATGCCAGCCCCTTCAGTGGTACTCAAGTGTAAGGGTGATGTTTGTACTAGAAAAGTTGCCTGTTAGTACTGTATGGTGTGAGTCAATCTCACAGCCAGACCTCAAACGTTTACTCTTCAGAAGCCAGATATGTGTGTGGTGTTTCATTGTGGTTCACATCACAGTACATGTTGCTGGAGCATGGGCTACCTGATGTCAGTAGGCTTGCTTATTCATTTTAGGCCATAAGCAGGGTTGTGGATTAGTCTGCAGATGGATACAAAAGTGTGTAGTCATGTCCCTGTACTTACTCTCATGTATGCTTTACCCTTGTGGTGTATTAACAAATTGAAATTTCTAGCTTGACTTTTCTGACATGTGTGTGACCCAACCATGTGTGTATAAACATGTGTTTGTAATCTCTTGATTTGTCTCTTGCATCCATGCCGGTCACAGCCCATCACAAGAAGGGGATATGGAGAGTTATCACCTGGAAGGTGCGGACCCTTGCATCCATACAGGTCAACACCTATCAGAAGAAGGAGATATGGAGAGCCATCCCGGGAAGGTGCGGACCCTGGTGTCCACAGCTGGCAGAGTGCCTTTTGTTGCAAGAGTTGGGAGGAGCTGAGACTCTGGGCCTGGAAGATTGTGAAGGTCCAGCTGAGGCTGTCCTCCCAACGTGGGCGGGGTGCATGTCGGAACATGCCCCTTAATGTCACGCAACTGTGTACAATATACAAACAGTTTGCTATCCGGGTACACATATGGCTGTGTAAATGGATCAATAAAGTACTGTTTGTTGTTGTATTAGCTGTAAATTATCTGCCACATACCACTACTACTCAATGTTACAGATCAAAGCAAAGGAAGAGATGGATCACTGTCCTCAGCCATGTGTCTGGTTAAATGAGTATTTTTGTTTCTGCCACCCAAGGCTACTTGTTTGCAGCTTGTGATGGGTGCTGGGTCCTCACTACTGTCTGTAATGTGAAGATGGCCATCATACAAGTGACAGAGCATACATTTATCTTTGGGTGCAGCTATATATCAATACTTTCCCTTGGTAAGTGGGGAATGTCCATGGACATGAGTTTTGTGCCATCACTGTTGCCAACATTCCTTGTGCCTACATGTTCACATGTGTCTCTTTATCTTTTGACAAAATGTGAACGCTGCTGTTTCATGCATAGTCTACCTGTGTACATGGGATGATTCCTGTATTCCCTCACATATATGTACATGCCAAACTGTGTTTGGAGTGGGACATTTGCAATAGAAGTACATTTCATGTGGTGCCACAGACAGGAGTGTCACTATTGATTGTTGGATTACACATACCCTCAGCTGTTATTGCATGTCAGTTTGCATGCACAACTGCAGTAGCAATGAGGTCAAAGACGTGTATGACTAGATTTCGTAGGGGCAATGTGCATTTCCAGGCCATTGATGTGGCATCATGTAGCAAAGTGCACTACACATGTGTAATGGGGAGGGTTTTTTACCTGACTATTGGCATGCATCCTGGAATGCCTTGCAGTTATGTTGAAATCATATTTGTTTGGGTACATCCATTCATCCACAGACATCTGGGTTTACATGACCAAAATGGAGACAGTGCTGTAGCTTTTAACTGGGCAACATGTTGAGGGCCTCCTAAAGGTACTTACAAATCTTTATGTCTCTCCTACATACAAAGGACTAATGGCTTCTACTGATGGAATCAGAGTATGTAGTTGTAAGGGGTGCTAGACATTAGGGTTGATGTCTATAGGACTTGCTGATTCATTGTGTTGTTGTTTTTAGGGACATATCTCCCTGAAAGATTTGCACATATTGTCTACAGTGTATATTTCCATGTCAAATGTGTGGCCAATCAGAGCAACATTGGTACTACCTCCATGACTCCATTGGGACAAATTTCACTTGGTGAAGTGTTCATTGTGAGTATGTTACCAGTGTGACATGAGTATTTCCATGTCACCTTCTCCAGGCTACTGTATTGTTGTCAGCAACATGACTTGTTCTGGGAGCATTGTTTCTTATTGTGCGGGTTGGCAGCCTTACCAATTGGGTTCTTCCTGTGTGGAAAAATAGATCAATTTGAGAGCAGATCCTTGTACGCCAATCTTGTGGTTTTTTCTAATGAGGATGTTATGGGAAGCAGTGCTGAAGGCCATATAGAGGTTGAGCAGGTGGAAGCCACTGTTTCTCCTCAGTTCAGGTTGATTTGAGTCTCATTGTTGACCACGGTGTGTGTTGTTTCGGTGCTGTGGTTCTTTCTGAGTCCTGATTGAGTGTTGTCTATCAGATCTTAAAGTTTGAGGTGGGTTGTGAGTTGCTTTTTGATGGTCTTCTCAATTGATATCAGGTGTGTTGATTTGGAAGTGGATGATGGAGTGATCAATCCATATGAGCGGTATGGTGGAATTGTATTTGATGCTATCGCTTATGGAGAAGATGGGGTCGAGTGTGTGTCCTGCAGTGTGTGTTGTTTCTGGGATGATCTGGGTGAGTCCGATGTAACTCACGGTTTCAAGGAGTGCTGTGGAGCAGGGGTTCTTTCAGTCTTTCAGGTGAAGGTTGAAGTCACTAAGGAAAATGTAGGCTTTAGAGTCGATGGTGAGCGCAGTGATAGTGTTGGTAATGAGTTTGGTGAAGATGCCCCGTGGTCCAGGTCATCGGTAGGTAAAGGTTCTGTTCAAGGGAATGTTTTCTGAGATTTGCAACTTAAAGTGCTGGTGTTCCATGAATTGGGTGGTGTTCTCTGTGGATGTTGTGCATTTGATGGATTACTTGTACATGATTGCACGTCCTTCTCCTGTCTTGTGAAGGTGGTCCTTTTGAGCGATCTTGTAGCCTACCGGGATTATCATGGCGATGTTGGGAACTGATGAGGGTTGAGACAGGTCTCTGTGATAAAGAGGATGTCAGGTGTATCACTACTCAGCAAGTGCCATATTTTGGTATGTGTTTGTTCATCATTGTTAAGTGTTCAGATATGGGTCTGTCTTGGTATCTTCTAGGGGCAGGTGGAGTATTGCTGGTGGTTCTTTTAGTTCATGCAGTTAAACGTTTTAAAGTGAGGATAAGCGGAAGTTGGCCTGTTATGTTTTTGGGGACTTAAGGTTGTATTTCTTTAAGTATTTTGTCCATTGTTTCCTAGGAGTTAGTGCTTGCCTCTTATATCCTGCAATATCTCAGTTACTTCTATTTCTGTTACACTTGAGGGGATGGTTGTGCTCTCTTACATGAATTACAATATCATCTTTGGTAGATGTTCTCCCATATCATGCACTAGAATAATATTTAGTACATTTTCACTTTACAGTTTCTTTTAATGTTGTTTCTTGGCTATAGGTTTAGCCCATGTGATTTAGTAACTGCTTTCCTTTCTGTGAAGTGATGTACTTTGCAACTTCTCTCATTGTATCTGAAAATAGTGGAATAGTATAAATTTATAGAATATTTTAACAATTCTATATTTAATATTTACATTTAAAGTGATGCAATTACTTCTATTTTGTATGTCTACATGTATGTTTTGTATAAATGTTTCTCACAAGTTTGCAGCCTTTCCATTGAAGAAGCAGGTGCTTTCTTTTCCGGTGGATGAAAAACAATCATAAGTTTTACTTGAAATGTGGATGTGTTATTAGTTTGTAGATGTTGAAGTTTTTAGGTTTATTTTTGCTTGCTATTTGGATGAGTTTATACTTTTGTAATAATTTCAGTATACTTATTCTCTTACAAAGTTTTGATGTTTTCTGATTTTATTTTCAGGCAGCTTGTCAGTGTCTCCAGGAGTGGGTTTTTCTTATAAGAAGCATATGTAAAAAGATAGAAGTTGGATAGTATTTTATTAATTATTTGTTATTTAAAGTTGGTAAGTTTAATAATAATTAGTTTTAGTGTAATTATGGGTTTTACTTGGTTAGGAAGTTATATATATATATATACATATATATATATTTATAAAACTCCGTTTTTCCTTGTCTTTGTAAGGAAATAAATCACACTCAAAGGTTGCAGCACACTCTCATTCATTATTGTGAAACTCTGTTTTTCCAGTTAAGTGAAAACGCCTGACGTGTTTCGGTCACCCAGACCTTGTTCACGAGCATCCAAGGAACAATAAAGTCACAGTAACGGCCAGCCCAGCCAAAGACCGGCACCACAAAAAACTCAACAAATGCTCCGAAGTACGGCAGAAAGGGGCAACTACAGTGTGAATGTATCTATCTATCTATCTATCTATCTATCTATCTATCTATCTATCTATCTATCTATCTATCTATCTATCTATATGTGTGTGTATATATATATTCTGTAATGGTTTGTGATTTGGTGAGAAAATCCAGCAACGTTACTCCTTGCATTGCAGCAATAGTCATTTTTGATGACGTTAGTTGTTTAAATTAGTGGGCCTTTTATATTGTTGATTTAATTGGTTATTTGACTTTATTGGTTAAAGTTGTGTATATTTTTATTTCATTGGTTGGTTTAGTGTTTTTGTTTGAATTTCTTATTTGTTTTGTCTTCTGGTAAATGCTAATTTAGATATTGTTTTTGATGCATAATATATACTTTGCTACTTTTCAATACATAAAAAAAAAAAAAAATATATATATATATATATATATATATATACATTCACAGAAAAAAAAAAGTTACAGGGATGTTATAGTTAGGACATAGAATTTAAAAAAAAGAAATTTACTTAACAAACAAAGGTTACAGGGATGTTATAGTTAGGCTCACATTATAAATGTACAAAACCACAGAAATTCACCTGTTTTAGTTAGAGTTATCTCAAGTAACTATAAGTCGTGCCCTAAGGTAACTCTATTCTTACTCTGCTGGACTTACAGCTTCGCATCAAAAATATGAGCGAGGGAGAGACACAGCCGGAGAAGTCAAAGGTGTTTGAGAGAGAGAGATAGAGAGAGTGAGAAAGAGAAAATGGAAGGGATGAGAAAGAAGAGAGAGGAAGGGAGCAGGATACAGCATTTTTGTCAGATCTTCTTTTGGTTCCCAGTCCTGCCATGACCTTTGCACAACTTGAGTGTTCATGCAAAACGCAAGTAAATCACATCATGAGTGCTTGTTTTTAGTGTATAGCTAAAGCTGCTTTTACCCTTTTTAGGCAGGGACAATACGTGGAGGAAAAGTGAAAGCTTCTTTCCAAATTACGTTATAATATTCCCCTACCAGACCCACTGTCAGAAGGTTTTATGATGGCAGTTCCAAAGCTTCACATACAGTTACCTATGAAAATGTATGGAGACGTGCTCTTTGACCTGGGTTATGAGTTAACAGTAGAATTTAGGCACGGCCAAAATATTTAAAGAATTAGAAGATTTAAAATAATGATTACTGCAGAGAAAGCGCATAATAAAATCTCATAAAGAAGGAGAATTGGGAAACTGAAAATATGTAAACTAAGGAACTCAGAAAGTTTTTGGTCATGTTCTCCTGGAATTTAAGCGATTCCCTGCTTGCTTTTCAATCTCCCAATCCTACATTGTGCAGAAATTCACAATATGTCTTTGAGCAGGACTACTTTTATATGTCTGGGGAGGAACACCGAAAGATCTAGCTCAAGGCAAAATTAGCTCCGACTGTGGGCACTCTTGATGTGCAATCAATCAATCAAGTAATTTATAAAGTGCCCTACTCACCCGTCAGGGTCTCAAGGCACTAGGGGGGGGCTACTGATCAAATAGCCATGTTTTGAGGCGTTACCTAAATGTCAGGAGGTCCTGGGTCTGGCGTAGATGGAGCGGTAGAGAGTTCCAGGTCTTGGCGGCGATGTGAGAGAAGGATCATCCTCCGGCAGTGGTGTGGCGGATTCGGGGGACGGAGTTTGGCCATGGTTCCTGCGTAGAGTGCGTTTCCGTACTCTAATCGGTTGCTGATAAGAGCGTGGGTAACTGTTTTCCTGGTTTCGATCCTGTATGCTAATGCGCGTGCTAACCACTGCATGAGAGAATTAATCACTAGTTCTAATTAGTGTTCATTCTTCACTATAAAATGTCATGACTGATGAAGATAGATTGGATGTTTTGGCATCAGAATATGCACTTCTCAGCGTATCGTTTCCATGGCCATTGTCACTGGCTTGCTATTGTGCGAGATTTGATTCCTGTGTACGCTATACTGCTGCAAAAAGGAAGGGGGTTGTATTAGTTCAAGGGCTAAGAATGTCAATACTGGGTGTCCTGTGCTAAAGCGAGATCGAAGATGTACTTCTGCTTATTGTAATGGTGCTGTGGATAGCTCTCGCGTATCTGCCCTGTGCATCTTGTGAAAGTATGGGGCTGTTAAATTTGTGCACATCATTCTGAAGTATCTGTGTAATGCTACCTTGTGAGGATATCTGCTTTCTTTGTCCTTGCTGCCTAATCAGGTGCCAAAATACTGCTGGTGCTTAGCTCATGGCTCTTGGGATTCATGCATGGTTCTTGTGTACAAACTGGGATTTACGGGGAGAGGCTATTTACTAGTTAGTGGGTTGCTAAGAGCTATAAACACTGCCCTTTGGAGTCCTGGCTACAGGCAGCTAGGGGACATCATGCCATCAATTCTTCAAAAAAGTACATTAAAAATACACAAGAGACTTTAGGTCATTAGTCATTGATCTTCATTTGTTTTCCTGGTTTGCTATTGCTTGATCTGTCCATTAAGGGGCCATGGTGTTCCTTGAATGGTCAATCTGTCCTATTTGTCTTCCAATTAGGTTTTGGTAATGGGGTATCAAATAGTCCTTTTGCACATGAGACATGAGACACAATGTAACTTGTATACTGGTGAACTTTTCCGTATTTACAATGTCATTTTAATGCCAATGTATTTTTTTGTTTGCCGAGATAGTGTAAGATCTTAGGATTCCTCAGCCTGTCAAAGTACATAGAGATTTTCACTAATTGCACTTGCATCTTCTTTTATTTTACTTTGCTATCATGACAACATATTGTTGGGTTTGGGTGTTTTTTGTTTACAAATGAAAATCTGTATACACCAAAGCTTACTTAACCCCTTCACTGCCAGACCTTTTCCCACTCAGGTGCCAGGCCATTTTTTTTTTACTATTTGGGGCAGTTCGCGCTTAGGCCCTCATAACGTTTTGTCCACATAAGCTACCCACGCCAAATTTGCGTCCTTTTTTCCAACATCCTATGGATTCTAGAGGTATCCAGATTTGTGAGTTCCCCTGAAGGAGACCAAGAAATTAGCCAAAATATAGCAAAAATTGTTTTTTTAAATGGGAAAAAAGAACTGCAGAAGAAAGCTTGTATTTTTTTCCCCCTGAAAATAGCATCAATAAAGTGATTGCTGTGCTAAAATCGCCATCTTCCCAGCTTTCAGAAACAGGCAGACTTGAATCAGAAAACCACATTTATCAACACAATTTTGGCATTCTACTGGGACATACCCCATTTTTACTATTTTTGTGCTTTTAGCCTCCTTCCAGTTAGTGACAGAAATGGGCGTGAAACCAATACTGGATCCCAGACAGCTAAACATTTCAAAAAGTAGACAAAGGGGGTCATTACAACATTGGCGGTAAAAGGCGCTTACCGCCGTGCAGAAGACCGCCAATACAAAGTCGCGGCCGCGGAATTCCGCCACAGCTATTATGACACACATCTCGGAATCCGCCAAAATTCAGACACCCACACAAGTCCGCCACACCAAAGGTCAGTGTTAAACTGGCGAAAACAAAACCTCCACCTCCACGCCAACAGAAACACGCCCATGCTATTACGACACACGAATCCACGTGGCGGTCTTTCAACCGCGGTATTCCATTGGCGGTACACACCGCCGCGCTCAAAATACACACACATCTCCAAAACACCGCCACATTGGAAAATTCCAAATTCACACACCTGAGACACATACAAACAACACTCCCACACACCCAACACAATATAAAACACACACCCACATCACCCACAAACCCCTACGACAAAAAATTAGAGACGAAGGCCAGATAGACAGCACAGCATAGACAACCCCACCACACAGAGGCACACAACACCATCACCCACACAACATCCACGCACCAAACACCACACACCACTACACATCACCACCCTCATCACCACATACACCACCCCACACATCACCTACACCACCCCATGGCACACCAAAGACAACCCTGGTTTTACGAGGAGGAGCTCAGGGTCATGGTGGAGGAAATCCTATGGGTAGAGCCACAGCTATTTGGCTTACAGGTACAGCACACATCTATAGCCAGGAAGATGGAGCTATGGCAAAGAATAGTGAACAGGGTCAACGCTGTGGGACAGCATTCAAGAAATCGGGAGGACATCAGGAAGAGGTGGAATGACCTATGGGGGAAGGTGCGTTCAGCGGTCTCCAGGCACAACATAGCAGTTCAGCGGACTGGAGGCGGACCCCCACCTCCTCCCCCACAACTAACAACATGGGAGGAGCAAGTCTTGACCATCATGCATCCAGAGGGCCTCGGAGGAGTCAGTGGAGGAATGGACACTGGTAAGTCAAATCTTAACTATAATATCCCCCCCCCTACCTGCATGCTATCACACACCCCCACCCTCACACCCTCCCTTATCACTCCAATTCCTCACTAATGTACCAATAACACAAACCACCCATCTCAACACCAAGCCCTCCATGACACAACTAAGCATGGTCACCCCTCACCAAAGCATGCTCACTGCACATACCCAGAACACCCCCACAACCATCATCACACAAGCCCCCCCACAGGAATGCTTGCACTGGGGTACACAGTGAGCCACCCATTGCACACCATGACACACACATGCAATAATCATGCACTTATGCCCCTGCAGGATCACGAAGGACCGTCACCACACCGGAGGGTCCAGACAACTCCACTCCACCTACAGAAGAGGCCCACAATGACGATAGCAGCCCGGCCCTACTGGATCCTGATGACCAGCCCGGACCATCGTGGGCCTCGGGACAGTCGGTTCCCCTTGCACAGGCAGAGCCCAACACTGACCTTCCACCCTCTGGTAACACCAGCACAGCACCCACCCAGCGACCCGTACCGCCGTACCCAGGACACGTCAATCAGCGGTGTGTCCACCACTACAGGGAACCCAGGATAACCCACCACCCCAACAACAACAGGGACCTGGGGGCAGTGGTAGTGGGCACACGGTCCAGGGGACGGAGGTACAGGAACACAGGGGAACTGGGAGGGCTGCTGTGCGACAGGGGGCGGACAGGCCAAGGGAACCCACTCTCCACGAGGCCCTATCCTCCATCATGGGAGCATACCACTACTCCCAGGAGACGATGGCGATGGTCCTGGCCAAGTTCCAGGACACCCAGCGCCTGCAGGAGGAGCAGTATTTGGGGTTCAGGGAAGAGCTCAGGACCATCAGCTCCGCCCTGGGCACCATCATAGGGGTGCTGAAGGACATACAGCAGACCTTGAGGGACACCGTGGCACTCCAAGGGGCCCCTGACACTAGCATGGACGTTGAAATGCCCACCACCTCTGCCGGCGCTAGTGGACAGGACTCCCCACCACAGGACCACCACACCAGCACCCCACCCCCTGCAGACGGACAACCACCACGCAAGCGGTCCCTGAGATCCAGGAACAGGACAGAGCAAAATGCCAAGACCCCTGCCAGGAAATGAGACCACCCTGATTGTCCTCCCACTGTCCCACTTTGTTAGCCTGTCCATACTTTAACTGCCCTAGCTCCAGTTCCTTTGCCCATATGGCCAGTGCACCTGCGTGACCAATGTACTGGACTCTGCCATGGACATTCCTCCACCATCCCCCATCACCATATTACAACCCCCCTCCATTTTTGAGCACTTAAGTAAACCCCCTTGAACCACAAAATAATCTGGAGTCAGTCTGTGATTTGTTAAAATGTATTATCAATGACAGTGTCAAAATGCATTTCTAGTTGTAAAGCCAACATACCTATGTCACACATCACAAGTCCTTGAAGGATGCAAGCAGATAACACACGTTGGTAACCACACCTGTGAAACCGTAATGGAAAGGTACAACTCAGTTACCAAATAATGCTATGAAATTACACACAGGATAGAGGAAGACGTGTGACAGTGAATGTAATGGTAAAAAATAAAATGTTCTCACCTGTGTGTCACTGGAAATATTGCTGTATGACTGACTCCCTGTTGTCGATGTCTTCTTCCTCAGCTTCCTCCTCATCACTGTCCACAGGCTCCACAGGCTCCACATCTGCCACAGCACCGTCATCTGGACCATCCTCCTGCAGAAAGGGCACCTGGCATCGCAAAGCAAGATTGTGAAGCATCGAGCAGGCGATGATGATCTGGCCCACCTTCTTTGGTGAGTAGAATAGGGATCCACCTGTTATATGGAGGCACCTGAACCTGGCCTTCAGGAGGCCGAAGGTGCGTTCGATCACCCTCCTAGTCCGCCCATGGGCCTCATTGTAGCGTTCCTCTGCCCTGGTCCTGGGATTCCTCACTGGGGTCAATAGCCATGACAGGTTGGGGTAACCAGAGTCCCCTAATAGCCACACACAGTGCCTCTGGAGTTGACCCATCATATAAGGGACGCTGCTATTTCTCAGGATGTAGGCGTCATGCACTGAGCCAGGGAACATAGCATTTACCTGGGAGATGTACTGGTCGGCCAAACATACCATCTGTACATTCATGGAATGATAACTCTTCCGGTTCCTGTACACCTGTTCACTCCTGTGGGGGGGGACCAGAGCTACATGGGTCCCATCAATTGCACCTATGATATTGGGGATATGTCCAAGGGCATAGAAGTCACCTTTCACTGTAGCCAAATCTTCCACCTCAGGGAAAATGATGTATCTCCTTACGTGTTTCAGCAGGGCAGCCAACACTCTGGACAACACATTGGAAAACATAGGCTGGGACATCCCTGATGCCATGGCCACTGTTGTCTGAAAAGACCCACTTGCAAGGAAATGGAGCACTGACAGCACCTGCCCGTCAGGGGGGATTCCAGTGGGTTGGCGGATTGGTGACATCAGGTCTGGCTCCAACTGGGTACATAGTTCCTGGATAGTGGCACGGTCAATCCTGTAGGTGACGAGTAAATGTTGCTCCTCCATTGTCAACAGGTCCACCAGCGGTCGGTACACCGGAGGATTCCGCCATCTTCTCAATTGTCCCAGCTGACGGGGCCTAGGAAGGCCAACAGCGACCACAGAGTCATCAAATTTCCAGGTATGTACCCACAGATACACAGAACACGACACCAAACACAAAACCATTCCTGTATGTGTGTTGAGTGTAGGCCTAGCTATGTGTGATGCAGAAGTAAATGAAGCCATGTGGGCCCCTGAAATGGCAGCTGCCTGACCTCTAAACTGGGACAATGGTATTGTGAGGTAACTGCGCTGGCGTTGCACACCGTCGCGGTAGGCGGTGGTAGACCACGGCGCAATGCAGCATTGGTTAACATTGGACCTTATGGGTCCCAGGAGCCAATGAACAAGTGCGCCGGCGTTGATGATACGCTCCGCCGTGGACGTCACCGCCATTTTCTATCTATTCAATCACTCGATACCTGACCTTCGACAGGAGAGGACCTACAATGCAAGTGCTGCTGTGACCTCGGTCTGGAAGCGACGATGGCTGCTGCGTCTGGGGAAAGGGCCCCTTCCTTCACTGCTCAGGAGTTGGAGAAACTAGTAGACGGGGTCCTCCCTCAGTACACGCTACTTTACGGTCCTCCAGACCAACAGGTAAGTACACTGGGAGCACGTTGTATGGGATAGGCCTGGGTGGAGAGGGCTGGTTGTAAGAGGGAAGGAGGCAGAGTTCAGGGAACATGAATGCATGTGAATGCATGTGCCACATGGCAAGGGTAGGGAGGGGGGACACTTACATCGACGGTACAGTTGGTAATGACTTCTCTTCTTCCCTTGTGCATGTCATGTAGGTCAGCGCCCACCAGAAGAAGGACATTTGGCGTGCCATCGCCAAGGAAGTCCGGACCCTGGGGGCCCACCAGAGACGGGGCACCCACTGCCGGAAAAAATGGGAGGACATTCGCTGCTGTAGCAAGAAGACGGCAGAGGCTCAGCTGGGGATGGCCTCCCAACGTGGAAAGGGTGCCCGTCGCACCATGACCCCCCTGATGTTCTGGATCTTGGCGGTGGCCTACCCTGAGTTGGATGGGTGCCTGAGGGCATCACAGCAGACACAAGGGGGTGAGTACAACCTCATTCTGGGTACTTGGCACGCAGTTGAGGGGCTGGCTGAGGGAGGAGGGCTGTGGGTGTACCTAGGCCAGGCAGAAATACGTAGGCTAGGCCCCTCCGTAATGCAGGGCATGTGGCACTCCACCCCACCTCAGTAGTGGCCCAAGTACAGGTATAGATGCCCCTGTGGCATCCATGTGTGCAGATGTCCACCATAGGCATGGAGGCCAGATCGCAGGATTTGCTTCTGTAGAGGCCAAGAGCACGCCCTAGTGCAGGGGGCTGCTGTGTCTGTATTGTCTGCCAACGGTAGTGGTAAGCCATGCACTCAACCTGTCTTTCTTCTGTCGTCCACTCCACCTTTTTCTCCTCTCCCTGTTCTTTTGTGCATCAGCATCATCAGGCGGAGGTACATTGGCACCGGGGCACGAGGGAGCTGCATCCCACATGGCCATGGAGGGCCACACCACGGACTCAGAATGCACCAGTGGGACGGAGGGCGAGGGGAGCTACACATCGGTCACTGGATCACCAACCAGCGACACAGACTCGTCTGTCGATGGGAGCTCCCTTGTGGTGGTGGCACCATCTGTGCCCCCCACTTCTACAGGTACAGCCACCACCTCCCCTACCAGCACCGCCCTCCCAGCAGCCCCTCAGTATTCGCCCCGTGCCCGCTCACCCAGGAGGGTGGGCATCACCTTCGCCCCAGGCACCTCAGGCCCTGCCCCTGTCACCCCTGCTGCCCTCAGTGAGGAAGCCATTGACCTCCTCAGGTCACTCACTGTTGGGCAGTCTACCATTGTGAATACCATCCAGGGTGTAGAAAGGCAGTTGAAACACACTAATGCATTCCTGGAGGGCATTCATTCTGGTCAGGCTGCCCATCATCGAACCCTGCAAACTCTGGCCTCAGCACTGATGGCAGCCATTGTCCCTGTCTCCAGCCTCCCCCTTCCAACTTCCTCTCCCCAGACCCAATCCCCTGTACCCCAGCCTGTCCCAAGCACACCATCAGACAAGCATGCATACACCTCAACACACAAAAGTAGCTCAGGCAAACATAGGCACCACACAACCCACAGGCACACACACAAGCATCACACACATGCAGACACAGCAACATCCACTGCCTCCACTGTATCCCCCTCCTTGTCATCTGCCTCCTCCCTCCCAGTCTCGTCTACACTCTCACCTGCATGCACTACATCTACAGGCACCAGGACTCGCACCAGAACACCCAGAACCACACCCGCTCACCTGCACTCACCACCTCCACTCCTATTTACACGTCCCCTGTGTCCTCTCCCAGTGTGTCTGTGACGCCCCCTCCCAAAGTACACAAACGCGGGCACCCACACACCCAACATCCATCCACCTCACGACAGCCTCCAGTACCTGCACCTGCACCTGCACCCAAAACACCTAAAGTTACACCTCCTACCACCACCTCCTCTTCCTCCACTCCCAGACCCCCTCCGGCTACCCATCCCAGTGTTCGTCAGAAACTGTCCCTCTGCAAAGTTGACCTTTTTGCCCCCACCCCTCCAATTCATCAGTCCCGTCGTAGCGCCTCAGCCAAAAAGCCTCCAGTACCAGTGGTGCATGTGCAAGGTGTGTGGAGTGCACCGGCCACTAGGGCAGGCAGTGTGACACGGAGCCAAGGCAGTGCCAGTCCACCCCCTGTAAAGGCTGTGAAGTTGGAAAGCGGCCGACGGGACCGGGTGAAGACTCCTGGCGACAAAACAACTCACAGGGGTCCCAGGGGGATTGCAGAGTCAGCTGTGACTCCTCCAAAGGTCGGGAAGGGGCAGAAGAAGTCTGCACAGCCTGGTGTGAGCATCACGGCGGAGAAGGGCGGCATCCTTCCCGGCGGCCGGGATGCCACCGCCAGCACCGTCCTCACTGGTCAGGAGACCACCGCCAGAGTCATTGCCCAGGAAGGCACAAGTATCGTCACTGGTCAGGAGACCACCGCCAGAGTCATTGCCCAGGAGGGCCCATGTATCGTCACTGGTCAGGAGACCACCGCCAGAGTCATTGCCCAGGAGGGAACAAGTATCGTCACTGGTCAGGAGACCACCGCCAGAGTCATTGCCCAGGAGGGCCCCGGCAGCCACAGCCCCGCTGGGCAATGAGGGACCGTCATGCGACACACCAATGCACAGTCCAGAGACCGCCATGGCAAAGCACCACTGAACAGGGCAAGCACCGCTGAACAGTCCAGAGAACGCCATGGCAAAGCACCGCTGAACAGGGCAAGCACCGCTGAACAGTCCAGAGACCGCCATGGTAAAGCACCGCTGAACAGGGCAAGCACCGCTGGACAGTCCAGAGACCGCCATGGCAAAGCACCGCTGAACAGGGCATGCACCGTTGAACAGGGCAAGCACCGCTGAACAGGGCAAGCACCGCTGAACAGTCCAGAGACCGCCATGGCAAAGCACCGTTGAACAGGGCAAGCACCGCTGAACAGTCCAGAGACCGTCATGGCAAAGCACTGCTGAACAGGTCAAGCACCGCTGAACAGTCCAGAGACCGCCATGGCAAAGCACTGCTGAACAGGGCATGCACTGCTGAACAGGGCAAGCACCGTTGAACAGGGCAAGCACCTCTGAACAGTCCAGAGACCGCCATGGCAAAGCACCGCTGAACAGGGCAAGCACCGCTGAACAGTCCAGAGACCGCCATGGCAAAGCACCGCTGAACAGGGCATGCACCGCTGAACAGGCCATGCACCGCTGAACAGGGCATGCACCGCTGAAGAAGGAAAAGACCGCCACATCAAGCATCGTTATCCCATGTGCAGCTGGGACAGTGACAGGACAGGAACTGTCACGGGGAGACTAATCCAGTATGGGCACCATTCCCCTCCAGAACCAGTGGAGAGATCCATCCACTACCTCTGTCCTTCACAGGATGAAGCACTCTGGGCACCAGTCCCCCTCCAGAACCAGTGGAGGCTGTTATCTACTTGAGAGACTGTGGCTTTGCACTCCCCAGGATTGAACAGTGGGCAACCCTCCCACTGTAGAGACTTGTGAGACTGTGGCTTTGCACTCCCCAGGATTGAACAGTGGGCAAACCACCCACTGTAGAGACTTGTGAGACTGTGGCTTTGCACTCCCCAGGATGGTACAGTGGGCGACCCACCCACTGTAGAGACTTGTGAGACTGTGGCTTTGCACTCCCCAGGATTGAACAGTGGGCAACCCACCCACTGTAGAGACTTGTGAGACTGTGGCTTTGCACTCCCCAGGATACATCAATGGGCATGGAGCCCCGTTGTGGATGTGGCGTGGTGCTGTAATCCGGCTGAGGTGCCCCCCCTTCCCTTCCCCATGAGGTGCCTGTTGTTTTTCTCTCTGATGCCCCAGCAGTGCTCTCTCCGTTTGTGGACAGGTATCTTGTGTGGGCCTCGCCCATGCATTTTTGGCCTAGTGGTGCACGGATATTGAGATGTGTTTATATGCACTACTTCTCGTAATGTATATACCTTTGTATGAGTTTATATATATCTGTATATTTTTGACACATGTATTTTGATACATTACAATGTTTGAACTGATTTCCTTTTGTCCTTGCATTCTTCTGGGGGGGTTGTGGGTTGTTACTGTGATGTTTGTAAATGCATTTGTGTGTGTGTTGTAATATGCAAGGGTGGGGGTGGGGGTGGGGGTGTTGCGTGTGTGTCCCCCTGACTTTTGCCTCCCCCCTCCCCTATGTCGTAGGTGCAGTACTCACCGTTGTCTTCGCCGCCGCTGGCGCTGGTCTTCGTAGATGAGTAGGAAGAGAAGGGCAGGTAGGATTTGAAATTCTGGCTCCATGGTGTCCTCCTTCCTCGTGCGATGTGTTAAGGTGAGCGTTTTCCCATTGCAGAAACTGTTTCCGCCGTGTTTTTATCCATGGTGAATCCGCCCCTGAAAAGGTGGCGGATTGGTGGGTTGTGATACTATGGGCGGTACATTGTCTCCCGCCTGTCTGTTGGCGGTGACCTCCGCGCTGCTTGTCTGTACCGCCGTGGTGGGCGGTGTGTTAAAGTGGCTGTCTTTGTTGGCGGTTTCCGCCACGGTCATGATTCCCTTTTTTTGTCCACCAGCCTGTTTGTGGTATTACCGCACCTTTAACACCGTCCGCCAGGGTTCTAATGACACCCAAAGTTCTGAATTCAGCAAGGGGTCATTGTAGGAGGCTGGCCTGGTTTGTAGTGGGTACTTTGGTTACTTACACCTTGTACCAGGTCCAGTTATCTCTTATTAGTGAAATGTAGTAGTGTTCTAGCAGTTTAGGCTGATAGAGGTAGCTGTAGGCGAGCAGCTTAGGCTGAACTAGGAGTCATGCAAAGCTCCTGCATTACCACTAAACTTACACAGTACTTATACACAATAAAAGCCAATACTCAGTATTACCAGATAAAGGTATTTTATTTTAGTAACACAAGGCCAAAAATATATTAGAAGCTATACTCCTTCTGGAGGTATTATACACAATATATACACTAGACACCAAAATCAGGTAAGTAAATAGTCATAGGTTAGTGCAAACAATAGGAAATGCTATAGAATGCAATTGGAGAAAATATGTCTAGGGGCAACACAAGCCATATACTAAGAAAGTGGAATGTGAGTCACAAATTCCCTGTAGATAAGTGCAGTGTGCAGAGAATCGCTGGGAGAGTAGGAAAACCTTAAAGTTGAGTAAAATATACCAGCCCAGGAAAGTAGGAGTAAAGTACTGAAAGTTTCCTTAGGACACACTACAAGTCATGATTAAAGTTATTGCAAGAACCAAGCAAGACTGCAAGCAACAAATGGTGGATTCCTGGACCTGAAGACCTGTGAAGAGAGGAGACCAAGTCCAGACGTCACAGAGGATTCCAGGAAGGACAGGAGCCTCTGCGAACCTAGAAGATGGTGCAAAAGAGGAGTCTCCGGATGGAAGAAGGCTGCAGAAGAGCACCAAGGAAGATGGCTGCGGGTTCCTGCATGATGCAAAGGATTTCCCACGTGGAGATGTTGGATGCAGGTGAGTTGCAGTGCTGGATTCACCCAATAAGCCTTGGTTCAAGCAGATTATGTCAAAATGGCACTGCCTGGACCCAGGAGGGACATGGGGGCCTCAACTTGGACTGAGGAGGCAGAGGGGGCTGCCAACACTGGAGGGAACCCACAGATGACCAGGCAGCACCCACGGAGGTCCACGGACACTGGGACAAAGAAGGTGCAAATTGCGGTTATTGCACCACTACAAAAGAAGTTCTGACGCCACTGGAGAACAACTCCGCGAGTTGAGCATTGCAGGATAGAGTGTAGGGACCTGGGCCAGGCTGTGCATGAAGGATTCTTGCAAATAGTGTACAGAGGCCTCAGGAGATGAAGATGACACGGTGCGCAGGGGTACTGTCGCAAACAGGGAAGGCAAGCTCTTATCTTCTCCACATTTGGACAGTAGGACCTTAGGACAGTCTGTGTCGAAGGGGTCCACCACCTGTGTTCCAAGGAGCACGCTCGTTGCCAGGAGAGGAGCCCAAGAGAACTAGTCATTGTCTTAGAAGGTGCCTGCTGGAGCAGGGAAGTGACTCCTTCACTCCACGGGAGATTTCTTCAGTCCTTCTGGTGCAGGGTGAAGACAGGGAGTCCCCAGAGAGTGCACACCATAGAAACTGTTGCAGTTGCTGGCTGGAGCTGAAGTTGCAGAGTCGAAGTAGCTCTTCTGGATACTTTGTTGCAGTTACAGCAGTTCCTGGAGCAGTCTGTGGTCCATCCGAGGTCAGAGGATGAAGCAGTGGTTGAGGCGGATTCCTGATGGAAACTTGCAAGCAGAATCTGAAGAGAAACCCACAGGAGAGACCCTAAATAGCCCTGATAGGGGGATTGGCTACCTAACCAGGTATGCACCTATCAGGAGGGGTCTCTGATGTCACCTGCTTGCACTGGCCACTCAGAGGCCTCCAGAGTGTCCCCACACCTTGGAAAACAAGATGGCTGAAGTCTGGGACACACTGGAGGAACTCTGGGCACCACCCCTGGGGTGGTGATGGACAGGGGAGTGGTCACTGCCCTTTCCTTTGTCCAGTTTTACGTCAGAGACTGGGAGTCCCTGAACCGGTGTAGACTACTTTATGCAAGGAGAGCACCATCTGTGCCCTTCAAAGCATTTCCAGCGGCTCTGGGAGGCTACACGTCCCAAGCCTGTAGCACCTATTTCCAAAGATAGAGGGTGTAACACCCTCCTCCCAATGGAAATGCTTTGTTCTGCCTTCCTGAGACTGGGCTACTCAGACCCCAGGAGGGCAGAACCCTGTCTGTGAGTTGGCAGCAGCTGTAGCTGCAGTGCAAGCCACAGAGAGCTGGTTTGGCAGCACTGGGGGCCATGGAGGAGCCCCCAGAATGCATGGAATTCGCTCCCCAATACCAGATTTGGAATGGGGGGACCATTCCATGATCTTAGACAACTTATTCGGAGTTACCTTTGTGAAGGTACATATAGGTATTGACCTATATGTAGTGCACACGTGTAATGGCGTCCCCGCACTCACGAGGTCTGGAGAATTGGCCCTGGACAGCATGGGGGCACCTTTGCTAGTGCAAGGGTGCCCTCACTCTGAGTAACTTTGCACCTAGCCTTCAGTAAATGAAGGTTAGATATATAGGTGACTTATAAGTTACTTAGGTGCAGTGAAAATGGCTGTGTAATAATGTGTGCACTATTTCACGCAGGCTGCAGTGGCAGTCCTGTGAAAGGGTTTGTCTGAGCTCCTTCTGGGTGGCAAAAGAAAGGCTGCAGCTCATAAGGATCTCCTGGAACCCCAATGCACTTAGGCACCATATGCTAGGGACTTATAAGGGGGTCCAGTGTGCCAATTGGTAAATGAAGTCACTAGCCTATAATGACAAATTTAGAAACAGAGAGAGCATAAGCACTGAGGTTCTGATTAGCAGATCCTCAGTGACACAGTTAAGCACTACTGACAACACACGCATTTGGCCACAAACTATGAGCACTGGGATCCTGACCAGCAGGATCCCAGTGAGATAGGCAAAAACATGCTGACATACAGGTAAAAATGATGGTAACATGCAAAGGAAGATGGTACTTTTCTACAGTCATTTGTGTAGATCCTACAAGGTTTTCCTACAGAAAATAACAGCTGAAATAAAAGAATATTGAAATTGAGGCGAAAAAACAGTGACTTTTCTTCACTTTTTACTCTGTAACTTTTTCCTGCCATGTCAGATTTTCAAAAGCAATATACCATTATGTCTGCTGAACTCTTCTGGTTGCGGTTATATATAGGGATTGTAGGTTCACCAAGACCCCTAGGTACCCAGAGCCAATAAAGAAGCAGCACCTTGCAATGGGTTTTCATTGTATACCGGGTATGCAGCAATTCATTTGCTGAAATATAAAGAGTGAAAAATAGGCATTAAGGAAACCTTTGTATTCCAAAATGGGCACAGGATAAGGTGTTGAGAAGCGGTGATTATGTGCACATCTCTGAATTCCGTCACCCCATAACAGCATGTGAATTACATGGCATTTCTCAAACAGATGTCTTTTTTACACACTGTCTTACATTTGGAAGGAAACACAAGGTGCAATAACACTTGTTCTTCTATTCTGTGTTTCCCCAAGTCTCCCGATAAAAATGGTACCTCACTTGCATGGGTAGGCCTAATACCTGCAACAGGAAACGCAACATGGACACATCACATTTATACATTGAAATCTGACGTGTTTTTTGGAAAGTGCCTAGCTGTGGATTTTGGCCTCTAGTTCAGCCGGCATCCAGAGAAACCTACCAAACCTGTGCATTTTTTAAAACTAGACACCTAGGGGAATCCACGATGAGGTGACTTGTGGGGCTCTCACCAGGTTCTGCTACCCAGAATCCTTTGCAAAATTCAAGATTGTAAAACAAAAAAAACACTTTTCCCTCATATTTCGGTGATGGAAAGTTCTGGAATCTGAGGGGAGCCACAAACTTCCTTCTACCCAGCATTCCCCCAGGTCTCCCAATAAAAATGGTACCTCACTTGGGTGGGTAGGCCTAGTGCCCGCAACTGGAAATGCCCCAAAACACAATAGGGACACATCACATTTTGACATTGAAATCGGATGTTTTTTTTGCAGAGTACCTACTTGTGGATTTGGGCCTCTAGCTCAGCTGGCACCTATCGAAACCTACCAAACCTGTGCATTTTTTTAAACTAGACTCCTAGTGGAATCTTGGATGGGGTGACTTGTGGGGCTCTTACCTGGTTCTGTTACCCAGAATCCTTTGCAAATCTCAACATTTTGCAAAATAAAACACTTTTTCCTCACATTTTGGTGATGGAAAGTTATGGAATCTAGGAGGAGCCACACATTTCCATCCACTCAGCATTCCCCCAGGTCCCCCAATAAAAATGGTACCTCACTTGTGTGGGCAGGCCTAGTTCCTGCTACAGGAAATGCCCCAAAACACAACATGGACACATTACATATTCACAAAGAAAACAGGCCTATTTTTGCAGTGCTTAGCTGTGGATTTTGGTCTACAGCTCAGCCGGCATGTATGGGAATCCTACCAATCCTGTGCATTTTTGAAAACTAGACACCTAGGGAAATGCAGGCAGGGTGACTTGTGAGGCTCTCACCAGGTTCTGTTATCCAGAATCTTTTGCAAACCTCAAAATGTGGCAAATAAACCACTTTTTCCTCACATTTTGCTGATGGAATGTTCTGGAATCTGAGGGAAGCCACAAACTTCCTTCTACCCAGCATTCCGCCGGGTCTCCTGATAAAAATGGTATCTCACTTGTGTGGGTAGGCCAGTGTCCGTGACAGGAAATGCCCCTAAACATAACATGGACACGTCACATTTTCCCACAAAAACAGACCTGTTTTTTGCAAAGTGCCTAGCTGTGGATTTTGGTCTATAGCTCAGCCGGCTCCTAGGGAAACCTACTAATCCTGTGCATTTTTTAAAACTAGACACCCAGGGGAATCCAGGTAGGGTGACTTCTGGGGTTCCTCACCAGGTGCTGTTACCCAGAATTCTTTGCAAACCTCAACATTTGGCAAAAAAAAACACTTTTTCTTCACATTTTGATGATGGAAAGTTCTGGAATCTGAGGGAAGCCACAAACTTTCCTCCACCCAGCGCTCCCCCAAGTCTCTCAATTTTGAAATCTAGGCACCCAGAGGAGTCCAGGGAGGTGTGGCTTTCGTGGATCCCCCAACATTTTCTTACCCAGACTCCTCTTCAAACCTCAAATATAGCTAAACAAAATCACATTTTCCAAACTTTTCTTTGTAGGATGTCAGTATCAGTACAAATTTCCTACCACCCAATGTTCTCCTTGGTCTGCCGATAAAAATGATACCTCACTTGTGTGGGTGGCCCAGGTGTCTGCAACAGGAAAAGGCCAAAAATATGTAGAGATTGAGGGGATAGCACAGCGAGTTGATAAGCACAATTATTTATTTTATACATTTTTAGGCTGACTCTGCTGTGGGGACCCACACAAGTGAGGTATCATTTTACTTGGGAGACTGAGGGGAAAACTGGGTGGTAGGGCATTTGTGCCAGCACCGTGATCCTACAAAGAAAAGTGAGGAAAATGTGCTTTTTTAAACAAATTTGGAGGTTTGCAGAGGGTAAGAAAATGTTGGGGGATCCACGCAAGCCACACCTCCATGGACTCCTCTGGGTGTCTAGTTTTAAAAAATGTCTGGGTTTGGTAGGTTTCCCTGGATGAAGGCCACACCTGGGCCCAAAAACACAGGCTCTCCCCACCCCGGGAAAAAGAGGTAGTTTTGTAATAGATCATTTTGATGTATCCACATCCTTGTGATGTTCCAAACACTATAATTGTGAAAAGAAACGCACTTAGGTTATGTTAAAAAGACCCAACCTAGTTGGTGGCAGGCTTCATCATCGGGGTCCGGTCCAAGACACCTAGCATGTGTGCTGCGATGCCTGAATACAGTGAATTGGATTTGGCACAAGGATGAACGATGGTTCAGTAAATACAATTTTATTAACAAGAGATTTCACAACAATAAAATACACTGTTAATAACTGAAAGGTGAAAAACTGAACCAATGACTCACAGACCGTGAGCTGTAAAGCAGCAACAAGGCACCAACCGCTTTACAGTCCAGTCACACACCTTTCATACGTGACATGCACAAGACCTTTCACGCTACCAGCTGCGGGCCCAGCACATTACAACACTTGCATCAACAGACAGCGCCATTCAAGGGCCCATCACACCAGCTGATAGGAGTGTGTGGACTGGCGTTTGGCTGGCAGTGTGTTGCAGTGGCCAACAGCTAGTCACTATTTACGCCGCCATCCAAGCGCCACTCCACGCACACCGCCAGCCAAGCGCCACTCCACGCACACCACCAGCCAAGCACCACTCCATGCACACCACCAGCTAAGCGCCACTCCATGCACACTGCCATTACTTTTTTTTGAGAAACAACAAAGAAACCACTAACTAATTAGAAATAAGTACAAAACTACAAATACAAAAGTTCTAACTAAATACAGGCCAACTGGTGAAACTGAACATATGAAACTATAAAACAGGCAGTTTACACTCCCTGTAGTTCCCAGTAATTCTTCTGGGTGTGGTAACTCCTAAAACAGCCAGCCACACACAGCCCAGGCTTTGAAGGACAGTCTGGGCAGTACCTCTGGCTCTCCCTCCAGATACCTCTTCGGGCACTTTCTTTTTGGGCAAGTCTTTTTTGTGAGTGGGAGAAATGTGATCAGGAAAGTGGCGATCTTTCTATCTAGCCACATCCTTCACCACTGCTAATCTAGGAACTTTTGCCTGTTCCACCACAATAAGGCTCTCTATCACTGAATCCTGAAATTTCATCCTTAACTCAGGGGAACATTCCTTGAACACAATAAAAGCATTAAAAGTTACTAAATGAAATAAATGGATAGGCAACTTTTTATACCACACGTAAGACTTAAGAAGAGCAGTGTAAGGTTACAACCTCTAATTTACTCTATCAACACCACCCATGTGTGTATTGCAGTCCAAAATGCACACAGGTTTGCGCAATTCCGCAACCTGACCCAAACAGTCACAGGGGATGTACTCTCATCATGGATGCCAGGTAGCATGTACACATCCCTCCTGTTTGCAAATTTCATAGCTAGCAGCTCATTATTACGCAAGGGATTGCACTGTCCCCTCTCAAGTTTTTTACAGACAAGCTCCCTTGGATAGCCTTTCCAATTAAAATGGATTGTGCCACAAGCAACAGTGTGCATTCTGAACAGTTGCTTGAACAACTGCACTCCAGTGTAGAAGTTATCTACGTACAAATGGTGACCTTTGCTAAACAGTCATCTACCAAGTTCCCACACAATTTTGTCACTAACTCCAAATGTGGCGGACATTCAGGGGAGTCAATACTGGAATCCATACCGGTGTAGACCCGGAAATTATACACATATCCTGTACTACTTTCAGACAGCATATACATCTTAATTCCATACCATGCCCTCTTGCTAGGAATGTACTGTTTAAAAACCAAATGCCCCTTGAACAGGACCAAAGCCTCGTCCACACTTAGGGCCAGATGTAGGTAGGAACAATTTAGCGAGTCGGAAATTGCGAGTCGTTGCGACTCGCAATTTCCGACTCGCAAAATGGTATCCAAGAAAAAAAAACGACTTCAATTTGCGACTCGCAAATGAAGTTGCACCGCAGATTGCGAGTCCACTGTTTGCGAGGTCGCTTTTTGTGACCGCGCTAAAAACGAACACGCAATTTGCGAGTGGGTGTCGCAAATTGCGACTGTGCTGGAAATTGAATGCAGGTGCAGCAGAACACTCTGGAAAACACTTCCTGGCTCTTGATGATGACATCACAGCCAGGAAGTTTACAAATACACCTGGGAGGAGGGAGGACCACACCCATTTTAAACTGCTGAACTGCAAACAGAGAGAACAGCAGCTACCATGGCTGAGACACCAAGGAAGCGCAAACTGAAATTTGCAGAGAAAGAGCTGGAGGTGCTGGCAGAGGTGTGCTGCCAGCACCATGAACAACTTTTTGGGAGGACAGCCCTCAGTGTGCCAGAGGTGGAGAAGAGAAGAATCTGGACGGACATCCAAGACAAGGTGAACTCCCTGGGTGTCAGCCACCGGAGCATAGAAGAGTTAAAGAAACGGTGGTATGACCTGCGCTCCCGGACCAAGGAGAGGGTGGCAGAGCGGCTCCGGGAGATGAGGGGCACTGGAGGGGACCGTCCACAATACCACCACCCACACCCCTGGAGGAAAGAGTTGAGGAGACTCCGGAGCCAGAGGCAGTGTGCGGGAGGGGAGAGCTGAATACTTCAGAGCCAGGACCATCAACCGGTGAGTACCATAAGACATGCATGTACACCCAAATATGCCATACCCCCACCCACCTTGTACATAGTAGCATGCACAACCAAAATAGCTCCATTTCAGAGTAGCAACAACCAGAATGGTGCATTATGGGCAATCTAGTCAAGTAGGCAGTTTATAGGCAACAGTTTATTAGGAAGTTGATAACAGATGGTAGATACTGACAGTGTGTTCCCTATGTCCCACAGGTCTCCCACACAACACCCCCGCCAACCAAAGCATCCAGGGGCCACAGGTCAGCCACCAGCCTGCAGAGGAGTCAAGACCAGCCACCACAGAGACCTGCACCACCAACACACAGTCCCCTCATGATGCACCAGTTGCCATACTGGTGAGTGAGCCAGCACCTTGTCCCAGCCACAGTGACACTGTAGATGACACGGAGCCTCCACTGCGTCGCAGGCGACGTGTAAATGTACCACCAGAGCCGCAGGCTGAGTCAGATGATGCCTCCATGTCGCACGCCGAGGCCGCACTCCTACGGGGTCAGCGCCTGCAAACACAGGAGATACGGAGAATTTCAGGGGCAATGCGGTGCATGGAGCAAAACCAAAGCAGTGGTATGCAGCTGGTACACAGAGAGCTGCAACAACTTAACACACATGTCGGCGACCTTGCACTCTCCATGAGACAACTGGTGGCAGAACTCATAACTGAGAGAGAGGGTGCAAGGTGTCGTGACAGGCAGCTAATGCACCGTCTGGACAGAATGTCTGCCTCCATTGTCAGGCTGGCTGTGAACACTACAGGCCTTTCAAGGCACACGGTCAGCCTCCAAGTAGACATGGGCCACTTTGCCAGTGATGTGGCACATGGACTGAGACGTCTCAGCCACGCCGTAGATATCATGGATGCACGGCAGGTGGCTAGGGGCGCGGCTGACACACGTCAGGATAGCGAGGAGGGCTCCACCATCAGCAGTGTCTCAGCCAGTGACACCAGGGTGTTGCGCAGTGGAAGCGCAAGGCAGGGCACTGCTGACACACCAGGTACCAGCCATGCTGGCCGAGGCCGGCGTAGAATATGAGTTCCACACTGTCCTGGGGTGGAGGCACATGAGGTCAATGTGTCCTCATGCCAGGTGGACTTTTACAGCCCCTGAACTGTTGTCAATGTATATAGTTTTTTTTGGTGCACAAATTAAATCACTTGTTAGTTCCACTTCACACCTGGACTCTTTGTGTATGACATTAGTGAGTGTGGTGACAGTTAGCATGTACCTTCCAAAGTATTGGTTTACAATGTGGTCCCGTCTCAGTCTGCCTTGATTTGCAATGCTTCTATCCCCATGATGGCGATGTGGTAGCTCTTGCTCTTCATCCTCCGAATCTGGGTCTTCTGGGGTGAGAGGTAGCCCACGTCTGGTGACAATGTTGTGCAGGATAGCGCATGCGCCAATGATCTTGAAAGCTATTATTGGGGTATACTGGAGGGCACCTCCACTTCTGTGGAGGCATCAGAATCTTGCTTTCAGCAGTCCAAAGGTCCTTTCGATGCCATTTCTGGTCCTCCTATATGCACTGTTGTATCGTCTCTCTGTCTCATTGCTGGGTGTTAAGTACGGGGTCAGTATCTATGGTCGTAGTACATATGCACTGTCACCTGTTTGGCAAAAATTAACAATGTTAGCTGGGCATAGATGGTTTCCACATTGACCTGTGTGTATGTCTGCAAGGTGTATTCAGCTATACCTAGGAGGTATCCGTCTCCAAACTCCCCACGTTCTAGGCGTTGGTGTATCCAACTGGGCCTGAAAATGTAGGAGTCATGTGTACTCCCTGGAAATTTGGCAACCATGTCAGTGATAACATAATGGGCGTCACATACCACCTGGATGTTCAGTGAGTGGCTACACTTCCTATTGCGGAACAGATATTCCAGGTTTACAGGAGGGCATATTTGTATATGTGTCCCGTCCACACACCCTATGACATGGGGGAAGTTGGCAATCCTGTAGAATTCCAACTTGGTGCTGTTGATTTCTGCCTCATTCCTGGGTAGGTATATGTATCTGGACATGTGTGTGAGTAAGGCATCTAGGAATGCCCTAAGGAACCGTGAGAGTGAACTTTGGGATACACCACCTGCTACAGCAATGACCCCCTGATAGCTACCCGAGGCCAAGAGGTGCAGTGAGCATAGCACTTGCACATGCGTAGGGATGGCGCAGCCGCGCACAGTCTGACATTGTAGCTGCGGATTGAGTAAATCTATTAAATCTAGTATTGCTGCACTGCTGAGTCTATAGTTATCATAAATCTCCTCCTCAGTTTGTTGGAAAAGTATCTGCCTGGTTCTGTATATCTTCTCCTGTCTCTGGCTCCTCCTCCTCCTCTGCTGTGCGGCGTGGGCTCTCCTCCTCATTCCTATCACATATATCTCCGCCATCTTGAGTAACCCAGATGCCTTCTGGGTCGCCTTTTATACTTTGGTTCTGGTTACCACCTGCTCTGAGTTGGTGGTAATTTGGAAGTGCAAAATGGGCTTTTTGAGACTAGTCTCAATTTGCGAGTGGCTATTGCATTTGGTTTGTGACTCGCAAATTGCGACTTCCTATTAGCGGGTCGCAAAATGGGGTCACTATTTTTGCGAGTCGGTAATGGCTCGCGTCGCATTTTGCGAGTCGGAAATGGGATTTTTGCATCCCATTTCCGATTTTGCGGGGTCGCAAATTGCGATTCAGACCATTTGCGACTCGCAAAAGTTTGCTACATCTGGCCCTAATTTCTTTGCCTGGAACATACACCTCTAAAACCCGATCTACAAAATGATCAAGCAGATGCCTAATCTTCAAAAAAGGTCACAATCAGGGTGATCTTGTGGCAAGACTAAAGCATTGTCAACAAAATTCAGCATCCGAAGAAGAAGCAAATACAGATTACGAGTCATGGTTGCAGGCAATATAGCTGTTGCCATCAAGGGACTAGTAGGCTAATAAGAAGCCAGTGATGGCTTTCTTATCAACCCATCAAAAAAGTCAAACCCAAGAACTTTTTCATCTCTTCCAGATTTGTGGGAATCCACTGGGTAGCTCTAGACTGAGGCCTACGTCTGGCAGCTTTGTCCCTCAAATACTGCTCCACATACAAATTAGTCTGCTCAACAATCTCTTCCAAAAATACATCATCCATAAACAACTGAAACAAATTGACAGGCAAAATGTTTTCCGTATCCATTCTACACCCTGGGAGACCAGTAAAGGCAGACAACTGTGGCTGTTCATGTCCCGGGCAACCCAGGTATCAGGTCTCCCAATGGGAAACCCTTCAGCCCCCAGGCTGCTGCACTATTGGCACATCAGTGTCCTCCATTAAAACAGGCCCTTCGTCTACACTGAGAGTGGCTTCCTCATCAGAAGATTCTTCTTGGACAGAAAACTCACTGCCAGAATCTCTCACTTCCTCCTCTGCCTCAGATGCAGAGTCAGTCTCACTCAGAAAATGACTTAAAAAGCATGCCAACAACCTGCTGAGTGGTCACTCTGCGGCTAGCCATGATCCTTTCTAAGAAGTGTAACTTGACAAATGCGTCAACAACAACCAGCACTGTCTAAAATAAGAAATAAACAAGGTGTGTCTTTATCACAAAGAGTTATATACTCAAAACCTATACCACTCACTTGCCTGAAAAAGCTAAACTCACCAGCAACTACTCTGCACAGATACAGCAATCATCAATGATATCCCACTAAAAAGAAAAAAGAAAGAAAATTAGACATAAGATAACACAAATATCATTGTGCTAAAATCTAAGGACAATTTCACACACACTCCTGCATTTAGTACACCACCTACAAACATGTCATTCATGCATGGCAACTATGCACCTTTGGAGTAAATTGCTTTTACTTACCTAAAACATGCAACTACGTGAACATCAGGTCAACCACTGCCAAAACTGCAAGGAGCCACAGCAAAGGAAGCAAAAACTTTGAACTATAACAAAAAGGAGAAATAAACTGTTATAATCACAAATGCAAATACTTTTTCAGTTGACAAACACCCCGCCGCCAAGCATTTAGAAATGTTCACTGTTGCCTAAGTAGATTCTGCAGATGGGCCTAAAGAAATAGGCTGGTCTGCCCCAAGGGGGCAGAAATGGACAACAGTTCTGTGCCCCCTTTGGGGGGGGGGCGACCCTTGCCAAAGGGGGCGCACCCCCAACACAAAAAAAACCAAAGAAAATTAAATCCCTGGCATCTTGGTGGCTTCGGCCTTGTAGGCAGATTGGACTAAAAAAAATAGGCTTGTCGGCCCCCCTGGGGGGCAGAAATGGCCATCACTAATGTTACCCCTTAGGGGGCAACCCTTCCCACAGGGGCCACCCCCTCACAGAAAACACACATACACACACAAGATCCCTGGTGCCTAAGTGGCTTCTGCCCCTCTTGGGGCCAGATGGGCCTAAACAAATAGGACGATCTGCCTCCAAGGGAAGCAGAAATGGCCACCAGTTGTATGCCCCCTTTGAGGGGCGACCTTGGCCAAAGGTGGCACCCCAAAACAAAAAAACAAAAAACAAACACACACAAACACAACAATCCCTGGGGCCTAGTGTGCTTCGATCCCCCCGGGCCAAATCGGAGAAAAACATGGCTGATCTAGCCCCTGGGGCGGGGGGGGCGAAACATACCAAAACATCATGCACTCAGGGCAGTGACCCTTCCCTAAGTGGTTGCTACCCTAAATTATAAAAAAACAACGTGATCCCTGGCGTCTAGTGGGTTTCGACCCCCCTGGGGGTAATTATGTATCCATGTTTCGACACAGAGGGGTCGAAACATGGATACATAATTGCTCCCAGGGGAGCGACCCTTATCTAAGGGGTCGCTCCCCAAATTACACACACAAACAATCCCTGTTGTCTAGTGGGTAGATTCGTGCCTGCGATCGTGGAGCAGGAATCCACTCAAAATTGGCACGGGGAAAGGAAAAACTCTTTCCTTTCCCACTGTGTCTGTTTCCCCCGCCAAACCCCACCCCAGGAGAAGGACTCACCTTTTTTGGGTCCTCTCCCATGGACGCGCTGGAATCAAATGGCTTCCGGCACGTCCTGGCAACATTTGATGACGTCGGCACACTGTGAGCACGCTGACGTCATCAGATTGACGAGGTGGGGGGCGGTGTGGAAGGGAAAGTGATTCCCCTTCCATCCCCGACTGGGGGGTCTGGGAGGGAGGCTGGGTGTATGATGAGCTGATCTCGTCCCCAGCACACAGGAACTGTGGTTGAGGACCAGGCCACCTCGTCCCAGGCACGCAGGGGGGTAATCATGTTTTGAAAATACAGGGCATTTGCCAAAAATATCTGCAATGTAGCATGTTGCTTAATATATCGCTTAAGGTCACCTACTTACCACAGAAACCTCATCTTTACAATTTTATTTATAATGCCCTTCTCTGTGGACACCATTTCACTCTGTTAGTTCAGTCTGTTTGGCAAAGGAGTCCTGTTCCCAGCATCCGGATTGTTTTTGACAAAAATGTTGCTCCATTATGTATTTTCTTTTCAGAATAATCGGGGGCAACACGCACTAAACTGGCCATTTATTACCAAATGCATTCCATGCATAAAGCCACACCTGATGACTCTGCAAATATCTCAGCATTATATTTTGTGTGAACTGGCCGGAGGAATCGAGCATAGCTCTTTTTTTCTTATTTGTGGAGCATAATCTTTATTGATGTAACATATGTTTTCAGTTTTGATAATCACATAGACATCTTCAACAGACAGCTACTTATGAGGTCCTGAGAGATACGAACCTAAAATATATGTGAGATTTCTACTTAGTATTACAAACGAGTAGTGTTCAATAGCAGGATTGTTTTCCACCAATGGACTGTAAGTAGTAGCAAATAGACTACAAGAGTGAAGCTTCTAACTATTTGATGTAGGTAAATGGTATTCCTATAGCCAAAACTAGCTAAAAGGCAGCAGAGCATGGTACATAGTCAAAGTCCAGCATAAAGTGAACAAGTCATAAGTAGCTGGTTTGGGGACTACTAAACAATTGTGATGTAAAGTTCTTTAAAAAGGTGTGTCATCACCTCTTTCCTATAATGATCAGCAGTGGGAAGGTCCTAATGGATACAGGTATGTTGTTCCAGATCTTGGGTGCATAGATGGAAAAGTTCTGCTGCCTGCATCTGCATTTCCTTACACTTCTTAGTCTGTAGTCTGATTTTGTCCTGACTGTGTGTGTTCTGAGAGTTACCAAAATGGTGAGTTTCTTTACAAGATAAATGGGGTGCTGTTTGTGATGACTTTGTAAATGATGCAGCTTGGTTTTTAAGATGAAGCAGACTGACAAGGTGAATCAATGGAGTTCCATATGGATGGTGGTGATCATATTTCTTCAGGCCTTGAATGAACCATGCTTTAGTCTGTAGCAGGACTCTCAGGGGTGCCAGTGTGGATCCTGGGATGTCAGGTAGCAGGGCATTACCACATCCAGCTGTGAGAGTACAGAGGTTTGAATTGCAGTTCTGAAGTCCCTTCTGCAAGAAATTGTTTAATTCTCTTTAGAATAGAGAGCTAGTAGTTGGCTCTCCTTTTTTGGTAATGTGTTCCTTGAGAGTGAGGTTGGTGACCAAGCCGAATCCAAGTGACTTGGCATTAAGTGAATGTTGGGTTTCGCAGCCCTCAAGGTTCACGTCTTTAAGCCTGGTTTATAATGTTTCAAGTTTGTTATTCTTGCCAAATAAAATTAATTCTGTCTTGGTTGTGGTTAGCTTCAGGTAGGTGCTGAACGATCAGGCCTGGGTGATGTCCAGGCAGTTTAAGGTGTTGGATGTCTGAAGCATCGGAGACTTTCAGATAGAGTTGCATGACATCAGCATATTGGTGAATCTTGATGAAGAGTTCCAAGTGGCTGGATATAGAGGTTAAAGATCCTATTTAACCCTGGGCTACTCTGTAGGTGATAGTAATCTTTTGGGACCTGGAGGTGCCAACGTGCAAAAATAGTGTGTGTTGGAAAGGAAGGATGAGAACCAGTGAAGGACATTGCAGGTGAATCCCATTCAAAACTTCATGAAGCGTATGATGGTGGAATGATCAACTGTGTCAATAGCAGTTGAGAGGTCCATCAGTGTCATGAACCTGGCTTTATCTTCATCTGTGGTCAGGAGGGTTTCATCTACAATATGCAAGGTAGTAGCCTCCGTACTGAAGCAGTCTGTTATTTGTGCAGGAGATGGTTAGCATTAATTTTATCTTGGAGCTGACCATAGGTTACATTTTCAATGATTTTGCTGATAAATAGTATGTAAGCGATGGGCTGGTAGCTGAGATGTTCTAGTGGAGGTTTCTTTAGGAGTGGGAGTATCTGGCCTGTTTTCATAGCTTCTGGGAAGACACCTTGAATGAGGGAGACATTGACAGTTTTGAGTAGGGGTGAGAGAGAGTGCCCCCAGATGGAGCTTTGATGAAGGACATGAGTCAGACATCATCTTCCTATGATGTGGCTTTGAGGGACTTGAGTATGTAGAAGAGATCTGTGAGTGATATGGTTTTGAGGAAGATCATTATGGGATTCTTCAGGAAGGTAATGGTTGTAAGACATGGAGCAGGCGTGGTTTTGTCCATGTGCTTTCTGATCTTTAGTATTTTTTCTCTGAAGAAAGGGTTGATGGAGATGCGCTTTTCTGTATAGTGAGAAAGATTTGGGTTTGGTGGCGTTGATGCTTTGCCATATTGTCTTTAAAATAATCTGTTTCTGTTGGTGGCTTCATTAATTATGTTGGTATAATGCTTTGCTTTAGTTAATGTGATGAGCAGTCTCTTTGTTGAAAGGAGGGACTTCAGTATCACAAAGTCCTCTGAAGTTCTGTTTTTCTTTCATTTTTTTTCCAATCTGTGAGTGATCTTTATTGTTAGAAAGGTCTTTCCAGAGTGATAAAGGCTTGGGCTTGTACCTGTATTATTTACTTACAGCATGGATATCCACATAGTTTTCTAGAAAAGTGATGAAGTTGTTTCGAACAGTTTTGACGTCAGATGTGGACTTGTTAGGATAAGAAAAGAGCTCAATGTATTAAGTTGCCTATGGAAAAGTCTTTGAAGAACATGAAGGTTTGGTCTTCTCTTTTAGGTTGATTTCGGTTTGTTGGTAGGACACTGAAAAGGGAAATAATAATGGATATGTGGTCAGTCCAGTCCAGAGGTATGAGTGGAGTATGAGATGTCTGTGATACCACTAGGAAACCTGAAAAGTGCATGAAAATACATGTTCACAAAAAGTTTTCCTATTGTAAACGTTTTTAGGTCCCACCTGCAGACAGATTTTAGCTTACTGAAAAGTCATTGTGGACCATACCACATTGTACAGTGGGATTTGGGTCAGCGTATTGCTTTCCATTGACTACCTTTCTTGTCAGTCTAATTTAGTGGCTTTCCTTCATCTCCTGTAGCTTATTGAGTTGTATCCTTCCACTGCTTAGTCATAGAACTACTCTTTTTTTAAAACTCTCCATATAAGTGCATGTGTTGTACTGCTCTCTTACTCCCTCATAGGTGGCTTCCTTCTGTAAAAAAAATCCCTCTCTCTTGTTGCTCCCTCCACCCCTTCACATCTGACTCTTTTCCTGATTTTGTTTTACTTTTTACATTTTCATTCCCTCCTCCAGTGCTTGTCTTTCTCCTCTCTAGATTCTAGATTCATGCTGCTCTCACCACTTGGCATCTTGACTGGCTCAAATACTCCCCACCAGTTACTCTTTCTAATAATTTATTTTGCTTCTTTTCTGGAGGACCGAGCAGCTTCAATTTGCTACAAAGTCACTATTTTATTTTGATGTGCTTTTACTCAACTTCTTTTATAAGTTACTACTGCAAGACCAGTGTCTGCCATCTTGAAATGATAAATGAAAAGTAAATAAAAATGTACACTGCACCATAACGCATAATTGGGCATGCCTGGTGACGCATTTGTGTGTGTACATCATCATGCTGTGGTAGCCATTGCTTTTTTTTTTGCTGATGCCACATTGGTAAACACACTTTTTCTTTTTTGCCCTTTTGGAACAGTCTTAGCAAAACACACTGGAAATTCTTCAACATTGACCTATGACACTTAATACACACATGTAATGGAAATCATTATCTTTTTAAAGATACAAAACCTTATTATTATATTAATATGAGGATGGTTGTAAAATCATAATCAATGGTAACATATCAATTAATATGGTTATACCTTTCACATTTCTTTTCTACACTACAGTGAATGCACTTCAATAGGGATCTCTAGTGCACCTCTTTACAATTAGTTCAGCATTAATTGATACATTATGTTGTCAGTAGGGTCACACATACCTCAACATTGTGTCGCAGCTGGATAAAGTGTAGAGGACGGAATGGATGGTCTTCAGAGATTCTTTCAAGGATAAACTGGCTGAGGGTCCCTCATCTCATCCAGCGTGAGAGCAGGACCAAAGACAGTATTTTATGGATGGTGGTGCAGCATGGACACCACAGTGTTAGGAGTAGTGATATTTGGCATAGTTTTAAGTCCTTGGAGTCAAATAGGTTGGAAAGTTTCTTGCTTTCCCCCATCCTATGCCCACTGAGAAATAACATAATCCATTATGCTTTCAGCTCTTTTCTAACGCCTTTCATCAAAATTGTAGAGGGGAGAAATATGCTCAGCATTGTTTTCTATGTGGTTGCTTGCACTGCGGGGCTCTTCTCTGCATGTGATATTACACCCATAATAAAAGGCAAGTCAAATTACATTTGAATACCCAACTGAGAAAATGGGACATATATACCACCAATATATCATGTGTGTAATCTCAATGTAACCAGTACATTACAAGGTAAGTCTAGGTAAGTAGATGTGAATTTTAGAGTAGCAATTATATGATCACCTTGACTAAGAAGTGGTTATCGATGTAATAAATGCCATATTTTTGTTGGTCAATAATATCAACCCCTGTTTGGTTTCCAACAATATAAGGATTGCACATGTCCTGGATGTTGTGCAAAAACAACTTCAGTTCATTTTGTGATCTTTGTATACTTTTCATGACTTTTAAAAATCTTGTCAGATATAAACTTTGCAATATTGCACACAGCTCTTGAAAAGTATGTAAGATTCATTAAACTGTGAATATTCCAGTATGAGGGTCAGGTAGAGAAAAGATTGAGAGGGAGAGTGTTGTGGTTTGCACTAGATCACTGGGCTGGAATGTGGTGACAATCACTTTGAGGTCACAGAATTCCAGGCAGTGTCAAGCTTCTGGGGAGATTTGAATGTGGTCAGTTACGCCAGTGGAGCCATGGACTTGGTGATATCTAGACCTAGTCATTGGCTCCACTGGAACCTCAACAGGTGACAAAGGAACTGTGCGAGTTTTCTTTTCTTTTTTTACATTATTCACACAATGCCAGAAATCCTTTACCAGCACTTCAACCTCTTGATCCATTCTTGGCCACCAGTACCATTCATGCAAATTAGCCTTGGTCAAATTTCTCCCTAAATGCCCTTCATGAGCCAAGGTAATTAACTTCTGTCTCAAAACATTAGGAGGTACCACCCGTTCCCCCCTTAATACTTTCCCAATCTAATGCTAAGTTCATCTTTTACACAAAGAAATCCTTCCACATTAGTTGGTATATCTTACTTGTTTGGCCAACCATTTACAATGAGTTCCTTTAATGTAGATAATTCTAAGTCATTTGAAATAGCATAATCCCACTCACTTTTTTCCAGCGCTGATTAACATACCCAATCTACAGCTTCTTCTTCACACACATCTATATTCTGGTTGATCGGCAGTCTGAAGAGAAAATCTATGATTGCATTCCCTGCTCCATGTATACACTCAACTGGGAAATTATAACTGGTCAACCCATCTGACCACCTCCTGATCCTCTGGGATGCATTCTCCATCTCCAAGTTAATTAACTGTCAAATGCTACAGTGAGGCCTAGGAGAATAAGGGCTGCCGTTTCTCCTCTCCCAAGGGCACTGCAGATGTCCTCTGTGGCAGCAATGAGTGCTGTTCCTGTTCTTTGGTTGGGCCTGATTCCAAACTACATGGGGCTGGTAGTTGCTAAAGTTGTTGCTAAGGCTTTGATTAATTACTTTCTCTAAGACTTTTGCGGAGTAAGGTAAGAAGGTTGAGTCTGTAGTTGGAAATCATGGCATGGTCATTCAATGGTTTCTTTAGCAGGAGCATGACGATAGCATGTTTCCAAGTGTCCAGGAATGTGGCAGAGTCAATGGAGGTGTTGAGGGTGGGTGCTAGTGCTTTGTTGATCGGTAGGATTGGTTGGAGTCCTTTGGTAAAGCAATGAATTATGATAGGAGACAAAAAACAGAAGGCTCAGGAGAGAGGAAAGATTGAGTTGAGACTCAGTGATGTAGCAGATATCCTTATTGATGGAAGGGTGCTCACAAAAATGCTCATATCTCTGAAGAGTGAGGGATATTGCATTGTGGGTAGTTGGCATTAGGTTCAAGGTTCAGGTTTTGGCAGGCTAGAAAGCATAGAATGACAGATTGACACCAGGGCAGGTCATAGAGAGCCTTTCAGTGACAGAAGACTGCCTCCTCCTCCTCTGCAGTGTCTGCAGTCGGACAAAATTGCCTTACTAGATACAATTACCTTTGGCCTCTTTGTAGAGAAGATGGGGGGACAAAGCACTTACTCGCTGCTTCTTCCTCGGGTGCATAGGATCCTGGGTGTATGGAGTGTCTAAGTTTGAGTAAGAGCCCTTCACTAGCCCTAGCACTCACCTATCATCCTGAGGCCTGGATTGGGGTTTCATTACTCAACACCTTTCCCAGGGTACCTTAGCTGATTGTGCCAAGGAAGCCCATGAACAATTGCATTACATGTGATGGAACTGCCATTCAGGACACCAGTAGGATGAAGAGCAGAAAAACCCACAAGATTTGGTTCAGCTGTCCGGGCCAATCACAACATGACAGAGGTGCAAGACTTGTTCAGATTATTATCAATCTACTACGATAGTAAAACACTATCTTTGTCCTAAGCACAATATATAGCATAATACTGTATTGGCATAACACGTGTTGATAATATAGATGCTTGTGCCCCCAAGGTGAATTGTCTTTCCAGGCTGTTACCTTTAAGATGCTATATTTAATATTTTTGGTGCTCTTCTGGTGACATTTAGAAATATACTGTGCAATCCACTCCTAACAGAGGTATGTTTTCCATGCCCATATAAGTCCACAAAACATATACGCAATGCCATTGAGTCAAAGCTCACAACTTCAGTTGCCGTAGTGTCTCCTAATCTCTACTTGCGTGTCCTTGCTATATGAGAATCCCCGGTCCTGACTTCAGTTATGTGTATTTTGATTTGTGAGTCCCTAGTGAAAGGGTAGGAATGCAGTTGGGTTCCACCCACTCAGTACACCTGTATTTTTTGCTTTCTGGATCACCCGGTTTTGGACTTTTTACTGTGGGTGAGTTTCACATGTCTCACCCATGATAATCACATCACAATGTACTGCTAATGTTTAATGCCAGTGTCTGCCTTTTACGATAGGGCTGCTTCAATGCACCAAGGGTAAGGGACATATGTCTGGTTACCCATGAACACATGTGCACACACATACAGGCTGAGCATGTATGACAACGATTGTGCGCAGCTCAGTAAATGCACACAGGTAGCCTGGAGCAGAGGGTACTCTGCAGGATTAGATATTGGCCTGGGGTAGGTCTTATAATATTAGTGATCACTAGTAGGGAAAGTCATCATGATTTACTGTTTTGTCTGTAGTGACACTTTATAAAACACATAGGAGGGAAATTTCCCTAGTGTGCAGTTTTGCTTCCCTTTGACTTGCAGAGACCAGTGACATATCAAAAAGGGGCTAACCTGTATTAGAAATTCTAATAGGCAAGTTCCACAAAGATATCTGTACAATTTATGAGTCATCAAGAATAGTCATATTTCTGTAGCTCAACTCAGGATCAGAGCCTAGGCCGTTTGTCACCCTGCTGTGCCAGGTTAATTGCATTTCTCTCCTGGAGCAGGAACATTCAAAGCAAAGTCTTTGTTGGAAATTAAAGACCCAGAAGTAGACAGGCAGGAATGGGAAGAAAACCAATGGGGGACAGAGGGTCACAAGTAGAACAGCCATCTTGCCAATACTGAGGACCAGAAGAAGACCAAAAGAGAAACCAGTCACAGCATCACCTCGCTATACCATAGGTTGTGAGTCTGTGGACAAGACAAGTAACAGCAAAGGGGTCAGAGAGAGAATTAACTCTGAGAGATACTGAGGGCTAGAACCAAGATCTCTGAAATATTGTATAGGTTGGAAACTTGAGAGTGAGAATTAATTCAAAGATCCCTTAAGTATTGAAAGCAAGAGTGTGATTTAACTCTGGTATGTTTTAATAGCTGAATGGTAAAGTGAGAGTAAGGATTAAGGGCCTGATTACGATCTTGGTGGATGGGATGTTCAGTCACAAACGTGACAGATATCCTGTTTGTGACAGAGTGTTCCATCTGCCAAGATTGTATACAAGCCCTACATTTATGAGCTTCTGTGTATGAAAATGATACCCAAATAAAATGTGATAGGAACTTAATTAGGTTTAATGAGTGATGAGAACCTGGAATGTAAGGTAGGATGTAACCCAGAGATAACCTAAAGTGATTTGATTAGCGGTGGTGCTATCCATCAATTGGGTTTAATTTGTTTTTCCATTTTTTATATTCCTTATTAGTCCTTGAGAAGGGACTTAGGCGGTCATTCTGACCACGGCGGGCGGCGGTCGCCGCCCGCCATGCGGTCACCGCCAAATGGCCGCTCCGCGGTCAGGAGACCGCTGATGCCATTCTGGCTTTCCCGCTGGGCCGGCGGGCGACCGCCAAAAGGCCGCCCGCCGGCCCAGCGGGAAAGACCCTGCAACAAGGAAGCCGGCTCCGAATGGAGACGGCGGAGTTGCAGGGGTGCGACGGGTGCAGTGGCACCCGTCGCGATTTTCACTGTCTGCAAAGCAGACAGTGAAAATCTTCATGGGGCCCTGTTAGGGGGCCCCTGCACTGCCCATACCAGTGGCATGGGCAGTGCAGGGGCCCCCAGGGGCCCCACGACACCCGTTCCCGCCATCCTGGTTCTGGCGGTGAAAACCGCCAGAAACAGGCTGGCGGGAAGGGGGTCGGAATCCCCATGGCGGCGCTGCAAGCAGCGCCGCCATGGAGGATTCCCTGGGCCAGGGGAAAACCGGCGGGAAACCGCTGGTTCCCCTTTTCTGACCGCGGCGGTCAGAATAGCCCTGGAAGCACCTCCAGCCTGTTGGCGGTGCTTCCGCTGCCCTCTGCCCTAGCGGTCAGAGACCGCCAGGGTTGGAATGAGGGCCTTAATATCTTTTACAACTTAGTGATTAGTAAACCAAACCAAATTTAGCTGGCTCTTCCAAGGAGTCCAGTGGTGATCCTACTCTGCCCGCTACTGCAAGTTGTGAACCAGTAACCTGGAGAAGGAAAAACATGTATGAGAATCATAAATCAATTTCCCTGAAAAGATTACAAGTTTCAGAAAAATCACAGCAAACTACTCTGTTCAGCTTAAACAAAATATTAAAATAGCATATTTTCATTCCATGTTGACTGCACCATTCCTTCTGTCTGCTTTACACCACCAATTCGGGTTTATAAATCCTTTATCATCTTCTCTCCAAACAGCATTTTTCTTTTTATGAAATGTGGCATTTGAGGTCCTCCGAGGTTTCGCCAATCCAAGCTGTATGAATGGCTGGAAGCAAATCTAAGGCCCAGATTTACAAAGTTGTCACGCAGCGCAGCACCCAACGTTACTGGCTGCTTTGCATGATGGGGAGAGCAGGAAAGTGCCATAGCTAGAGAAATATGACACTCTCCTCCCCTCTACCTCGCGCTGTTGCAGAATTTTGATGCAGAGTGCCATGCATACACCTTTGCGTTTGCACCATAGTGCAAGGGTGTGTGTGTGTCTAGCATCTGTTTTCTACTGAAGGATACCTTTCCAGTACAAAATACTTTAACTAGACAAGTTTTAAAACTTTTCCTACTTGGTATGTGTGCTGAATAGAGAAGCACTCATGCAAAGTCGGAAAAGAAAGGAGAAATGGAGTAATTTCTCCTTTTAACTCCTGCTTCCCAGCAGCTTTATAGAAAGGCACAAAACCCTGTCTACAATGTAAGTAGATAGGGTTTTGCATTTAAAACCCTGGGTGTTGCATGGGAATGCCCATGTTCCACCCATGCAACATTTCCTGGATGTTAAGTGACACAAAGCAGTGCTTGGTGCTGGTTTACCTTACTTTTCTTTAAAAAACAATGCAAATACTAATTTCTGAAAATCTGAAAACATCAGAATATTGGAAAGTTATGGTTAATTACACAAGCCATAACTCAAGCTTCCACCATGAAACCTATGACACACACCAAATACACTGCACTTGACCTCAAGGTTTATGTCACAGGTAACAGGACACATGGCGTTGGTGACCTCACATACGCATGTTGCATTAACATTGTGTATGATATCACTGGGGGAACAGAAAACAATTATTTTTTCAGAGAAGTATTATTTTATAATCCAAGTTGCACTTTTTTATTTTTTGTTGATAGCAATATTGTGAACTCCCAAGCAGTACATTTGGTGTAAGTGTCATCAAACCCCGAGAAGGTAATGTAGGACACGTTACCTATTATATATTTTTTGATTGCATGTTTATTTTGGAACACTTAGCTTGACAATAGAGTTCTTTTCAAACAGCAAAATGTCTATTGACAATAGTAAATAAAATATTGTCTTGGGCATCTCAATAGGTAAATATTAAAAGGGTAATATTAAAATTCCACCGGTACTCATTGTTAGCTGCGTCTTGAAGAGAATGTCTTCAAAAATCTTTCCGTTCAACAGACAGAAGTTTTTTTTTTTTAAATAATATAAAGGTTTTCTTTTAGAAAGTGCTGCATTATAAAGCATATATATATATATATATATATATATATATATATATATATACATATACAAATATAAATATATGTATATATAAACATAAATATATGTATATATATATATGAATACTGTATATATATATGTTGAACGGAGAGATTGTTGAAGACATTCTCTTAAAGACGCAGCTAACAATGAGTACTGGTTGGAATTTTAATATTACCCTTTTGTTTACTTTCCATGACTAGATTGTTGGTACAACATCGGATAATGGCTCGGCCCATCATAATTATGCAATTATTTGGTTGTGGTGCTTACTGTATAATTATGAATTTACCAAACTTGCTTCATATTTGCAACATAATGTGCATTTTCCAACACAAATTGTGTTTCTAGCTGTTTGTCACTTTAAATTCTGCTGTCAGTGCAGTATTCGTGATACTTTGGTCCTCCATTGCTGAATTCTGAAGTGCCCCTGAAAATACTTGTGGTGTAAAATTCAACACCTTAATGCTTCACTACGATAACCCATACTTGCCATGTTTTTCTTTTGTGATCATGTTAACTTTCCTACCTGGATGTACATCTTCAAGGTGAGGTGGGATACTCCTTGGCACCCAAAATGTAGAGTTTACAAACTTGTTCAGCTGAAATTGTTTGTATGATTGTTACTTGTGTAGGCCAGTGGTTCCCAACTTTTGAGTTCTGCGGACCCCCCACTTTAACATTACTGGAACCGGGGACCACCAATGAATCATTATTGGAATCCCCCTACTGGAATCCGGGGACTTCGGCCTAAACCTTGTCTATGATTTGAAATGCAAAACAATACACAAAAACTACAGCAACAAGCATTCTTTCAAACACATACACAAATGATAACACCGTTTATTTAATTTGCAAACAAATACAATAAAGGTTTTAAATGTCATAGGAAAATTAGAGCTTTTATAACTTCAGTTAAATCTACACATTGTCCATACCATATTATCTTTGATGCACCAGCACTGCTCCCATGAAACAATCTGAGAATACTAATTTAGTTTTAGCCTTCAATTTCAAATTCGTTCACATTTACAGTACGTTTTAAAATTTTCAACTGTACATTCAGCCTTTTTATTTGTACACTTTATTAATCTGTTAATATTATTTAATTTTCTAAGGAGTCACGGACCTTCAGTGGGTCGCCCGGACCACAGGTTGGGAACCACTTGTGTAGGCCATTTAATAGTTCTCATGAGCTCAACTCTGCCTCTTATGGTGTCCTTGCTCAAAATTCAGTAATGTGATTAAATTTAGAAACCATATGTATTTTAGCTTAAATGTATCTCTTGCCTTTGCTGGCCTGGTTTGTAGTGGGTACCAAAGCTACTTAAACCTTATACCAGGTCCAGTTATCCCTTATTAGTTAAATGTAGTCAGTGTCTAGAAGCCAGGTTGTCTGGAGGTAGCTGTAAGGAGAGCAGCAAGGCTGAACTAGGAGACAGGCAAAGCTCTTGCAATACCATTGTAGTCACACAGTACTTACACACATGAAAGACAATACTCAGTGTTACAAAAATAAAGGTACTTTATTTTAGTCACACCATGCCAAAAATACTTTGGAGACTATACTCCCTTAGGAGTATTGTGTAAGTAAATTACACAATATAAACACTAGTAACCAAAAACAGGTAGTAAATAGTCAGAAAACACTGCAATCATTGAAAATCACAATAGGTTGCAATAGGCCTAGGGGGAACATAAACCATATACTAAAATAGTGGAATATGAAAGTTGGTTTCCCAACCAGGCAAGTGTAGTGTGTAGAGGGGCACTGGGAGTGTAAGAAAACACGAAAGGTAAGTAAAATACCACACCCCAGAGCACAGGAAAGCAGAAGAAAAACACAGAAAGTTTCCTAAAACATACTAGAAGTCCTGATAGAAGATAATGCAAAAACCAAAAGAGACTGCAAGACAACACCAATGATGGAGTCCTGGACCTGAAGACCTGTGGAAGAAGGGGACCAAGTCCAAGAAGCACTGAAGAGTCGAAGGAGAACAGGAGTCCCTGCTAATCCAGATGAAGGTGCAAAAGAAGACCCACTGGTAAGAAAAAAAAGTCAGTATTGCACCTAAGAAGACAGATGCGGGTTCCTGGTTGGTGCAGAAGATGTCCAACACCGGATGGATGAATGCTGTCTGGTTTGCGTCACTGGATTCTGACAACAAGCCTTCGCTCACGCAAAACACACAAGTCGCAGAAAATTGAGCTGCCCGGGACCTGGTGGCCTCTACCAGGAAGGGGAGACATAGGGGGCTCTCAGCAACTTGGAGAGCCCTCAGAAGACCAGGCAGCATGCACAGGAGTCCCACAGCACGGGGACAAAGGAGGTGCAAATGGAGGCCCACACAACCCAAAACAAAGGATTCCCACGCCGTCGGAAAACGACTGAGGAAGCTGTGTGTCACAGGATGGAGTGCTGGGGGCCTAAACTGTGCTGTGCATGAAGAACTTCTTGGAAGTTCACAAGCAAGCCTTGGGAACTGCAAGTCACGTGGGTACTGTCTTGCGTGGGGAGGCAAGCTCTTAGGCAGGCAGAAATTGGGGGTAACATGCCAAAAAGAGGGTACTTTCCTACAGCCTTTAGCCAGGAAACGTCTTTATTTGCCACAGTAAGTGGATCCCTTTCTCGTCAGCTATTTGAGTCACAGACTAATCAATGATGGGCTCAAGTATCTACTTGACGGCACTCATGATTCCCCTGGACTATGTAGAACGCCCATACCGGCACTTTTATTTGCTTTCACATGCCCACATGGGTCTACAAAATCTCTTGAATAAATTAATGCACTTTTGCGATGAGAGAGGACTAAAGTCAACACATCAAAAACAAAGTATATGTGTCTCAATCCCCATAGTTCCCACAGAGGGGGCTTTAGCATTAAAGGGATCCTTCTACAGAGCGAGCCAAAATTTGACTATCTGGTCATCTCAATAGATAAATCTAGACCCTGGGCATCACATATGGGTAAAGCAAGTGCTTCCCTCCTGCATTGAGCATTTGCTCTATTGAAAAGATACATAAGCATGACACTGTGATACATGTCACCAGCTATGGAAATCTATCATGCAGAGGTTCAGAGTGCTGACTTGCATGGGGCTGAGATCTGGGGACATGTTGGGAAGAAAGAGAAGACCACAAAAAACATATTCCTCTGATATCTTTTTCAGCTTATTGCTAAACACTCCTGTTATTCCACTAGTTTTTGAAATTAGTCTAAAAAATGTTGATCAGTGAAATGGCAAGCATTAGACCTCTGCTATTTTAGGCTCGCCTGCAGAGCACTCCAGAGCAGGAACCAGACCGAAACAAACTAACTAAGGTCATGAGCATCCCCAATTTGATAGCTATTAAATGGCTTTCTCATTTAAAACTGACTTTCACACAATAGACATGAGCTCACTATGGACCGCCCCATCTGCTATTACTAACAATGTAACATCAACTGTTAAAACAGCATATTGGAAACACATGGTGGAACAGTATCTTTACAACAGTAGATCAGAATCCTGGACATAAGCCTTTTTCAGTTTAAACATAATTTATCCTTTGAAATGTACCATGATGACATAAGACCAGGTTATGCCAATACTCAAATTCAGGTTGGTTATCCTACAGATTGGGCACTGCACTAAAAGCTGAAACAAACATTTTGCTGGTTCATCATCTTGTGTTATGTGTGGGGCACACTGTGAAGATGTTGAACAACTTACTGTGTTTTTTGCCCCCAGTACAAATATCCCTACAGTAAATTGCTTAAAACCCTAGGGCTAGGAAGCTGTCAATAGCTTCAAAGATATTATGAACAAATAAAGACAGGCTGTATTTGCCATGAGTGGATACCTTTATGCAGTTTGGTTTGTGAGGAAACAATCTGGTAGGCCATTATAATTATTAATTACTTGGTAATATTCCAGTATTATGTATCTTTGCATGGGATTTGATTGTAGGGATTTGGATGTTTTGTATATGTATAAATTGCTTTGTGATTCCAGAAGTCACCAACTCTCTAGTTATTTATTCTGTTTGTACGTGATTTGCTTTTAGGATTATTGTGACCATCGTAAGCAACTTTTCAGCAACAAACTGATGACACTGCTTTAGCACTTGCACTTTATGTAATTAGTAAATATATCTTGGTAGTTTTGTTTTAAATTACAGGAATTCTTTTTACTGTTTTTATTTATTTTTTAAATAATTTTATAATACATTATGTCCCTTTGTTGTCTATGGCTATGCACATTTTATGGATTCATTGCAACCCAAAATAAACAAATTGAATCACTGATTGATTGATTGACTCATAGACTACTAGTTTTCACAAAAACACATTATTGATTCATCCCAAAAGTGAGAAGGAACTTTCTTCAACAGACCTTGGTGACTAGACAGGAATTACAACAAATTGAGCAAGGAACAGCAAACAGACAATCCAAGGCTCCAAAGGTAAGACAGCAATTGTTCTATGTAGCTTTTTGGTAAAGGACAGCTCAGGGTTCAGCTTGCCAGTCAGTTCAGACAGACTTACATATTTCAAATTAGAAAATTTGACTCTGTTTCTGCACTGGAAAGTTTCCTCAAAGTAATGCAAAGTATAACTGCTTTGTGTTGCTATGTGTCAAAGGGGCATTCCATGGGTGGTACATGGGCATTCCTATGCAACCACCCTCGTTTTTTTACACAAAGTCCTATCTAATAATAGTCGACATGGCTTTGCACTCAAAATAAATGTCAAATGGAAGCAGACATGAAAACAAGAAATGCATTTATTTCTCCTAACATTTACAACTTTGCATTTGTGCCACACTGTACAGAATAAATCTGAAGTAAGAAAGCTTTTAGAGTTAGTCTAAGCATAGTATTTTGTACTTGAGGTGTACCCTTCCGCAACAAAACTGGAGCAGTGTAATTTAGTGCCTTACCCCCGATGTGCAATTTAGATACTTATGTAAATCTGTGTGCATTTCATGAATCAATGGTAGTACGTGGCTATATACTCACCACATGGGATGTGGAATAGCAAATGTAGAGAAGGGATATGATTGAAAGAGCTAGGCTGTACGATGTACTGATGAAAGAGAAATCCAAGAAAAAGAAAGCTCAGGAATAGAGAAAGATAATAAGTCAAAGAAAAAAGTAAAAACATCAACAGTGAGTCCAGTAATGACTTCTTAGAGGACCTGTTGTCCTCTTGACCAGCACCTTGTAATTTTGTCTAGTCTGCTGGTGATGGCGATGTAATAGGAAATGGTAATGGTGCTACTGCTACTGTTGACCAACAGTCTGTTGTAACTGTTCCAGCATGATCAGATAGTGTTATGACTGTCCCTATTTCTACTGTGTCTGTTGTGTCTGACGCTGGAGTGGCAACCTCTGTTGTAACAACCCAGAAACTGACGGTTCCTGCTGTAACTATCATGATAGCTGTGGTCTCAATACCTGTTATTTCCACTGCAGCGGCTGGAATGCCTGCTATGTTTATTACTCCTGCAACATAGAATTTGCAAGTGGTAATTTGGAGTTACACCCATTTGCAAGGACAAGGTGGGACCATACGGTTTACAACCCTAGTCACTCAAGGTGCCTTCATTTTTTTTAGATTTTATAGAGATACCTCGATTATTTGGGGAGTTCCCAAGAAAGTGGAGAGACAAGTGGTTCAGTCAAGTTTGAGACCTCTAGATGTTTCTGGATTGAGGACTGAGCTATAGGAGCTCCTTTGGGGAAATCTTGCCCTTAGTCATTCTAACCAGTTTTAGGAGAGTGAGCTTTTATATTTGATCAAAGATGTTACCTGCCATGCAGTGCAAGCCAATGACAAATTAACAGAATTGGCAAATGATTATGATGCAGACCTCTCTCTAGAAATAAGACTTTACAGAGGAGCGTTCAAGCTCACCTGATTGCTGAAGCAATTGTGCAAATGAGGACTTTTGGGATGAAGTTGCATGTTAAGGAATTGGTCATTTGCGTACAGAATTTGAGCACCCTAGATAAACTAAGGGACAGGTGGGCCAGGAAAAGGGAGATAAAGAAGAGAAAGGATGGCATTAAGGGAACAATAAGGATACCCCCACCACTCCCAGATGGAGATACAACTCAGACCATCCCTTTGAGGGAAGTAAATGTAGGGGGGTATGTGCATGTGCCCTGAAGTCAAAGTGAATTTGCTGCATTTACAAATCAGTTCCCAAAATTGAGGGAGAACCCTGATTTGCGGTACACTCAGGTTGATGAATTTTTGAAAACTTCAAAAGTGGTGTCGGAAGATTTAAATCCTTTTTTGAGATAGTGGTTCCCAGTGATTTGTGGGCTGAATGTAAGTTGTCTGTACAGGTGTCAAATTCCTAACCTAAAGGATTAACTGAGTCGAATGCACCATCTTCTACAGTGATGGAAAAGTTTAATCAGCTGATTAATTTTTTGAAACAAAAAGTCCTGCAATAGGAGATTGATTGGTTGAAGATTAACCAAACTATTCAAGAGGCCACATAGTCAGTGCATACTTATTACCAGCATAGTTTGCAGGTGTTCAGACAACAGAGTGATGTTGATAACCCAGAAAAGGGTGATTTAAGCAATTTTGTTTCAAAGTTTGTTTTCTGGGGCATGGACATCAGAGAGTCAGCATGCAAGATAGTCTCACTACTGTGAGGCTCCTTCTGTCGGGGACCTAAATCCGACAACATCTGCCCTGAAATGCATGTCTTACAGCCAAATCTAGTAGGACAAGATATGCTCCTAACCCACTAAAGTATTGGCTCCATTTATTTCTCTGTGGGGAGACTCAGCCTTCTCCTGTGAGAACGCAGCAGAGGCCGAACTTGCAGCCCACAAGAGATTGGCCTCCAGGCAAATTGTGACTGATGCCGGTGCCACAGCTATTCCCCAGTGTACGGAATTGGTAGTGTCTGGAATGGCATTTGGATGTCCCCCCGCTGTGGGTGCTTGCACTGTCGTGAACAGGCCTGGCACAACATTACAGCATTGGGACTGCCTGGAGGGACCTGCTGCATAAAACACACCCGAGGCTGCATAGCCTAGGGTGCGTTCTCTCACGAGAGACAGCTCGAAGTCCCTCGACCTGTGGAGCTCTCAGGTGAATGGGGACAGGCTATTGTTCCTGTGAGTCTGTCTGCCCAGCATATATAGTCAGCTGTTCTGGAGTCTATGTCCAGGGGTGAGGCAGCCTAGGTAGGACCTTTCCCCTGGGTGCCACAGGTCTTCGTAGAGGTTTATCTATACAGTGCACTGCTGAAGATTCGAGCTGTCTGATCCACCCTAGAGATTGGCATTCCCCTTCATGCACACTAGTGATATTTCCGCACAGCTCCTGGACCGGCTGCCACACACCGGGGGCAAAGCAGACAACTAGGCTAAATTTGGTGCAAGCTTGTGGACAAAATTAACCATTATACTGTAGACAGTGGGCAGTCAGAAGCCCGAAAAAATCCCCAGAAACAGGAGACCAGCATGTATTTGTTAAGCATGTGCTCAAGGCCACGAAAGAGAATCTGGCATCAAGTCAGACTTGATGCCTTCAGCCACAAGCTTAAAATCACAATGATTGACTGAAGGAGGCTGAAAATAAGATCTCTACAGTTGGGGTGGCTTGGCGTCAAAGGGAGAGAAAGTGCTTTACATGTAAAAAGTCCTCAAAATTATCACTGCTAAAAATGAGGACTTAAAAGTGAGATTTCAACTCAATAATATTTGCATCATGGGTATTTTGGAATCCACCAACAATGGCAGGATGGAGGACTATGTGAAGCTCACAGTAGCAGATGCTTTCTCGAACCTCCTTGTCATGGAGCGAGTTCACAGGACTTTGGTTAATAGGCCACCTCGAGGCTCCAGCATGTCCCATTATATTGCACCTGTTGAATTTCTATGACAGGGATATAGCTCTTTGCTTGGCTCTAGAGACAGGCGCTAACTCCATATAGCTCTGTCTCAATTTTAAGCTTGGAGTACAGGAGGATCGAAACAAATCCATCCCTGTGAAACAGAAGTTTATCAAAGCCAAGATTCAATATGCCATGCTATTCTCTGCAAATCTGTGGATTTCGTAATGGGGAAGCTGTGAAATGCCAAACTTTGGGGGTCATTACAACCCCAGCGGTCGGTGCAATAGTAGAGGTATTACCGCCAACAGGCTGGCAGTACCTACCTTCACTATTATGACATTGGCGGTTTGGACAAAGCCAAACCGGCAAGCTTACACACCGACCGCCACAGCGGTAACGACCACCCTCCAGCCTGGCGGCCGTCACTAGGCCGCCCAAGCCATTTTGACCACGTCCACCGCCATGGTTTCTGTACCACCACTATCAGTGTCAGGGAATTCCATCCCTGGCACTGATAGGGGTCTCCCCCGCCCCCCTCCCCAGAGTCCTCCCCCACCCTTCCCCTTCCTGACCCCCCCCACATATACACACATACACGTACACACATACACACCCATATACACATGCATACACACATTCATCCACGCATGCATACATTCATACACACTCACAGCAACACTAACGAACATACATCCAGGCACACACGCACTCACACACACACCCACTCATGCACACATGCATTACACACGCATGCACGCATTCACACACAGTCACACACCCCCACACATGCACACAACACCCCCCGACCCCCTCTCCTGTAGGAGAACCCGACTTACGTGCTTGCAGGGGGTCCTCCGGCAGGAGACAGGATGCGGCGCTGCTGCCAGCAGCAGCATCCACCAGCAAAACACCGCCAGGCAGTATCATGGAACAGTAGACAGTGTTTTGTTGGTGTGGCGCTGCTGCTGGCAGCAGCACCACTTCACTGCTGTCTGCCACCATGACCGTTGCCAGAATTCTGCCAGCCTTCAGTGGATTTGAAGCCCCTGACTTTAAGCTGAACTATCCTTGTGCACAGCTACACTATGCTTTATTCTGGTACAAGCCCCCCTCCACTTTCACCACATTTAGCGGTTTGAAGTTGATAGTATGGCCTAGGACCCACCTCCCTCTTTCTGAGGAAACTACTTATTAGATTCTAGCGCAATCCATCACAGGCCAAATGCGTGATCAGAGATTATGATAGACAGAGTAAAAAAATCAGACTGGACTATCTAGAGTCTCCGTGACTACATTTGAGTCAAATCACACCGGAACCCACCACTTTGACAAATTCATGCTCTGGGCTTGCAGAAATGGGTCAATTTACTTAGGAAAGGTATGTTCATTACACTAGAAGATTTTAAAGAGTCACAGCCATACTCCTCACTAGATAACTTTGCATATTATATTGCCTGTGCATCAGCTGCAAGTCCTCCATCCCAGACTTCTCGAAAGAACTGACTGTGTTCCTTCCTCTGGAGTGTCTTTTAGATGCCTCCACAATTACATACCTCATCATTACTCTGTACAGTGCATCACAGACAGGCAGAGACAGCCATATCCAGCCCTCGCATTTCCACTGGGAGAGGTAGTTGGGACAAGTCTTCTCATATGAGAAATAGAGTTTTGCCTCTTCTCAGACAAGCATGGTATCTTCTTGCACCAAGCTCAACATTATCCACTATAAGTTCTTACAACAAGCATATTGCACCCTGATGAGCTTACATAAATTTGTCCTGTAACCAGTGCAGTGATCTGGATGCAGGGTTCCTTCGTCGGGTGTGGTCTGTGCTGTGGTGTTTAAATACTGGAAATAAGGAATGGCATTCCTATCCATCCTGGTTGAATGCATTCTACTTATGGATCCAGAATTTGCATTTTGAGGATGGGTGAGTGGCTTTGACATCTCCTAGCAAACACTTCCTGGCTCTGGCTCTATTCCTGGCCAAAAAACACGTGGCATGTCACTGGAATAGGAGCAGGGGTCCCAAATTTAATAAATGGAAAGGAAAATTGATGTATTGAAATGAGCAGCTGGAGCTCCATACCCCTGAGATCATGCTTACAGCTACATCCCATCGACCCTGATACCAACACACCAGCAACCTCTTGAATTGGACTACAAAAGGTAGCTGCTGATATTATCGTTCGGTCCATACTGCTGACTCTGTTCAGGGGACATTATCACCATGAGAATGGAGAGATGACGTGGCTGGGCCCCTGTGATGCCCAGCCCACCCTCTCGGGACCACCCTCTCTTTCTCTTTATGCATGTTACAGCTGCTGGGAGGTCACCCAGTACCCTTCAAAAACTCTCTCCATCTTAATCTAGATGTCTAATTGCCATTCTCCATTTGACATATACCTGTTGATTCACTGTATTCGATCTGTATACTGCATTTGTTTTTCTTACCGGATTGAACTGCGTGAAATCATAATAAATACATTTACTTTTAAAAAGTATTACGACAAAAATAAACAGTTTGTTCTCAGATTGCGTCCGGAGATTAGTATGTATATTCAGCAGATTCTGATTTGTTGGCAAAGTAAGATTTTGGACGCTACACTATTGTAGCTATAAAGAAGAAATGAAACAGAAAAGACATAAGGAAAAGTTTATGCTGGCCCAAACCAAGCTTCCACAGAAGGGATTTCAGAATAGACCGTACATGAGAAATGGTGGAATGCAAGGTGTTGGATACCAAGGTGGTGGACACATGGTGCAAGGTGGAAATGATGTTCCTCAAGGCAGAGATCATGATGTACCTAGAGATCATAGAACAGAGATAGATGTGGTGACATTGCAATTATTTAGCCTCTATCATTATTTTGATAAGTTGGGTCACTGGAGATGGGAGTGTCGACTTAACCCCAATCAAATGTCTGGCAGTAGCCAAATGCAAAGTGTTAATTTCTTGGAGATGCTAAATGTACCAATGCAGATACCCCAGGATCCTAACGCGTCACAAGCTCCAGTGGTACAGGTTCCCCAAGCACTGATGCCCTACCAGAGTATGGGAAACCCAAGGTTTAATGTGAGCTAGGTTCAGGCAGTTAATCAGAACCCTTGTGCAAATCAAGCCACTTTCCAACATTTTCCAGTTTTTTTATGCCTCTGATGGTTATGGTTCTGCTCAATCACATTGATGATGCCTTAGAGGGGAGGAAGATTGCGTGCTTGGTGCAGTCTTGGAGGAAGGTCCAAGTAGTCCATTTCTAGAAGGTCAGGTGAGTGGCCACCCAGTCTCATTTGTAGTAGACACTGGTGCAGCCCAGGCCACTGTTAAAACAACGGAAGTCCCAAACCGAAAACAGATCAAAGTTGTAGGTGTTGTAAATAAACAGATTATTAATCCTAGTCAAGATATGTCCCTTCCAAGAAGATCCTCAATTTGTGATGTGAGTTATATACACTGATCTGAAAGACACTGTGAAGTCTAAAATCTGGGATTTCTCCTATAAAGATATCAGACTTGTTAAAGTTTGAAGCTTTCTGAATTACTGTCAAGCCTGGCACTGAATATCCCTGAATGCCACAGATGGAATAGCCCCAGTGACTGAGTCCATGATACAGCAGGGAATATTGAAAGAGAATATGGGAAGTCAATGAAATTCCCCTATTGTGTGCCTGCAGAAACTGAAAGGCAAGTACTGCATTATGCAGGACCATCAAAAGATTAATAATATTATTGTTCTGTGTTGTCCTGTGGTATCGAATTCTACTGTGATTTTGTTTCAGATGCCCTGTGAGGTTGAGTAGTTTATAGTGATCTGTGTCAAGGATTCCTTTCCATCCTGTCGCACAAAGAGAGTACATTTCTCTTGGAGTTAAGGTGCCAAAATAGAATTTTCGAGTAGTGCCGTGTTCCACAAGGATATACAGAAAGTCCCTCAGTCTTTAACTAAATCTTGCAAAGGAATTTGGAATCTCTTAGGTTACTGTGTAGCTCATTTCTTGTACAGTACATTGATGATCTGCTGATAGTTTCAAGGTAGGAAGAAGCATGGAGACAAGACACCATTGCCTTTTTTAATCACCTGGCTGAGAACAGACAGAAGGTACCCCAGAGCAAACTTCAATATTTTCAGACAGTGGGCATCACATTGAGAAGGGAACTTAGAAGGTGTGTGTTGAAAATTGGATTATTGGTTGATTGAGGTGATATCCTACTGCAGCAACAACCACAATCTTTGTCAGGGAGAGACATAAGTAAACCACAAATAAACCTGTGCTCAGCCCTCTGGTAGCTTGGCACAAAGCAATCAGGCTTAACTTAGAGGCAATGTGCAAAGTATTTATGCAGCACTTCAAACAGTTATAATGTGAAAACACATCACAAGTAAAATACCACATCATATTAGAAAAATAGAGTTAATCTTAGTTAATTATTTGAGACCAAAACAACAAAAATCCAATCAGTAGAATAGTAGAGATATGCAGTATGCCTAAAAGCACAAAGAAACAACTGTGGTTACCTAGTGTGCCGGACTGGTAGGAAAGCTCCTAAGTTCAGGCTCACCATGATTGAGTGCGGGCCGAGTACAGGGACCAAGTTAGGTCCACTGAACAAAGTACCTTAAAACCTGTTTGTAGAGTGCTGCAAGATGCCCTATCAAGGATGCATTGCACAGCAGCAGTTCCGAGGAGTTGTGGGGCTGAGATGCAGAGTTCTGCATCATCCTTGAAAATGCTGTCAATGAGGGGCTCACAATGTGAAGTCTTGCACTGAAAATGTGTTGTGGACTGGCGTTTTTGAAGAAGCTGCAAGGCTGCAAAGCAGAGTCCTGCATTATTGTTGACAATACTGTTGACAAGGGACTTATGATGCAAAGGCCTGTGTCAAGTATGCATCACATAGCTGTGGTTCTGAGGAGACTAAAGGCTGTGATGCGAGGTCCGGGATAGGGGGGGTATTGTGCTGTGGAGGTTCCAAACTGGAGCTGCAATGGCTGCATTGTGATGCGTCAATTCCGACCACAGGACCACAGCTAGGGAGACAAGGAGCTTCAGACCCACTTCCAAGGGTCCAAGTCTGGGATGGCACCATTTGGAAGGCAAGACTCACAGCAGGTTCTGTGTTTAAGATGGTTGGAGCCTTTTCTTTCCCAGAGAATCTGGTCAGGAGGCCATCCAACTATCCCCTGGAATCACTCTGGTGATCTTGGGATGAAGGTGCAGCTCTAGTCCTTTCATCCAGGCAACAAGGTCGTAGGGCAGTAGGGCAGCAGGACGTCAGAATAGCAGCTCTTCTTACAGAGCAGCACAACAGTCCTTCTTAGTTATCCACAAGTCGTTACTGAAGAGCTGGGTCAAAGGGTCCATTATTTATACCTGGTGCCCCCTTGAAGTAGAAGGTTCTGGATTTTTCCACCCCTAGAGGTGCTTGTAATTTTCTCCCTCCCTGCTCTGGCCCAGTTTGTCTTCCTCATGGTCACCAGAGGGGATTATTGATGGCAGAGACAGAGTAGTGTTGACTGTGATTAACCCAAAGGTACATGCACAGCTTATTGCAGCAGGCGGACTGCATTACTAGTGATGAGAATACTCTATTGCCATTGAAACAGCCTATCTTTACTGCCAAGAATAAAGCCAGGCCTTAAACCTCTACAGAGGTTGACATACAAAGATATGTCTGATCCAATACTATGGAACAGAAACTGCAAGGATACCTTTCTAAAACTGAGAGAAAATCTCTGTCACACACAGCTCTGGGAACGCCCGATTACCGTAAATAATTCATACTCTTTTGCAGTTACAAGACGGGCTGTGCTCTCTCAGTGCTTAGTCAAATGCATGGTGATTCAAGAAGACCTGATGCATACTTTTCTGCTTTACCTGACCCTGTAGCTGTAGGACTGCCCAGCTGCCTTAAAGCAGAAGCAGCAGTTAGTGTCAGCATCAAGCAGAATGGAAATATGGGGCCTAGTTAAGAGTTTGGCAGCCGGGCTCTGGACAGAGTGGTTGCCACCATAGTGATGACTACCCGGCTGACCTATTATGTGTTTCATGCTAGGCTGACGGGTAGAAACAGACAGTGAACCTCGCAGGGGTGCTGGGTGGGGGGGACCCCTTTACGGCCCAGGTCAAGTGCATGGTCAGTGCAGGGGCCCCTTTGTGGCCCTCTGCGTCTGTTCTCTGACAGCCTTTTCATAGCATTGAAACTGCTATGAAAAGACTGGCAGAGAACAAGGTGGTAATCCACAGGGCAGCAATGCGTGCAGCATTCATCTGGCAGATTGCGACCTCCACCTGCCGTCAACTTGTCGGGATCACCCATCCCAGCAGAGGTGGCTGAACCCTGGCCAGGGTCTTAATGTGGCAGTTGGATCGCCACAGCAGCTGCGGTTCTGACCGCCACTGCGAAGCTGGTGGTCTTAAGACTGCCAGCCTCGAAATGAGACCCCAGTTATGGGCTACCCACTTACAGTTACTTTCATTGATAGTCCCTCAATCTGTACAAATATTGCTTACCCATACTAAGATGCAATATTTAACCATCAGTAGATTAACCCTCTGTGAGAAAAACATATTGGCTGCTGAGAACATCAAGTTGAAGAGGTGTTGCAGCCTTAACCCTACCACATTGTTACCCCTGTCTGAATCTAAAGCTGAGGGGAAGACGGTTGAGCATGACTGTCTTAATGTCACAGGATTGCACACCAAGTCAAGACCCGATGTTAAAGATTAACCATTTGTAGAGCCCAGTTATGTATTGTTTGTGGACGGCTCATGCTTAAGAGACAATTAGGGAAATCTAAGAGTTGTCTATGCTGTCTGTTCTGTTTAAGATACAGTAGAATCCTCCTGGCACCCAACTGGCTGAACTGGTCCCTCTTACTAGAGCTTTATGTATCTCAGACAAATTGAAGTTATTATTTTTATGGCTAGTCAATATGGCTTTGATGTTGTTGATGATTTTGAACAGTTATGGTCACTTTGGGGATTTATGACATCATCAAGGTCTCCGATCTGAAATGGGGAATTTGCCATTACATTTCTCAAAGCATTGCAGATGCCCTGAGTTAAATGCGCAGCATGAAGAAGCAACAATTTTTCGGTAACATCTGGTAACTGGTATATCGACTGTCCTGTGCTTATAGGTCCTGAGCATTTAACAGTGACTATTCAAGTAAGCCTGAAAATGAGGCTACCTTTGTTTTTGTTGACTGCTGCTGATACTTGGGAGGAAAGTAGGCAGTTGCAGGAAGAAATGCCAGAGGTTGAACAGCAGGGCTGGGTTAGAGTAGGATGTGTCAAGAATGAGGATGAGATCATGGTTTCAGCAGGTGAAAGACCTGTGTTTCCAGACAGTTTGCTGTCTCCGATGGCTCGATACTTTTATGGTCCCGCACAGATAGGGAAGGATGCATTCTTGAGATTGTTTGGAAAGTATTGGTTTAATGACTGAGATTTTATGCCCCAGGTGTGTTGTCGAGCAACAGATAAATGTAGAGAGAAAAGTTACTATGGGGGTCATTACAACATTGGCGGTAAAAGGCGCTTACCGCCGTGCAGAAGACTGCCAATACACCGTCGCGGCTGCGGAATTCCGCCACAGCTATTATGACACACATCTCGGAATCCGCCGAAATTCAGACACCCACACAAGTCCGCCTCACCAAAGGTCAGTGATAAACTGGCGAAAACAAAACCTCCACCGTCACGCCAACAGAAACACGCCCATGCTATTGCGACCCACGAATCCATGCGGCGGTCTTTCAACCGCGGTATTCCATTGGCGGTACACACCGCTGCGCTCAAAATACGCACACATCTCCAAAATACTGCCACATTGGACAATTCAAAATACACACACCTGATGCACATAGAAACACCACTCCCACACACCCAACACAATATAAAACACACACCCATATCACCCACAAACCCCTATGACCAAAAATTAGAGACGAAGGCCAGAGAGAGAGCACAGAATAGACAACCCCACCACACAGAGGCACACAACACTATCACCCATACAACATCCACGCACAAAACACCCCACACCACCACACATCACCACACTCATCAACACATACACCACCCCAAACATCACCTACACCACCCCATGTCACGCCAAAGACACCCCAGGTTTTACGAGGAGGAGCTCAGGGTCATGGTGGAGGAAATCCTACGGGTAGAGCCACAGCTATTCGGATCCCAGGTGCAGCACACCTCCATAGCCAGGAAGATGGAGCTATGGCGAAGAATCGTCGACAGGGTCAACGCTGTGGGACAGCATCCAAGAAATCGGGAGGACATCCGGAAGAGGTGGAACGACCTACGGGGAAGGTGCGTTCAGTGGTCTCCAGGTACAACATCGCGATTCAGCGGACTGGCGGCGGACCCCCACCTCCTCCCCCACAACTAACAACATGGGAGGAGCAGGTCTTGACCATCATGCATCCAGAGGGCCTCGGAGGAGTCGGAGGAGGAATGGACACTGGTAAGTCAAATCTTAACTATCATATCCCCCACCCTGCCTGCATGCTATCACACACCCCCACCCTCACCCCCTCCCCTATCACTCCAACTCCTCACTAATGTACTAATAACACAAACCACACATCCCAACACCAAGCCCTACATGACACAACTAAGCATGGACACCCAGCACTAAAGCATGCTCACTGCACATACCCATAAAAGCCCCCCAACCATCATCATACAAGCCTCCACACAGGAATGCTTGCACTGGGGTACATGCACACCCACCCATTGCACACCATGACACACACACATGCAATAATCATGCTATTATACCCCTGCAGGACCACTACGTAACCTCACCACACAGGAGGGTCCAGACATCTCCACTCCACCCACAGAAGAGGCCCACAGTGACAACAGCAGCTCTGGCCAACTGGATCAAGATGACCAGCCCGGACCATCGTGGGCCTTCGGACAGTCGGTTCCCCTTGCACAGGCACAGCCCAACACTGACCTTCCACCCTCTGGTAACACCAGCACAGCACCCACCCAGCGGGCCCATACCTCCGTACCCAGGACACGTCAATCAGCAGTGTGTCCACCACTACAGGGAACCCAGGGTAACCCACCACCCCAACAACAACAGGGACCTGGGGGCAGTGGTAGTGGGCACACGGTCCAGGGGACGGAGGCACAGGAAAACAGGGGAACTGGGAGGGCTGCTGTGCGACAGGGGGCGGACAGGCCAAGGGAACCCACCCTCCACAAGGCCCTCTCCTCCATCATGGGAGCATACCACCACTCCCAGGAGACGACGGCTATGGTCCTGGCCAAGTTTCAGGAGACCCAGTGCCTGCAGGACGAACAGTATTTGTGGGTTCAGGGAGGAGCTCAGAACCACCAGCTCCGCCCTGGGTACCACTGTAGGGGTGCTGAAGGACATACAAAAGACCATGAGGGACACCGTGGCACTCCAAGGGGCCCCTGACACTAGCATGGACGATGAACTGCCCACCACCTCCGCCGGCGCTAGTGGACAGGACGCCCCGCCACAGGACCACCACACCAGCACCCCACCCCCTGCAGACAGAGAACCACCCCGCAAGTGGTCCCTGAGATCCAGGAACAGGACAGAGCAAGTTGGCAAGACCCCCGCCAGAAAATGAGACCACTCTGATTGTTCTCCCACTGTCTCACTTTGTTACCCTGTCCAGATTGGAACTGCCCCAGCTCCACTTCCTATGCCCATATGGGCAGTGCACCTGTGAGACTAATAGACTGGACTCTGCCATGGACATTCCTCCACCATCACCCATCATCATTTTGCCACCCCCTCCAATATTTAGCACTTCAATAAACACCCTTGAACCACAAAACAATCTGGAGTCAGTCTGTGATTTGGAAAATGTGTATTAGCAATGCCAGTGACAAAATGCGTTTTCTAATGTAATGCCAACATACCTATGTCACACATCACAAGTCCATGAAGGATGCAAGCAGTTGACACACATTGGTAACCACACCTGTGAAACCATAATGGAAATGTACAACTCAGTTAACAAAAACTGCTACTAATTGACAGACAGGATAGAGGTAGAAGTGTGAAAGTGAATGTAATAGTAAAAAAATTGTTCTCACCTGTGTGTCACTGGAAATATTGCTGTATGACTGACTCCCTGTTGTCTATGTCTTCTTCCTCAGCTTCATCCTCATCACTGTCCACAGGCTCCACAGGTTCCACAGCTGCCACAACACCGTCATCTGGACCATCCTCCTGCAGAAAAGGCACCTGGCTTCGCAAAGCAAGATTGTGTAGCATCGAGCAGGCGATGATGATCTGGCACACCTTCGTTGGTGAGTAGAATAGGGAACCACCTGTCATATGGAGGCACCTGAACCTTGCCTTCAGGAGGCCGAAGGTGCGTTCGATCACCCTCCTAGTCCGCCCATGGGCCTCATTGTAGCGTTCCTCTGCCCTGGTCCTGGGATTCCTCACTGGGGTCAATAGCCATGACAGGTTGGGGTAACCAGAGTCCCCTAATAGCCACACACGGTGCCTCTGGAGTTGACCCATCACATACGGGATGCTGCTATTCCGCAGGATGTAGGCGTCATGCACTGAGCCAGGGAACATAGCATTTACCTGGGAGATATACTGGTCTGCCAAACATACCATCTGTACATTCATGGAATGATAACTCTTCCGATTCCTGTACACCTGTTCACTCCTGTGGGGGGGGACCAGAGCTACATGGGTGCCATCAATAGCACCTATGATGTTGGGGATATGTCCCAGGGCATAGAAGTCACCTTTAACAGTAGCCAAATCCTCCACCTGAGGGAAAATGATGTAGCTCCTTACGTGTTTCAGAAGGGCAGACAACACTCTGGACAACATGTTTGAAAACATAGGCTGGGACATCCCTGATGCCATGGCCACTGTTGTTTGAAATGATCCACTTGCAAGGAAATGGAGCACTGATAGCACCTGCACTTCAGGGGGTATTCCTGTGGGATGGCGGATTGGTGACATCAGGTCTGGCTCCAACTGGGTACACAGTTCCTGGATTGTGGCACGGTCAAACCTGTAGGTGATGATAAAATGTCGCTCCTCCATTGTCAACAGGTCCACCAGTGGTCTGTAAACCAGAGGATTCCGCCATCTCCTCAAATGTCCCAGCTGACGGTGCCTAAGAAGGACAACTGCGACCACAGAGTCAACATATTCCCAGGTATGTACCCACAGTTACACAGAACACGACACCAAATACAAAACTCTTCCTGTATGTGTGTGGAGTGTAGGCCTAGGTATGTGTGATGCACTTAAAAATGAAGCCATGTGGGCCCCTGAAATGGCGCCTGCCTGATTTCTAAACTGGGACATTGGGATGTGAGGTATCTCCGCTGGCATTGTACACCGTCGCGGTAGGCGGTTGTAGACCGCAGCGCAATGCTGCATTGGTTAACATTGGACCCTATGGGTCCCATGAGCCAATGACGAAGTGCGCCGGCGGTGATGATACGCACCGCCGCGGACGTCACCGCCATTTTCTATCTGTTCAATCACTCAATACCTGATCTTCGACAGGAGAGGACCTACACTGCAAGTGCTGCTGTGATCTCGGTCTGGAAGAGACAATGGCTGCTGCGTCTGGGGAAAGGGCCCCTGCCTTCACTGCTCAGGAGTTGGAGAAGCTAGTCGACGGGGTCTTCCCCCAGTACACACTACTCTACGGTCCTCCAGACCAACAGGTAAGTACACAGGGAGCACGTTGTATGGGCTATGCTGGGTGGAGAGGGCTGGATGTCAGTAGGAAGGGGGCAGAGTTCAGCAACCATGAAGGACTGTGAATGCATGTGCCACATGGCAAGGGTAGGGATGGGGGCCACTCACATCGACGGTGCAGTTGGTAATGACTTCTCTTCTTCCCCTGTACATGTCATGTAGGTCAGCGCCCACCAGAAGAAGGACATTTGGTGTGCCATCGCCAAGGACGTCCGGACACTGGGGGTCCACCAGAGACGGGGCACCAACTGCCGGAAAAGATGGGAGGATATTCGCCGCTGGAGCAAGAAGACAGCGGACGCTCAGCTGGGGATGGCCTCCCAACATGGGAGGGGTGCCTGTCACACCATGACCCCCCCTGATGTTCCGGATCCTGGCAGTGGCCTACCCGGAGTTGGATGGGCGCTTGAGGGCATCACAGCAGCCACAAGGGGGTGAGTACAACATCATTCAGCGGACTTTACGTGCAGTGGAGGGGTCTGGGTGGGGGAGGAGGGCTGTGGGTTTCCCTAGGCCAGGGCAAGTTCTCTTGGCTAGGCCCCTCCGTAATGCAGGCCATGTGTCACTCCACCCCACCTCTGTAGAGTGCCAAGTACAGGTATACTTGCCCCTGAGTCATCTATGTGTGCAGTTGTCCACCATAGCCATGTAGGCCAGATCCCAGGAATTGCATCTGTAGAGGCCAAGAGCACAGCGTAGTGCAGGGGGCTTCTGTGTCTGTATTGTCCGCCAACGGTAGCGGTAAGCCATGCATTCAACCTGTCTTTCTTCTATCGTTCCCCCACCTTTTGGTGCTCTCCCTGTTCTTTTGTGCATCAGCATCATCAGGCGGAGGTACAGTGGCACCGGAGCGCGAGGGAGCTGCATCCCACATGGCCATGGAGGGCCACACCACAGACTCTGAATACACCAGTGGGACGGAGGGCGAGGGGAGCTTCAACGCCCTCCCAGCAGCCCCTCAGCCTTCGCTCCGTGCCCGTTCACCCAGGAGGGTGGGCATCACCTTCACCCCAGGCACCTCAGCCCCTGCCCCAGTCACCCCTGCTGCCCTCAGTGAGGAGGCCATTGACCTCCTCAGGTCACTCACTGTTGGGCAGTCTACCATTGTGAATGCAATCCAGGGTGTAGAAAGGGAGTTGCAACACGGTAATGCATTCCTGGAGGGCATTCATTCTGGTCAGGCTGCCCTTCATCGAACCCTGCAATCTCTGGCCTCAGCACTGATGGCAGCCATTGTCCCTGTGTCTAGCCTCCCCCCTCCAACTTCCTCCACCCAGACCCAGTCCCCTGTACCCCAGCCTATCCCAAGCACACCATCAGACAAGCATGCACACACCTCAACACCCAAATGTAGCTCAGGCAAACATAAGCACCACACAACCCACAGGCACTCACACAAGCATCATCCACATACAGAGACAGCAACATCCACTGCCGCCACTGTGTCCCCCTCCTCGTCGTCTCCCTCCTCCCTCCCAGTGTCGTATACACTCTCACCTGCATGCACTACATCTACAGGCACTAGGAATCGCACCAGAACACCCAGCACCACACCCCGCTCACCTGCACTCACCACCCCCACTACCATTTACATGTCCCCTGTGTCCACTCCCAGTGTGTCAGTGACGCCCCCTCCCAAAGTACACAAACGCAAGCACCCACACACCCAACATCCATCCACCTCATGACAGCCTCCAGTACCTGCACCTGCACCCAAATCACCTAAAGTTACACCTCCTACAACCACCTCCTCTTCCTCCACTCCCAGACCCCCTCCAGCTACCCATCCCAGTGTTCGTCAGAAACTCTTCCTGAGCAACGTTGAGCTCTTTCCCACCATCCCCACCCCTCCAATTCATAGGTCCCGTAGTAGCACCTCAGCCAAAAAAAGTCCGGTACCAGTGGGGCGTGTTAAAGGTGTGTGGAGTGCACCGGCCACCAGGGCAGCCAGTGTGACACGGAGCCAAAGCACTGCCAGTCCACCCCCTGTAAAGCACCTTAAGTTGGAAAGTGCCCGACGGGAGAGGGTGAAGACTCCTGCCGGCAAAACAGCTCACAAGGGTCCCGGGGGGAGTGCCGAGTCAGCTGTGACTCCTACCAAGGTGGTGAAGGGGCAGAAGAAGTCTCCAAAGTCTGGGAAGAACAGCACGGCGGAGAAGGCCGCCATCCTCCCTGTTAGCCGGGACGCCACCGCCAGCACTGTCGTCACTGGTCCAGAGACCACCGCCAGAGTCAGTGCCCTGGAGGGCAGCAGTATCGTCACTGGTCCGGAGACCACCGCCAGAGTCAGTGCCCTGGAGAGCATCAGTATCGTCACTGGTCCGGAGACCACCGCCAGAGTCAGTACCCTGGAGGGCAGCAGTATCGTCACTGGTCCGGAGACCATCGTCACTGGTCCGGAGACCACCGCCAGAGTCAGTGCCCTGGAGGGCAGCAGTATCGTCACTGGTCCGGAGACCACCACCAGAGTCAGTGCCCTGGAGGGCAGCAGTATCGTCACTGGTCCGGAGACCACCGCCAGAGTCAGTGCCCTGGAGGGCAGCAGTATCGTCACTGGTCAGGAGACCACCGCCAGAGTCAGTACCCTGGAGGGCAGCAGTATCGTCACTAGTCCGGAGACCATCGTCACTGGTCCGGAGACCACCGCCAGAGTCAGTGCCCTGGAGGGCAGCAGTATTGTCACTGGTCCGGAGACCACCACCAGAGTCAGTGCCCTGGAGGGCAGCAGTATCGTCACTGGTCCGGAGACCACCACCAGAGTCAGTGCCCTGGAGGGCAGCAGTATCGTCACTGGTCAGGAGACCACCGCCAGCGTCAGTGACCTGGAGGGCACCGGCAGCCACAGCCCCACTGGGCACTGAGGGACCGTAATGCCACACACCGCTGAACAGGTCAGAGACAGCAGAGGCAAGCACCGCTGAACAGGGCAAAGCACCGCCATGGTGAAGACCACTGAACAGGGCAAAGCACCGCCAAGGGGAAGACCGCTGAACAGGGCAAAGCACAGCTGAACAGGCCACAGACCGCCATGGTGAAGACCGCTGAACAGGGCAAAGCACCGCTGAACAGGCCAAAGACCGCCATGGCAAAGCACCGCTGAACAGGTCAGAGACTGCAGAGGCAAGCACCGCTGAACAGGGCAAAGCACCGCTGAACAGGCCACAGACCGCCATGGTGAAGACTGCTGAACAGGGCAAAGCAACGTTGAACAGGCCAAAGACCGCCATGGCAAAGCACCGCCGAACAGGGAAAAGCACCGGCATGGTGAAGCCCACTGAACAGGGCAAAGCACCGCCATGGTGAAGACCGCTGAACAGGGCAAAGCACCGCCATGGTGAAGACCGCTGAACAGGGCAAAGACCGCCAAATCAAGCATCGTTAGCCCATGTGCAGCTGGGACAGTGACGGAACTGGGACCGTCACGGGGAGCGTGATGCACTCTGGGCACCAGTCCCCCTCCAGAACCAGTGGAGACCTGCATCCACTCTGTCTGTCCTTCACAGGATGAAGCACTCTGGGCACCAGTCCCCCTCCAGAACCAGTGGTGACCTGCATCCAGTTGAGAGACTGTGGCTTTGCACTCCCCAGGATGGTACAGTGGGCAACCCACCCACTGTAGAGACTTGAGAGACTGTGGCTTTGCACTCCCCAGGATGGAACAGTGGGCAACCCACCCACTTTGAGACTTGAGAGACTGTGGCTTTGCACTCCCCAGGATGGAACAGTGGGCAACCCACCCACTGTACTCACTATAGAGACTTGAGAGACTGTGGCTTTGCACTCCCCAGGATGGAACAGTGGGCAACCCACCCACTGTAGAGACTTGAGAGACTGTGGCTTTGCACTCCCCAGGATGGAACAGTGGGCAACCCACCCACTATAGAGACTTGAGAGACTGTGGCTTTGCACTCCCCAGGATGGAACAGTGGGCAACCCACCCACTATAGAGACTTGAGAGACTGTGGCTTTGCACTCCCCAGGATGGAACAGTGGGCAACCCACCCACTGTAGAGACTTGAGAGACTTTGGCATTGCACTCCCCAGGATACATCAATGGGCATGGAGCCCCATCGTGGATCTGGTGTGGTGCTGTAATCCGGTTGAGGTGCTCTCCCCCTTCCCTTCCCCGTGAGGTGCCTGTTGTATTTCTATCTGATGCCCCTGCAGTGTTCTCTCCATTTGTGGACAGGCATCTAGTGTGGGCCTCGCTCATGTATTTTGGGCCCAGTGGTCCACGGACATTGATATGTGCATACCTGCAGTACTACTCGTGATGTATGATTTTCGATTGCTTATATATATCTGTATATATTTGGTTACTCTATTTTGATACATTACAATGTTTGGACTGATTTCCTTTTGTCTTTGCATTCTTCCGGGGGGGTTGTGGGTTGTTACTGTGCTGTTTGGAAATGCATTGGTGTGTGTGTTGTAGTGGGTGGGGTCGGGTTGGGGGTGGGGGTGTTGCGTGTGTGCCCCCTGACTTTTGCCTCCCCTCTCCCCTATGTCGTAGGTGCAGTACTCACCGTTGTGTTCGGCGCCTACGTTGCTGATGTTTGTAGAAGAGCAGGTAGACAAGCGCAGGGAGTATTTGGAGTTTGGGCTCCATGGTGCCCTCCTTCCTCGTGGCGTGTGTTTAGGTGAGCGTTTTCCCATTGCAAAAGCTGTTTCCGCGTGTTTTTATCCACGGTGAATCCGCCCCAGAAAAGGTGGCGGATTGGCGGGTTGTGATACTGTGGGTGGTGCATTGTTTCCCGCCTGTCTGTTGGCGGTGACCACCGCGCTGCTTGTCTGTACCGCCGTGGCGGTCGGAGTGTTAAAGTGGCTCTTTATGTTGCCGGTTTCCGCCACGGTCATAATTCCCTTTTTTTGTCCCCCAGCCTGTTTGGGGTATTACCGCAGCTTTAACACCGTCCGCCAGGGTTGTAATGACCCCCTATGTGTCTTAGTATCATGAGTCACATAGGAATATCAGGAGGTCACTTTAACAAAATGCAATTGGATTTTGTTGAAATACCTATGTGTAGCGGGCTCAGATATGCCCTGGTTGGAGTGTGTATTTTCTTTGGTTTGGTTGAAGCGTACCTGGCTAGGAGGAATGATAGTCTCCCTGTAGCCAAACTGTTGTTGCGTGAACTGATAACAAGGTTTGGATTTTCAATTTCTCTGGAATCAGACTGAGGGTCTCAATTTAATAATAAAGTCCTAAAATGTTGTTTATGGCTTTGCAGCTAGAACAACAACTGCACTGTAGTTACTGGCCTGAGGCATCTGGCATTGTGGAGCACATAAATGGGACTTTGAAGTCCTAACTAACAAAAGTGTGTGCATCTACCTCTTTGAGGTGGTCGTATATGCTTTGGGTTTGGTATTGATGAGTCTCCGAAGTACTCCTGATTGGTGAACTTTACTGCTTATCCACAAGCTTCTCATGGTGAGGGTCATGAGATTTTTCTGCTGTGCCTGCAAATATGCTTGTGAATATCACAGATTGTATGGTTCTTAACTGCTGTAAAGGACTGATGGAAAGGATGTGGTGTGTTCCGTCTCTCACCAGGTTGAAGCAGCCATTCTACTCTCTCAAAAGGGACAGTGCCTTGATCTCAGTCATAAGGACTGGGTCTTCATGAACAAGCATGTTTGAAAGTCATGCTTGGAGCCCCGCTGAAAAGACCCCTACCAGGTGTGTGTGGGCTACCGAACTGAGTGCACACCTCCCATACTCAGAAAGTGAGAGGTCCAGCTGAAGAGGCGGTGATTTCAACAACTGATTTGCGACTGCAACCTTGTGATTACTTACAAAGAGCAGAGGTGGGTGAACTGAGCACCCAAGAATATCAGAGTACTCCTGTGGTTCAAGTTCCAGAAGTAACTCAAAGTCTAACTGAGGCACGCCCTAAGTCTGTGATAAGTGAATCAGGAGGAACCACATTGAACCAGCCTCATTTGCAGGATACTGATAATTCTGATCCAGGCGAAGGGCTGAGTACTGTGACCAAGAGTGACCAAGGCAGGGAAGTGTGGCCAAGAGGTTGGCAAAGGCTTGGACAGAGTTTATATGTTGAATGCATTCCATAAGCTGTCACAAGGAGACAGAGTAGAGTGGGTTGAATAAACATGAAGATGAACAGCCAGTACTCAGGAAATTGAAAAGAGCAAAGAAGCCTTGTCAGAGGTACTCTATTGCTGAGTGGACTTAGTACATTGACAGTGAACTTGATCCAGTCATCTATGATTTAGGTGATCAGGGAACTGTGCTAACAGAGCCTCTGTGATTCATGCCTGCCCACAGAGCAAAGCATTTGCTCCCCTGAACTGATGACTATCATCAAATCAAACTGTGTCTACAAAATTAGCTTAATTGAACTTTGATCAACTGAACTCTGACAAAATTTACATTTATTGAATTACAAAGATTCCATAGGACCATGACTCTAATAGAACGGGAAGGTTGTCATTCTAGAAGAAGGTCGAGTAGGGCTAGGGATGACTCATGAAGATTGTTGTAAAGAAAGCTATTCTCTTTGTGTAATCACAAAGGGGGTTATTACAACTTTGGAGGAGGTGTTAATCTGTCCCAAAAGTGACGGTAAAGTGACGGATATACCACCAGCCGTATTAGGAGTCCATTATATCCTATGGAACTCGTAATACGGCTGGTGGTATATCCGTCACTTTACCGTCACTTTTGGGACGGATTAACACCTCCTCCAAAGTTGTAATAACCCCAAAATCAACTTTGCTATTTGCATGTGTAGAAACTATGGAGAGTTTGTAGGTCTGCTTGCTGATATTCTATTCTAAAGGTATGACTGTAGAGAAATTATGGGTATCCCTACTTAAGACCAGCATAGGTCAGTTGTAGATGGAGTATTCATTGTTGCTAACATTCCATTGCCTGCTTTATTAAAAGGGTTAACTTCCCCTGCTGGCAATAGTCCTGTTAGGTCCACACCGAAGCCTATTGCCCATGTACACCCTATAAAAGATGAACATAGTTTTGATGTATGGATTTTATACCAGAGTTCTTTAGAGTGAGATGTTTCTACTAAAACATTTTCTATATTGCTATATGAGTGCTCATGCACTATGGAAGCAAACAACTGTTACGTATTTGCTCACTTGTGTGTTTCAGTAGCTGAGGGATTTACCTACCATCATACTCTTCTTTCTTATGGCATCACATGTAGTGTTCTGCACGTTTTCTATATAGACAGGTATGCTTTGAATTTTTTTTTTCTAATTATAACTTAATACTTTTTAAATTTCCTCCTAATAAGCACCTGAACCCTCATCCTGAGGCAAATGAAATGGATACCGCTTGGTAATTCCCCCTCTTGTAATAACGCCACCGATGGTGCCCCTAGATTGAATTTCACAAATGGCATGCATCGTATAGAGAAACTGTTTATCTGTGATCAAGAGGTGAGGAGAGTCAAATTGTACTTTCAGTCAAAGGGAGGAGAGGATGTTTTGATGCAACTGTGGAGGAAGGAGGATCATGAGTATAAGAAGAATGGAATATACCCTAAATTGAAACTGGATACACATCATCAAGGGAAATAGTGCAATTATAAGCTGGCAAGTGCACAAAGGATTAGACATATGGGATTGAGTGCATGTGAACAAAAGTCCAAACCTTTATGTGTCCCTGCTCATATTCTTACAGGAAAAGATCGGGGAACTCCTGGAGTCTATTTTGTGTGTGAACAGTATACATCTTTCAAGTTGCCAGAGAATTGGGCAGGTACTTCTTATCTTCTTTAGTGTTCTTAAAAACATATCATGTAAAGAACTTAGATATGCAAGGAAAGGGATCATCTAAAAAACCTAAACATAGTTGTAGTAGTGCTTCGCAATAAATGGCAACCATTTTTGGAGCTATGGTTCCTTTAGTAGGTGTTGTCTTAAATGATCTGAAGATTAGAAAGCTTTCCTCAGTAACAGACAAACTTACCACCAGTACATCTGGTGCTTTGCTGACTGTAGATACACAGTAAGTAGCTATTAGGTCCATGGTTTTGCCGAATCAGCTTGCATTAGACATTTTGACAGAAAAGGAATGCGGAGAATGCAAGATGCTAAAAGTTCAACAATGTTGCACCTCTGTCTCAGATAAGAGTAGTGGGATAAGAGGGTTTGTGAAAAATATTCATGGTTTGAAATCTGAATTTGAGAATTGGAAGCAACTGGCATTTGGAAAGCAGTTGGAAAGGGATTTTCTGAAATAGGTGCTGTGCTTAGCAATATTGATAGTGGACTTTTAGGCACTTTATTGAGCCCTATCTCAATAATTGGCATTTACTTGATTAGTTTATTTGTTATGTTCAAGGGTTTTTAAGTCATGATATCAAAGAAGGTGATGGATGAAGGAAAAGGAATTAAGAGAAAAAGGGATGAAGTTGAGTTAAAAGAGAAGGAATGTAAGGCTTATGATAAGACAGAGGAGTTGAAGAAGTCAAGGGGTAAGATGTTGAAGACAACAAAATATTGATGTTGTCTTAGAAGATTCATTTGATTTGTGTGATGGGTATCTTCACATCAGGAGGACTGGTGAAGCATAATTTGGTGCCCGACCCCATTGTATGCAATTTATATACTCACTGTGTGTTTAACCATTTAAATCTGTGTGCATTTTATTAATAAATTGTAGTAAGTGGCTTTATATTCACTTCATTGAGAGACACCCGTATATTTAGCTGGATTATAGTACACCTATTTACAAAATGTGCACCTTTTTTAAATGTATCTGATGTTTACTTCTGCTAACTGTATTAATTTACAATCTATTCTGAATCTAATATTGGTCTAACTTGTAACCAGGCCTGAGTTGCACAGATTATTTTTTCATAAAATGTCTTGCTAGTGGCTTTTTTTTCTCCTCTGCAGGTGTCTTATCAACACGTTTGAATAGACTCATTGTCTACTGTATTAGACTGGTAGGCGACTGAACCTTAATTAGGACTTAGCCTTGGATATGGAGACTGAGACAGTGAGCGAGATCCTACTGTATTAGGCAGATTGGATGGATGTTACATCCAAAGTCGCCCAGATGGCTGCTCCTTTTTTGAGAGTTGGGAAAGTAGGGAGTCTACTTGCTCTTATAGAATAATGTCTTTGGATTGCTTGGTTTAGTAGATACTGATATGGAGAAGCCTTCTAGAATATTGGTATGTGTATTAATTGTGTGGTCTTTAGAATATCAGACCAGACCCTATCCTGACATTCACTGAAAGAAGACTCCTTCTCGACTCTGCTGATAACCCTACCCAGAGCGTTGAACTTCATGCTTGCGCACCTAGAGGCAGATTTATCATAGTATTGCATTGGCCTTTCATCATGCAAGGTAAATGCAAGGGCAACGGAACGCTAAAGCCAGATTCACCAAGCAACACAAGGCCACCTTGAATGTCCCTGTGGTGCATGGTAAATCTGGTGTGACACAAAACAGTGCAAGTCGCTGCCTTACGTTACTCTGCACCGGGGAGGTGTTCCATGGGTAGAGTGTGGATGTTTCCAAGCACCTACCCATATGTTCTGGTGATCTCCCAGATTTACCATGATTTGTAGACCTGGGAATGTGTAAAAACGTTACTCCTTCTAAGAAGAGGCGTAACAAGGAGTAATGTGTTTATTTCTCCTTATGGTTTCCTCTTTCTACAGTGCTGTATTCTGCATTCTGCAGCACACATAGAGGAAAAAGTCTCAGAGGATTGTTTTCAACAAGACAGTCCTGCCTACAACTTATACACCCTTGCAACACAGTGCAAAGGAGCCTGCATTAGCGCAAGGCAGCACATTGTGTGTCAGCGCAAGGAGAGGACAGGAATGCTCCATAATATGTCAAACATGTTGGATTTCTGTCTGCTGCCTTTCACACAGCACAGCTCAGCAAAGTGTCTTGCTGTCTAGCATTGTGTGAACGTTTGATAAAGCTGGGCCTTAGACTTTCTCAATTGAAACCTAAACTTGGTTTATATGATGGTGACACCTTCCGGTGCAGGAATTCCCCTTGCCACTTTTGAAACTTTTTTTTAGAATTGGAAAGTGTTTTTTATGAAACCTGCTTGGGTGATATTTTGATTGCTGTATGTGATTCTATTTTGCTTCTTTTTGTTATAATATTCAAAGTCAGACTGCATTATCATTTAAATATTAATGCTCTTACAATCTGCTTTCTTCAATTTTGCGGATTGATTTAACTTGTATCATGAATTAAATTGCTAATAAAACCTTCTTCTCTATTGTTACTGTGGAGCCATATTGGTTTTAACGTTAATGAATTGTATCACTGACATTAGCTCCTTTCTTACATTTCAAGTCGACAATCAAAGGTCCATACAGCCAGTGGGTAATTCTTGATGCTTTTACCAAGAGAATGAGATTCAAAATCCGTGCTCTATCAACTGGTAGTAACAAGGAAGGTTTGTCACTGAAGAGTAGGGAGCTCAAATATCTTTGAATAGATCAAGGGGCAGATTTATCATTCATTCATGCAGTGTCTCAGGTGGGAGGGATCCTTCTGTACCAGGCAGGCCAGACTGATATAAAATCCAAAGTCACCCAGATGATTGCTCCTTTGTGAAAATTTGGGAAACTAGAAAGTCTACCTGCTCCTAGAGAACACGTTTGTCAGATTGGTTTGTTTAGTGGAGACTTCTAGAATGTCCTTTAATTTTGTTCTCTTTAAAATAGCAGACCAGACCCTACCCTGACTTTTGCCAAGAGAAGACTTCTTCTCGACTCTGTTGATATCCCATACCCAGAGTGTCGAGCTTCATGCTTGAGCACTTTTTCTGTTGAACCTTAAATTTAAATCATATAATGCTGACACCTTCCTCATAGATATTTCACTTGCCACTTTTGACATTTAGCATAGGGGTATAGGAAAGTAACTTTATGGGACCTGCGTGGGTGATATTCTGCTTCCTGCATGTGATTCTGTTTTGCATCTTTTCCCTCATAATATTCAAATTTAGACTGCATGATTGTTTAAACATTTATGCTCTTTCAATATAAGTTCTTCAACTTTGTTGATTGATTTAACTTGTAACCTGAAGAAAATTGCTAATAAAACCCTTAAGATTTGGACATCATCCCCTCTGTTGTTCTTGTGAAGTTACATTGGATTCACTGCAATTTAACTGTATTACCAATGTTAACTCCTTTCTTCTAATTCAAGCCAATGTTCAAAGATCTATGTGACCAGTGCAGAATTCCTTTTGATGATTTTACCAAGAGACTGAGGGGCATAGTTATACTCTGTCTGCGCCGAACGTGCGTCAAAACTTTTGATGCACATTCAGCACGAACCGTGCACCATATTTAAACTTTGACACTCAAGCCTGTGAACGCCAAAATTCTGCTGTGTGCGTCATTTTCTGGATGCTGGAAATCGCCTTGCGTTAATGACATGCAAGGTAGGCGTTCCCGTCCAAAAAATGAATTAAACACCTGTGCGCCTCATTTATCCAACCACGCAACAATCCTGCACGGCCAGGAGGCCAAGTTGGAAAATGACGCACAGCCCGATTTGCGTAAAAAAATAATGCCTGGGTCAGGGCAGGCGTTAAAATGGGGCAAACAGACCAGTACTTAAGGAAAACACACACAAGCAACAGCAGAGCTCCAAAGGGAAAACATGGAGGTGCTTTTTATCCGGTAATCACGCAGACGCAGAGCACAGGACCAACAACAGCAGCTTCCACAACACCAGCAGGGGCCCCAAAGGCAACGCAGAAGGCAGGAGAGGATATTCCACACCAGGACAACCCTTCTGGGACTCCGGCAACAAGACATCATCCAGAGGTACAGGCTCAACTGGCAAGCCATTCAGCAGCTGCTGCGCGACATTGAGCCACAGTTGGCTCCTAGCTTGCAGACACCCCGCACCATTCCACCAGAGACCAAGCTGCAAGCTCTTCTCCACATGTTGGCAAGTGGCTCCTTTCAAACCACTGGAACCCTGGTTGCTGGAATCTCACAGGCCTCATTCTCTGCCTTGCTACCTAAGGTACTGGATGCAATCATCTCCCTCACACCCCGCCACATCAGCTTCCCCAAAACACAGCTGAAGCAGCAGGAGACAATAAAGGGCTTCTACCAATCAACCGAACATCTATACCGCAATAGGAAGCACACATACTCCATCAGTGTGCAGGCCATTTTTGATCACTGGAGTTTGATCACCAACATCGTGGCAAAGTATCCTGGGAGTGTACATGATTCATTCATCTTCTGCCACTGCACCATCAATCAACACATCCAGAATGGACAATATGGAAATGGCCTACTTGTTGGTAAGTACAGAAACCTACTTATATACACAAGGCACAGCAACCCTCTAGGACACACAACACATACACCACTACATCGACAAGTGGCCAGGAAGAGAATGAGGTTGTGACACTGCTAGGCATGTTTGATCTCCTGATCCATTTGGATATACACCTTTGGACAAATGACAGAACCAAATAACAACAGATGCCACTCCACAGACACAAGGGAACAATTTAATACAACACAATGACATGGCCTCAACTGGCAGTACAACTTGGAAGATTAATCTTCAATATCACATCAATAACACTCAATCAAACACCCTTTCAACTAGTATGTACTGTGTAAGGGGTGTGTAATGTGTTTTGCTGCAGGTCAAACACCATGACACACATAGCATGATGATGACTACAATGAAGGTGACATGGAATCATTGAGGCTGTACCAATATCTCACATCACTCCTGCTCTCACATTGGCCACTACCAATAAGCAAGTGGACTGTGCGAAGAACACATATTGATGTGACAATATTGAAAGTGCGCATTCCTACACATACGGATTGAGACAATTTCACACACACACACACAACAGATGTACAGGCATAAGGACATTCTGACACTCAAAATTACAACCTAACAACCAGGTTAGCCACCTGAAATAGAACATGTTCAGTTGTATAGGTACACGTTACAAACTGAGTCGACTTGGCAAGGGCAGAAAAATAGGTCTGCAGAGAATTAGTCACACATTTGAAATTTGTGTCTAGTCAAATGTCAACACATCAGTGCTGACAACGTACAGAGATGTGTTGTACATTGTCACCTTGCCAAATCTAGGGGTCTCACTGATGTTTAAATAATTCTATTGCATATGTGAAATTGGATGGGCTGTCCAGGGTATATAGATGCAACCGTGTTATCACCACTGTGGAATTGATTCTGTGTATGGAAGTATCATGTCACCCCCAGTTAAGACACATGGACACCTCTTTCACATGACATAATGCAAGGGAGTACAGTATGTACTGCAACTCTACAAAACAACTGCTGACATCCGGTCAATCAGCCAAACACCCGTTCAGATAAGAAAACAACCCAATGCTGATGGTACATCCTAGACGCCTAGGAGTCCACACAATAACACAAACACAGACGAGTCACAGACAACACAAAAGAACAACTGCCATGCTAAGTGATAATCATGGTGCAAGCAACATCAACATGTTCTCACTCCTTTTTCTCTTTCAGCTGATCCGGGGTATGGGATCCAGCCATGGATCATGAGCCCATTTGCAAACCCAAGCACTGCAGCATAGTGTGCCTATAATGAGCCACATCGGAGGACACACACCATAGTTGAGAGGACCTTTGGCATCCTGAAGTCAAGATTCAGGTGCCTCAACATCACCGGAGGCAGCCTCCTATACTCACCTGAAATGGTGTGCAAAATAATTTTGACCTGTGCCATCCTGCACAACATATGTGTAAGAAGGAACATTCTCCTATGTGAACCCGACCCACAAATGCCTGAAGAGGAGGAAGAGAAGGATGCTGTCCATCAACATGAGGGGGACCATCCAAACACAGCTGCAGGATTGCGTCGGAGACAACATATTGTCCACAATTTCTCTTAACTCTACTCATTCATCACCACTGTCTTACCATATGTCTATAAACACCTATTCTAATCACTATATCATGGTCTGGAAAATCATTTTTGCATAACATTATCCCTAACTATCAGAATCGGAGTGTAGCCTCATGGAGCATTGCAGAAATACAGATTAGGATACAGAAAAATCCACATCATATTTGATGCATATGAATGTACAGCCAAATTCACACACACTGTAAATTACATAAATCCTGTACATTTCACATTTGAAGGGCTATAGCAGAGGACCACAGCTATTTCACACATACATGTTGGCAACATGGTTCATTGCAGCATATGGCACACAACTAAGACACCATCAGTCAATAAGGGAAAAAGAATGCCTCATACATGAGGCAGTGGATGTGCTATTGCATTGGTGACAAGAAGGTATGACCAGACCCTTGACATCAGTAAGTGTTACATCAGCTATCTTGGCAAGGACTATGTGTGACAAGAATTCCATATAAGCAGCAAATGGATAGCATGAGTGCCCCAAGTATGACTAGCATTGCTCACAAGACATCCCCTGCACATGGCAGCCCAGGTCTTAAGTCCTGCCACACCCATGTTCCCTGTCTCCCCCCACTCTCCTTGTGTACCCAGATAATCCCTCCTCTACACACACCGAGACTCACAATCTGAATCCAGTGTGCTTCCCTCTTTAGTATGGTATGCCATAGTCATTGTACTTCTGTCTGCATGGATTTCTGGTTGAATAATGCACTGCCTTGTAGTCTGTAGGACCTGTAATCACCTGTACATTGCTTCCCATGTGAAAGGTACTGTTGGCCCTTTGAACTTGATTCTCACCAACAGGACTTGTGAGAGACTGAAGCTGCACACATGTGTGAGCACCTCAATGCAGACCAGCCATTTGAACGTGCACTGCCCTTGCAGCTGCCTGGAACAGCATAGAAGCTGCCATTTTATGTATAACGCTGTTATGCATTGCCATATAAATCACTTGTGTAACACAGGCCTTGGGTTATTGTGTTATGTTCCAACACACAGGACAAACACAGTTTTCATTTTCCACAGTGTTGTTCTACCTTTGACCAGTCTCAGTCTGCTCACTGTGTGTTTGCCTTGTTAATTTTTTTTATCCTGATTGACCCTGCATCCTATTAGCATGACTGGTTCCTGTCTTTGCGTTACCATAAAGGTTCCCTGTGGCTACATTTGTATCATAGTTGCTTTCCCAGCCCGCACTTTCCTCCTGGGGTATTGTGTCAGTTGGGTCTACAATGAATACTCAAATACATTGTATGGCATAATCCGTTTACTTATCGTACCATAGGGTGGAACTTGTCTCCAAATAGCCTAATCATGGCCCATCCCTTGTCTGGGTTTCATGTATGCATGAGTGACAAATAGTGGCAGTGTACCATGGCTGTATGCATGGATTGGGTATGGTGCCTCCATCACAACAAACAACGTCACATAATGTGCATGAAATGTCAACACATGTTAGGACCCTGACAGTCCACATGCTGATTCACATTGCCCCCAACATATTGATGGAGCTTGCGTGGTGAATAGCTGTGAGATTAATCAGCACAGAGGCACTGATGTTCCCGGATGCAGTGAGAATTTTAGAGGCCAACCTGTGTACAAATGTTGTGAGGAAACCTGACGGTTTTAAATTCCTGATCCATTAACTTTGTCAGACACCAAGGTTGCCCTGTTGTCAGTCTCATACCACGTCTGCAGTGCCATAGCTGGACTATCCCCATGTGTGTTATCAATTTCTCTTTGGCTTTCCTTCAATTCAGCTGTGAAGGATACTTTGTAGATGCAGGAAATGACTCCACAGACTCATGACTAGACCTGCACGTAACTGTGACAACATGGACCCCAAAAATGATACAGGCTAAACATTGGCCCACACACTTGAACCAGACACCTTTGTGCATTTTACCACTGGAAATATGTGAACACGTGCTGCTTGGTCTGCTGGTCCTCCACTGCCACAGGAGAGACATGGCTCATTTATGTGACTCCAACTCTGGCGTGACATGACATTTGTGGATTGTATTTGGGACTCGGTGTCACAAACACCGTACCCACATAGCATTATCCCATGCCTGACTCATGGGTAGTAAACAAACAAGTGCCTAGGAAGTAGTATCCAACATTCCAGGACATGTGATGGCTTAGTTTTGGAACATTGCCATGATCAACCGTCTGCTATCCATCCTGTGCATGCTTTGTCATTGGTGGTGCTTATGTTCCAAAAAACCTAGGAAGTGCACACAGCATTTGTTGTGTATGACAAACACATTTCCAAACTAATTTCCACATTGAATAGCATCTGATGGTTGGACACATTGGCTCCACATGCATACAAGCAGATTTGCGAAAATGCGTCTTGTGATGTTCACACAGTGGGACAACTACAATAGTAAGAGCCAACTCACACACATTGACATATAGGCATTGAGTTACTGTATTGAGTTGCGTAGACTTGCTATCCTCTCTTGACGCAAAACATGCCCAAAATGGGTAATACCTAATTGTAGTCCACACGGTTGGCCATCGATGGCATCAGTGAAGAGTGCAAATCCGGTACAACAAGTAGTGGATCATGGTTTGCAGTAGTATGATCTGTCACATGTGCCCATATACCGGAATGCACAATGTTGGTGCAATCAGTCTATCTCTGTATTGTCACACCTGTCATATACTATTATAAATTAGAAATTACCCAAACTCAGTCAAAGACAGAAATTTTGACGCATACACGTAAAAAAAGACGCACATACATCAAAAAATGCACATATGCATTGAAAAATGACGCTCATTGCCATGAAACATCCATTGGCCCTGAGCGGTAATTCCCACACTGTACCCCCTGAAATTGGTTAATTATGAAACGTACTTCAAAATATGGATGCGGGGTTATTTCTAAGCATGTGCGTAAAAAACAAATGATGCACAGACTGTAAGCGCTATAATATTTTGACGCATAAGGTTAAAAACACACCGCATTTGAGGCAGGAAGTGATGTAATAGGATATCCTGTTTACAGAATTGGTACAGTGGGTGTACTTTCACTTTGCAGTCTGTGATATTTCCTGACTGTGTGGCTGTGTTTTGACTTGCCTCTGTGCATTTTGTGGATTTGTCTCCTGTGTGGTCTTTAAATTGTCTTTTTGTGTTTCCTAAGTGTCTTTGGTATCCTGTGTAAGTGTTTTTTTGGTCATTTCTGGTGTCTAAATTTGTCTTTGTACTGTTGGGAGTCTGTTGTGAGTAGTGTTAGTTTGGGGATAGTTGGGCTGTGTTCTGTTAATTCATTTCCCTCTCCTACTTTCCCTCCATTCTCCTCTGTACCCCTTTATTGCCTTTATTGTCAAGCATGTTGGGTAGGCCTCGTCTTGGCAAGATGGGAGAGGAGGAGCTGGGTGGATTTATTTGGCTGGAGTGCCACTTCCTACCCTTAATGATCAAGGCAGGTGTGCGTTTGATACAGGGGTATCACACAGAGGCAAGGAAACTCCGGTGGGCAAAGGTCCTGTACCATCTAAAGCAAATCTACAACACACTGTGCAACGATCACCAGCTGAAACACCGCTGACCTGGTTGCCCGGGAGAAAGACGTGCTGGACCACCTGGGGATTGTGATTGGTGGCCCTATTGGTGAGTACAAATCAGAGTAATGTGCACATTTAAATGCTCTGTAGTGACAGTAGCATATTTGTTCATATGCTGCAGGCAATGTTTTTGGACATGTGGAATGCAAGTTAAACAGACAGTTGCCTGTGAGAAATACAATAATTCCTACACATTACCGTCATTTGTTGACGCAACAGCTGCACTAACTTACAAAACACAATAGGAGCCTGTAAATTAGTGCTGCCTTCATGTCAAAAGATGATGCAAATGTGGCTCTAACATATGTTTCTTGCATGGTCTGTGAGTGTACCAGGAAACACATGTTTTACATCCAGATATTTTCATGAAATATTGGGTCCCTCAATGTTTTCAGATACATGTCTGAACTGGATTCTAACACATACATAACAAGTTATAGATGACCTCAGGTAACATCTTAGACTGATATTGTCAGAGTCACCAGATCCTCGGGGTCCGTGCACGTTCCCAACACTTCCACCACAAGACAGCTCCAATACTCTGATTAGATTTATCACAGAGTCTAAGAGAGTCCAAGTGGGGAAAAGGGGATTAGGACGGGAACAGCTGGGAAGGAGACCTGTAGGAAGCAAAAGGTTAAAACACAACTACAAAATTACATCTCATGAAATCAGTACCATGCTACAACTCTAAGCTTCGTCTTTTCCGAAAAACATGAACAACCCTAGAATAATCCTAAAACTGACTAGGCTTTAGATGACCGAATACCTGAGGAGGAAAGAGGAAAAGTTAAATAGGACTTTCAGATTCAAGTACTTTCTTTAGCATGAGAATCAGGAAACACTCTGAGCATTTTCTAACAACCATATGAATCTCCTTTTAGGAATACATATCAGGAACACACAGAATTACCTCTAGAACTCTGGTATTGTGTTGTGTTCATCTCAGAAAAAACATTGGGAAGTAAATTGCGCACACTGCAGATTTTTATATGAGTATGAAACACCATAAAGGTTTGTGCACCATGAAATCACACAACGTAGATTCAAGGAATAAATCACGCGACGTGTCAACTTGAAATGCTACCAAGAAAATGTCTTAGAATGGTAGCGCACAGTAACTTACATTATTTATACACGAGGAAAGAATTGCGCGTCTTGCCGATTCAAATGCCACCATACAAAAGCCAAGAAATAGTAGCGCACAATGAATAACATGAAAATACACTCAAGGAAAGAATCGGGCATGTTGCCGATTTGAATGCCACCATGTAAATGCCAGAAAATGGTAGCGCACAATGAACAGCATGAATTACACACGAGAAGTGAATCGCGCGTTTCGCCGATTCGAATGCCACCATGTAAATGTCAAGAAAAGGTAGCGCGCAATAAACAACAAAGTTAAATGCTCATGAAACGAGTTGCACGTCTTGCCAACTCGTAAAACATCATGTAAATGTCAAGAAATATCAGCGCGCAATGAACAATAATGTAATAACGAAGTAAAATCTTTATGAAATAAATTGCGCGTCCTCCCTATTTGCAAACCACCATACAAATGTCAAAAAATGGCAGCGCACAAGTAATCTGTTATTCATTTAAGAATTAAAATCAAGAATATGAAGATTCTCAATTACGGTGTTGGGAAATGTCCAAACACCGTCTTACTGCCTGGAAACAGTGATCACCAATGAGAGATGAGTGCAGAAGACTGGAAAATCCAAATAGGCCGCCGGGACAGGAGCTCAGGAAGAAGCTGCTGCTCTGCACCGGGACGTGCTTTTTCAGCGTAAGCACGTAGGTATTGCTTCAAAGTCTGATTTAGTCTCTCCGTTTGACCATCAGTTTGAGGATGGTGGCTAGTAGACAGGGTAGATGTCACTTGGAGTGTTTTACACCATGTCTTCCAGAAGTTGGAGGCAAATTGCGATCCCCGATCGGAGAGGATCACTTTTGGCAGTCCATGATAACGAACCACTCTATTCAGTAAGATAGTTGCCAGTTCACTATAGGTGGGTAATTTCTTACAGGCAATGAAATGTCCATATTTCGTGAGACTATCTACTACCACCAGAATTACTGAATGCTGTTGTACCACTGGCAGACCTGTAATAAAGTCTAAAGAAATGTGTTCCCACGGACGACTTGGGGTTGGGAGTGGGTGTAACAACCCTTTCGGTTTTGAATGACTTGTTTTAGTGCGAGCACAGACTTCGCAGTTGTTTACCATTGTTTTTACATCCTTTGTTAAGGTAGGCCACCAAAAATAGCGTTTGATTAATTCAAGAGTTTTAGGAGTACCAGGGTGACCTGCTGTAGGTATAACATGCAACCAATGAAACACTATCTTGCGAAGTTTGGTAGTGGGCACAAACAAACGAGCATCGTAAAAGGGTAATCCTTGCTTGATTGATCTTTTCGGATCTGCTTGGGCCCACCCCTGCCATTTTTCAACAGTGAATGAATTGCGGATGTCTTCAAAGAAATCTTCTGTTTTTATGATACATAGGACCTTGTCAGGAGCAATGATAGCTCTGGAGGTTTGAACTGCAGGCAATGTGGTAGACTCTTGACGGGAAAAGGCGTCAGCTTTGCGATTATCTTTACCAGGCCGGAAGGTTACCACAAAATCAAACTCGGCAAAAAACAGCATCCAGCGTAATTGCTGAGGAGTCAAAAGTCTGGCAGAACTCATGAATTGAAGATTGTGGTGATCAGTATATACTGTGACAGTATATTTAGCTCCCAACAAATGATGTCTCCATTCTTTAAAGGCGTCACGAATCACCAGAAGCTCTTTTTCAGCAATGACATAGTTCTGTTCAGCTTCGTTCAACTTCCGAGACATGTAAGCTACAGGATGAAGCTGACCAGTGTCTTTGTTTCGTTGTGACAAGACTGCTCCTATCGCTACATCTGAAGCATCAGCTTCCACTATGAAAGGTCGATCCGCATCTGGATGAGTCAAGACTGGGGCAGTGGAGAAAGCTTCTTTCAAAGTTGAAAAGGCTTGGTCTGCTTCTGGGGACCATACAAATTTTTCTTTCTTTCTTAATAACTTAGTAATTGGAGCCACTGTCTGGGAGAAATGATTGATGAACCTCCGGTAACAGTTTGCGAAGCCCAGGAAACATTGTACATCACGAACAGACTTTGGGATGGGCCATTCAGATACGGCTTTTACTTTCCTTTCTGCCATCACTATACCTTGAGAGGTCAGGATAACCCCTAAAAACTCAACTTCGGTAACATGAAACTCACACTTAGTTAGCTTGCAATATAAATGGTGTTTACGAAGGGCTGCCAAAATGTTCTTGACATGTTGAACATGTTCATTCTCATTGTCTGAGTAGATCAAAATGTCATCAATGTAACCTATGGCAAAGATATCAAGGTACTCTCTAAGAACGTCATTTAAGAAAAATTGAAATGCTGCTGGAGCATTGCACAGACCAAAAGGCATGACGGTGTATTCAAAAAGGCCATATCTTGTTTTGGATGCCGTTTTCCATTCGTCACCCTCTCTCATTCTGACCAAATGGTAAGCACCTCGAAGATCAAGCTTCGTGTAGATTTTTGCTTTCTTTACTTGTTCCAGTAAGACCGGAATTAGAGGCAAAGGATATTTGTTCTTGATGGTGATTTTATTCAAGCCCCTATAGTCGATACAAAATCGAAGCTCTCCGTTAGGTTTTGGAACAAAAAACAAAGGAGAAGCTGTGGGAGACTTAGAGGGGCGGATGAAACCATTCTCTAAGAATTTGTCCAAGTATTTTCGTAAACCTGTGTACAAAAGTTGTGAGAAAACCTGACGGTTTTAAATTCCTGATCCATTAACTTTGTCAGCACACCAAGGTTGCCCTGTTGTCAGTCTCATAACACGTCTGCAGTGCCATAGCTGGACTATCCCCATGTGTGTTATCAATTTCTCTTTGGCTTTCCTTCAATTCAGCTGTGAAGGATACTTTGTAGATGCAGGAAATGACTCCACAGACTCATGACTAGACCTGCACGTAACTGTGACAACATGGACCCCAATAATGATACAGGCTAAACATTGGCCCACACACTTGAACCAGACACCTTTGTGCATTTTACCACTGGAAATATGTGAACACATGCTGCTTGGTCTGCTGGTCCTCCACTGCCACAGGAGAGACATGGCTCATTTATATGACTCCAACTCTGGCGTGACATGACATTTGTGGATTGTATTTGGGACTCGGTGTCACAAACACCGTACCCACATAGCATTATCCCATGCCTGACTCATGGGTAGTAAACAAACAAGTGCCTAGGATGTAGTATCCAACATTCCAGGACATGTGATGGCTTAGTTTTGGAACATTGCCATGATCAACCGTCTGCTATCTATCCTGTGCATGCTTTGTCATTGGTGGTGCTTATGTTCCAAAAAACCTAGGAAGTGCACACAATATTTGTTGTGTATGACAAACACATTTCCAAACTAATTTCCACATTGAATAGCATCTGATGGTTGGACACATTGGCTCCACATGCATACAAGCAGATTTGCGAAAATGCGTCTTGTGATGTTCACACAGTGGGACAACTACAATAGTAAGAGCCAACTCACACACATTGACATATAGGCATTGAGTTACTGTTTTGAGTTGCGTAGACTTGCTATCCTCTCTTGACGCAAAACATGCCCAAACTGGGTAATACCTAATTGTATTCCACACGGTTGGCCATCGATGGCATCAGTGAAGAGTGCAAATCCGGTACAACAAGTAGTGGATCATGGTTTGCAGTAGTATGATCTTTCACATGTGCCCATATACCGGAATGCACAATGTTGGTGCAATCAGTCTATCTCTGTATTGTCACACCTGTCATATACTATTACAAATTAGAAATTACCCAAACTCAGTCAAAGACAGAAATTTTGACGCATACACGTAAAAAAAGACGCACATACATCAAAAAATGCACATATGCATTGAAAAATGACGCTCATTGCCATGAAACATGCATTGGCCCTGAGCGGTAATTCCCACACTGTACCCCCTGAAATTGGTTAATTATGAAACGTACTTCAAAATATGGATGCGGGGTTATTTCTAAGCATGTGCGTAAAAAACAAATGATGCACAGACTGTAAGCGCTATAATATTTTGACGCATAAGGTTAAAAACACACCGCATTTGAGCAGGAAGTGATGTAATAGGATATCCTGTTTACAGAATTGGTACAGTGGGTGTACTTTCACTTTGCAGTCTGTGATATTTCCTGACTGTGTGGCTGTGTTTTGACTTGTCTCTCTGTGCATTTTGTGGATTTGTCTCCTGTGTGGTCTTTAAATTGTCTTTTTGTGTTTCCTAAGTGTCTTTGGTATCCTGTGTAAGTGTTTTTTTGGTCATTTCTGGTGTCTAAATTTGTCTTTGTACTGTTGGGAGTCTGTTGTGAGTAGTGTTAGTTTGGGGATAGTTGGTCTGTGTTCTGTTAATTCATTTCCCTCTCCTACTTTCCCTCCATTCTCCTCTGTACCCCTTTATTGCCTTTTTTGTCAAGCATGTTGGGTAGGCCTCGTCTTGGCAAGATGGGAGAGGAGGAGCTGGGTGGATTTATTTGGCTGGAGTGCCACTTCCTACCCTTAATGATCAAGGCAGGTGTGCGTTTGATAAGGGGTATCACACAGAGCCAAGGAAACTCCGGTGGGCAAAGGTCCTGTACCATCTAAAGCAAATCTACAACACACTGTGCGACGATCACCAGCTGAAACACCGCTGACCTGGTTGCCCGGGAGAAAGACGTGCTGGACCACCTGGGGATTGTGATTGGTGGCCCTATTGGTGAGTACAAATCAGAGTAATGTGCACATTTAAATGCTCTGTAGTGACAGTAGCATATTTGTTCATATGCTGCAGGCAATGTTTTTGGACATGTGGAATGCAAGTTAAACATACAGTTGCCTGTGAGAAATACAATAATTCCTACACATTACCGTCATTTGTTGACTCAACAGCTGCACTAACTTACAAAACACAATAGGAGCCTGTAAATTAGTGCTGCCTTCATGTCAAAAGATGATGCAAATGTGGCTCTAACATATGTTTCTTGCATGGTCTGTGAGTGTACTAGGAAACACATGTTTTACATCCAGATATTTTCAAGAAATATTGGGTCCCTCAATGTTTTCAGATACATGTCTGAACTGGATTCTAACACATACATAACAAGTTATAGATGACCTCAGGTAACATCTTAGACTGATATTGTCAGAGTCACCAGATCCTCGGGGTCCGTGCACGTTCCCAACACTTCCACCACAAGACAGCTCCAATACTCTGATTAGATTTATCACAGAGTCTAAGAGAGTCCAAGTGGGGAAAAGGGGATTAGGACGGGAACAGCTGGGAAGGAGACCTGTAGGAAGCAAAAGGTTAAAACACAACATCAAAATTACATCTCATGAAATCAGTACCATGCTACAACTCTAAGCTTCGTCTTTTCCGAAAAACATGAACAACCCTAGAATAATCCTAAAACTGACTAGGCTTTAGATGACCGAATACCTGAGGAGGAAACAGGAAAAGTTAAATAGGACTTTCAGATTCAAGTACTTTCTTTACCATGAGAATCAGGAGACACTCTGAGCATTTTCTAACAACCATATGAATCTCCTTTAAGGAATACATATCAGGAACACACAGAATTACCTCTGGAACTCTGGTATTGTGTTGTGTTCATCTCAGAAAAAACATTGGGAAGTAAATTGCGCACACTGCAGATTTTTATATGAGTATTAAACACCATAAAGGTTGGTGCACCATGAAATCACACAACGTAGATTCAAGGAATAAATCCCGCGACGTGTCAACTTGAAATGCTACCAAGAAAATGTCTTAGAATGGTAGCGCACAGTAACTTACATTATTTATACACGAGGAAAGAATTGCGTGTCTTGCCGATTCAAATGCCACCATACAAAAGCCAAGAAATAGTAGCGCACAATGAATAACATGAAAATACACTCAAGGAAAGAATCGCGCGTGTTGCCGATTTGAATGCCACCATGTAAATGCCAGAAAATGGTAGCGCACAATGAACAGCATGAATTACACACGAGAAGTGAATCGCGCGTTTCGCCGATTCGAATGCCACCATGTAAATGTCAAGAAAAGGTAGCGCGCAATGAACAACAAAGTTAAATGCTCATGAAACGAGTTGCACGTCTTGCCAACTCGTAAAACATCATGTAAATGTCAAGAAATATCAGCGCGCAATGAACAATAATGTAATAACGAAGTCAAATCTTTATGAAATAAATTGCGCGTCCTCCCTATTTTCAAACCACCATACAAATGTCAAAAAATGGCAGCGCACAAGTAATCTGTTATTCATTTAAGAATTAAAATCAAGAATATGAAGATTCTCAATTACGGTGTTGGGAAATGTCCAAACACCGTCTTACTGCCTGGAAACAGTGATCACCAATGAGAGATGAGTGCAGAAGACTGGAAAATCCAAATAGGCCGCCGGGACAGGAGCTCAGGAAGAAGCTGCTGCTCTGCACCGGGACGTGCTTTTTCAGCGTAAGCACGTAGGTATTGCTTCAAAGTCTGATTTAGTCTCTCCGTTTGACCATCTGTTTGAGGATGGTGGCTAGTAGACAGGGTAGATGTCACTTGGAGTGTTTTACACCATGTCTTCCAGAAGTTGGAGGCAAATTGCGATCCCCGATCGGAGAGGATCACTTTTGCAGTCAATGATAACAAACCACTCTATTCAGTAAGATAGTTGCCAGTTCACTAGAGGTGGGTAATTTCTTACAGGCAATGAAATGTCCATATTTCGTGAGACTATCTACTACCACCAGAATTACTGAATGCTGTTGTACCACTGGCAGACCTGTAATAAAGTCTAAAGAGATGTGTTCCCATGGACGACTTGGGGTTGGGAGTGGGTGTAACAACCCTTTCGGTTTTGAATGACTTGTTTTAGTGCGAGCACAGACTTCGCAGTTGTTTACCATTGTTTTTACATCCTTTGTTAAGGTAGGCCACCAAAAGTAGCGTTGGATTAATACAAGAGTTTTAGGAGTACCAGGGTGACCTGCTGTAGGTATAACATGCAACCAATGAAACACTATCTTGCGAAGTTTGGTAGTGGGCACAAACAAACGAGCATCGTAAAAGGGTAATCCTTGCTTGATTGATCTTTTCGGATCTGCTTGGGCCCACCCCTGCCATTTTTCAACAGTGAATGAATTGCGGATGTCTTCAAATAAATCTTCTGTTTTTATGATACATAGGACCTTGTCAGGAGCAATGATAGCTCTGGAGGTTTGAACTGCAGGCAATGTGGTAGACTCTTGGCGGGACAAGGCGTCAGCTTTGCGATTATCTTTACCAGGCCGGAAGGTTACCACAAAATCAAACTCGGCAAAAAACAGCATCCAGCGTAATTGCTGAGGAGTCAAAAGTCTGGCAGAACTCATGAATTGAAGATTGTGGTGATCAGTATATACTGTGACAGTATATTTAGCTCCCAACAAATGATGTCTCCATTCTTTAAAGGCGTCACGAATCGCCAGAAGCTCTTTTTCAGCAATGACATAGTTCTGTTCAGCTTCGTTCAACTTCCGAGACATGTAAGCTACAGGATGAAGCTGACCAGTGTCTTTGTTTCGTTGTGACAAGACTGCTCCTATCGCTACATCTGAAGCATCAGCTTCCACTATGAAAGGTCGATCCGCATCTGGATGAGTCAAGACTGGGGCAGTGGAGAAAGCTTCTTTCAAAGTTGAAAAGGCTTGGTCTGCTTCTGGGGACCATACAAATTTTTCTTTCTTTCTTAATAACTTAGTAATTGGAGCCACTGTCTGGGAGAAATGATTGATGAACCTCCGGTAAAAATTTGCGAAGCCCAGGAAACATTGTACATCACGAACAGACATTGGGATGGGCCATTCAGATACAGCTTTTACTTTCCTTTCTGCCATCACCATACCTTGAGAGGTAAGGATAACCCCTAAAAACTCAACTGTGGTAACATGAAACTCACACTTGGTTAGCTTGCAATATAAATGGTGTTTACGAAGGGCTGCCAAAATATTCTTGACATGTTGAACATGTTCATTCTCATTGTCTGAGTAGATCAAAATGTCATCAATGTAAACTATGGCAAAGATATCAAGGTACACTCTAAGAACGTCATTTAAGAAAAATTGAAATGCTGCTGGAGCATTGCACAGACCAAAAGGCATGACGGTGTATTCAAAAAGGCCATATCTTGTTTTGAATGCCGTTTTCCATTCGTCACCCTCTCTCATTCTGACCAAATGGTAAGCACCTCGAAGATCAAGCTTCGTGTAGATTTTTGCTTTCTTTACTTGTTCCAGTAAGACCGGAATTAGAGGCAAAGGATATTTGTTCTTGATGGTGATTTTATTCAAGCCCCTATAGTCGATACAAAATCGAAGCTCTCCGTTAGGTTTTGGAACAAAAAACAAAGGAGAAGCTGTGGGAGACTTAGAGGGGCGGATGAAACCATTCTCTAAGAATTTATCCAAGTATTTTCGTAAACCTGTGTACAAAAGTTGTGAGAAAACCTGACGGTTTTAAATTCCTGATCCATTAACTTTGTCAGCACACCAAGGTTGCCCTGTTGTCAGTCTCATAACACGTCTGCAGTGCCATAGCTGGACTATCCCCATGTGTGTTATCAATTTCTCTTTGGCTTTCCTTCAATTCAGCTGTGAAGGATACTTTGTAGATGCAGGAAATGACTCCACAGACTCATGACTAGACCTGCACGTAACTGTGACAACATGGACCCCAATAATGATACAGGCTAAACATTGGCCCACACACTTGAACCAGACACCTTTGTGCATTTTACCACTGGAAATATGTGAACACATGCTGCTTGGTCTGCTGGTCCTCCACTGCCACAGGAGAGACATGGCTCATTTATATGACTCCAACTCTGGCGTGACATGACATTTGTGGATTGTATTTGGGACTCGGTGTCACAAACACCGTACCCACATAGCATTATCCCATGCCTGACTCATGGGTAGTAAACAAACAAGTGCCTAGGATGTAGTATCCAACATTCCAGGACATGTGATGGCTTAGTTTTGGAACATTGCCATGATCAACCGTCTGCTATCTATCCTGTGCATGCTTTGTCATTGGTGGTGCTTATGTTCCAAAAAACCTAGGAAGTGCACACAATATTTGTTGTGTATGACAAACACATTTCCAAACTAATTTCCACATTGAATAGCATCTGATGGTTGGACACATTGGCTCCACATGCATACAAGCAGATTTGCGAAAATGCGTCTTGTGATGTTCACACAGTGGGACAACTACAATAGTAAGAGCCAACTCACACACATTGACATATAGGCATTGAGTTACTGTTTTGAGTTGCGTAGACTTGCTATCCTCTCTTGACGCAAAACATGCCCAAACTGGGTAATACCTAATTGTATTCCACACGGTTGGCCATCGATGGCATCAGTGAAGAGTGCAAATCCGGTACAACAAGTAGTGGATCATGGTTTGCAGTAGTATGATCTTTCACATGTGCCCATATACCGGAATGCACAATGTTGGTGCAATCAGTCTATCTCTGTATTGTCACACCTGTCATATACTATTACAAATTAGAAATTACCCAAACTCAGTCAAAGACAGAAATTTTGACGCATACACGTAAAAAAAGACGCACATACATCAAAAAATGCACATATGCATTGAAAAATGACGCTCATTGCCATGAAACATGCATTGGCCCTGAGCGGTAATTCCCACACTGTACCCCCTGAAATTGGTTAATTATGAAACGTACTTCAAAATATGGATGCGGGGTTATTTCTAAGCATGTGCGTAAAAAACAAATGATGCACAGACTGTAAGCGCTATAATATTTTGACGCATAAGGTTAAAAACACACCGCATTTGAGCAGGAAGTGATGTAATAGGATATCCTGTTTACAGAATTGGTACAGTGGGTGTACTTTCACTTTGCAGTCTGTGATATTTCCTGACTGTGTGGCTGTGTTTTGACTTGTCTCTCTGTGCATTTTGTGGATTTGTCTCCTGTGTGGTCTTTAAATTGTCTTTTTGTGTTTCCTAAGTGTCTTTGGTATCCTGTGTAAGTGTTTTTTTGGTCATTTCTGGTGTCTAAATTTGTCTTTGTACTGTTGGGAGTCTGTTGTGAGTAGTGTTAGTTTGGGGATAGTTGGTCTGTGTTCTGTTAATTCATTTCCCTCTCCTACTTTCCCTCCATTCTCCTCTGTACCCCTTTATTGCCTTTTTTGTCAAGCATGTTGGGTAGGCCTCGTCTTGGCAAGATGGGAGAGGAGGAGCTGGGTGGATTTATTTGGCTGGAGTGCCACTTCCTACCCTTAATGATCAAGGCAGGTGTGCGTTTGATAAGGGGTATCACACAGAGCCAAGGAAACTCCGGTGGGCAAAGGTCCTGTACCATCTAAAGCAAATCTACAACACACTGTGCGACGATCACCAGCTGAAACACCGCTGACCTGGTTGCCCGGGAGAAAGACGTGCTGGACCACCTGGGGATTGTGATTGGTGGCCCTATTGGTGAGTACAAATCAGAGTAATGTGCACATTTAAATGCTCTGTAGTGACAGTAGCATATTTGTTCATATGCTGCAGGCAATGTTTTTGGACATGTGGAATGCAAGTTAAACATACAGTTGCCTGTGAGAAATACAATAATTCCTACACATTACCGTCATTTGTTGACTCAACAGCTGCACTAACTTACAAAACACAATAGGAGCCTGTAAATTAGTGCTGCCTTCATGTCAAAAGATGATGCAAATGTGGCTCTAACATATGTTTCTTGCATGGTCTGTGAGTGTACTAGGAAACACATGTTTTACATCCAGATATTTTCAAGAAATATTGGGTCCCTCAATGTTTTCAGATACATGTCTGAACTGGATTCTAACACATACATAACAAGTTATAGATGACCTCAGGTAACATCTTAGACTGATATTGTCAGAGTCACCAGATCCTCGGGGTCCGTGCACGTTCCCAACACTTCCACCACAAGACAGCTCCAATACTCTGATTAGATTTATCACAGAGTCTAAGAGAGTCCAAGTGGGGAAAAGGGGATTAGGACGGGAACAGCTGGGAAGGAGACCTGTAGGAAGCAAAAGGTTAAAACACAACATCAAAATTACATCTCATGAAATCAGTACCATGCTACAACTCTAAGCTTCGTCTTTTCCGAAAAACATGAACAACCCTAGAATAATCCTAAAACTGACTAGGCTTTAGATGACCGAATACCTGAGGAGGAAACAGGAAAAGTTAAATAGGACTTTCAGATTCAAGTACTTTCTTTACCATGAGAATCAGGAGACACTCTGAGCATTTTCTAACAACCATATGAATCTCCTTTAAGGAATACATATCAGGAACACACAGAATTACCTCTGGAACTCTGGTATTGTGTTGTGTTCATCTCAGAAAAAACATTGGGAAGTAAATTGCGCACACTGCAGATTTTTATATGAGTATTAAACACCATAAAGGTTGGTGCACCATGAAATCACACAACGTAGATTCAAGGAATAAATCCCGCGACGTGTCAACTTGAAATGCTACCAAGAAAATGTCTTAGAATGGTAGCGCACAGTAACTTACATTATTTATACACGAGGAAAGAATTGCGTGTCTTGCCGATTCAAATGCCACCATACAAAAGCCAAGAAATAGTAGCGCACAATGAATAACATGAAAATACACTCAAGGAAAGAATCGCGCGTGTTGCCGATTTGAATGCCACCATGTAAATGCCAGAAAATGGTAGCGCACAATGAACAGCATGAATTACACACGAGAAGTGAATCGCGCGTTTCGCCGATTCGAATGCCACCATGTAAATGTCAAGAAAAGGTAGCGCGCAATGAACAACAAAGTTAAATGCTCATGAAACGAGTTGCACGTCTTGCCAACTCGTAAAACATCATGTAAATGTCAAGAAATATCAGCGCGCAATGAACAATAATGTAATAACGAAGTCAAATCTTTATGAAATAAATTGCGCGTCCTCCCTATTTTCAAACCACCATACAAATGTCAAAAAATGGCAGCGCACAAGTAATCTGTTATTCATTTAAGAATTAAAATCAAGAATATGAAGATTCTCAATTACGGTGTTGGGAAATGTCCAAACACCGTCTTACTGCCTGGAAACAGTGATCACCAATGAGAGATGAGTGCAGAAGACTGGAAAATCCAAATAGGCCGCCGGGACAGGAGCTCAGGAAGAAGCTGCTGCTCTGCACCGGGACGTGCTTTTTCAGCGTAAGCACGTAGGTATTGCTTCAAAGTCTGATTTAGTCTCTCCGTTTGACCATCTGTTTGAGGATGGTGGCTAGTAGACAGGGTAGATGTCACTTGGAGTGTTTTACACCATGTCTTCCAGAAGTTGGAGGCAAATTGCGATCCCCGATCGGAGAGGATCACTTTTGCAGTCAATGATAACAAACCACTCTATTCAGTAAGATAGTTGCCAGTTCACTAGAGGTGGGTAATTTCTTACAGGCAATGAAATGTCCATATTTCGTGAGACTATCTACTACCACCAGAATTACTGAATGCTGTTGTACCACTGGCAGACCTGTAATAAAGTCTAAAGAGATGTGTTCCCATGGACGACTTGGGGTTGGGAGTGGGTGTAACAACCCTTTCGGTTTTGAATGACTTGTTTTAGTGCGAGCACAGACTTCGCAGTTGTTTACCATTGTTTTTACATCCTTTGTTAAGGTAGGCCACCAAAAGTAGCGTTGGATTAATACAAGAGTTTTAGGAGTACCAGGGTGACCTGCTGTAGGTATAACATGCAACCAATGAAACACTATCTTGCGAAGTTTGGTAGTGGGCACAAACAAACGAGCATCGTAAAAGGGTAATCCTTGCTTGATTGATCTTTTCGGATCTGCTTGGGCCCACCCCTGCCATTTTTCAACAGTGAATGAATTGCGGATGTCTTCAAATAAATCTTCTGTTTTTATGATACATAGGACCTTGTCAGGAGCAATGATAGCTCTGGAGGTTTGAACTGCAGGCAATGTGGTAGACTCTTGGCGGGACAAGGCGTCAGCTTTGCGATTATCTTTACCAGGCCGGAAGGTTACCACAAAATCAAACTCGGCAAAAAACAGCATCCAGCGTAATTGCTGAGGAGTCAAAAGTCTGGCAGAACTCATGAATTGAAGATTGTGGTGATCAGTATATACTGTGACAGTATATTTAGCTCCCAACAAATGATGTCTCCATTCTTTAAAGGCGTCACGAATCGCCAGAAGCTCTTTTTCAGCAATGACATAGTTCTGTTCAGCTTCGTTCAACTTCCGAGACATGTAAGCTACAGGATGAAGCTGACCAGTGTCTTTGTTTCGTTGTGACAAGACTGCTCCTATCGCTACATCTGAAGCATCAGCTTCCACTATGAAAGGTCGATCCGCATCTGGATGAGTCAAGACTGGGGCAGTGGAGAAAGCTTCTTTCAAAGTTGAAAAGGCTTGGTCTGCTTCTGGGGACCATACAAATTTTTCTTTCTTTCTTAATAACTTAGTAATTGGAGCCACTGTCTGGGAGAAATGATTGATGAACCTCCGGTAAAAATTTGCGAAGCCCAGGAAACATTGTACATCACGAACAGACATTGGGATGGGCCATTCAGATACAGCTTTTACTTTCCTTTCTGCCATCACCATACCTTGAGAGGTAAGGATAACCCCTAAAAACTCAACTGTGGTAACATGAAACTCACACTTGGTTAGCTTGCAATATAAATGGTGTTTACGAAGGGCTGCCAAAATATTCTTGACATGTTGAACATGTTCATTCTCATTGTCTGAGTAGATCAAAATGTCATCAATGTAAACTATGGCAAAGATATCAAGGTACACTCTAAGAACGTCATTTAAGAAAAATTGAAATGCTGCTGGAGCATTGCACAGACCAAAAGGCATGACGGTGTATTCAAAAAGGCCATATCTTGTTTTGAATGCCGTTTTCCATTCGTCACCCTCTCTCATTCTGACCAAATGGTAAGCACCTCGAAGATCAAGCTTCGTGTAGATTTTTGCTTTCTTTACTTGTTCCAGTAAGACCGGAATTAGAGGCAAAGGATATATGTTCTTGATGGTGATTTTATTCAAGCCCCTATAGTCGATACAAGTTCGAAGCTCTCCGTTCGGTTATGGAACAAAAAACAAAGGAGAAGCTGTGGGAGACTTAGAGGGGCGGATGAAACCATTCTCTAAGAATTTATCCAAGTATTTTCGTAAACCTGTGTACAAATGTTGTGAGAAAACCTGACGGTTTTAAATTCATGATCCATTAACTTTGTCAGCACACCAAGGTTGCCCTGTTGTCAGTCTTATAACACGTCTGCAGTGCCATAGCTGGACTATCCCCATGTGTGTTATCAATTTCTCTTTGGCTTTCCTTCAATTCAGCTGTGAAGGATACTTTGTAGATGCAGGAAATGACTCCACAGACTCATGACTAGACCTGCACGTAACTGTGACAACATGGACCCCAATAATGATACAGGCTAAACATTGGCCCACACACTTGAACCAGACACCTTTGTGCATTTTACCACTGGAAATATGTGAACACGTGCTGCTTGGTCTGCTGGTCCTCCACTGCCACAGGAGAGACATGGCTCATTTATATGACTCCAACTCTGGCGTGACATGACATTTGTGGATTGTATTTGGGACTCGGTGTCACAAACACCGTACCCACATAGCATTATCCCATGCCTGACTCATGGGTAGTAAACAAACAAGTGCCTAGAAAGTAGTATCCAACATTCCAGGACATGTGATGGCTTAGTTTTGGAACATTGCCATGATCAACCGTCTGCTATCTATCCTGTGCATGCTTTGTCATTGGTGGTGCTTATGTTCCAAAAAACCTAGGAAGTGCACACAGCATTTGTTGTGTATGACAAACACATTTCCAAACTAATTTCCACATTGAATAGCATCTGATGGTTGGACACATTGGCTCCACATGCATACAAGCAGATTTGCGAAAATGCGTCTTGTGATGTTCACACAGTGGGACAACTACAATAGTAAGAGCCAACTCACACACATTGACATATAGGCATTGAGTTACTGTATTGAGTTGCGTAGACTTGCTATCCTCTCTTGACGCAAAACATTCCCAAACTGGGTAATACCTAATTGTATTCCACACGGTTGGCCATCGATGGTATCAGTGAAGAGTGCAAATCCGGTACAACAAGTAGTGGATCATGGTTTGCAGTAGTATGATCTGTCACATGTGCCCATATACCGGAATGCACAATGTTGGTGCAATCAGTCTATCTCTGTATTGTCACACCTGTCATATACTATTACAAATTAGAAATTACCCAAACTCAGTCAAAGACAGAAATTTTGACGCATACACGTAAAAAAAGACGCACATACATCAAAAAATGCACATATGCGTTGAAAAATAACGCTCATTGCCATGAAACATCCATTGGCCCTGAGCGGTAATTCCCACACTGTACCCCCTGAAATTGGTTAATTATGAAACGTACTTCAAAATATGGATGCAGGGTTATTTCTAAGCATGTGCGTAAAAAACAAATGATGCACAGACTGTAAGCGCTATAATATTTTGACGCATAAGGTTAAAAACACACCGCATTTGAGGCAGGAAGTGATGTAATAGGATATCCTGTTTACAGAATTGGTACAGTGGGTGTACTTTCACTTTGCAGTCTGTGATATTTCCTGACTGTGTGGCTGTGTTTTGACTTGTCTCTCTGTGCATTTTGTGGATTTGTCTCCTGTGTGGTCTTTAAATTTTCTTTTTGTGTTTCCTAAGTGTCTTTGGTATCCTGTGTAAGTGTTTTTTTGGTCATTTCTGGTGTCTAAATTTGTCTTTGTACTGTTGGGAGTCTGTTGTGAGTAGTGTTAGTTTGGGGATAGTTGGGCTGTGTTCTGTTAATTCATTTCCCTCTCCTACTTTCCCTCCATTCTCCTCTGTACCCCTTTATTGCCTTTTTTGTCAAGCATGTTGGGTAGGCCTCGTCTTGGCAAGATGGGAGAGGAGGAGCTGGGTGGATTTATTTGGCTGGAGTGCCACTTCCTACCCTTAATGATCAAGGCAGGTGTGCGTTTGATACAGGGGTATCAAACAGAGGCAAGGAAACTCCGGTGGGCAAAGGTCCTGTACCATCTAAAGCAAATCTACAACACACTGTGCAACGATCACCAGCTGAAACACCGCTGACCTGGTTGCCAGGGAGAAAGACGTGCTGGACCACCTGGGGATTGTGATTGGTGGCCCTATTGGTGAGTACAAATCAGAGTAATGTGCACATTTAAATGCTCTGTAGTGACAGTCGCATATTTGTTCATATGCTGCAGGCAATGTTTTTGGACATGTGGAATGCAAGTTAAACATACAGTTGCCTGTGAGAAATACAATAATTCCTACACATTACCGTCATTTGTTGACGCAACAGCTGCACTAACTTACAAAACACAATAGGAGCCTGTAAATTAGTGCTGCCTTCATGTCAAAAGATGATGCAAATGTGGCTCTAACATATGTTTCTTGCATGGTCTGTGAGTGTACCAGGAAACACGTTTTACATCCAGATATTTTCAAGAAATATTGGGTCCCTCAATGTTTTCAGATACATGTCTGAACTGGATTCTAACACATACGTAGCAAGTTATAGATGACCTCAGGTAACATCTTAGACTGATATTGTCAGAGTCACCAGATCCTCGGGGTCCGTGCACGTTCCCAACACTTCCACCACAAGACAGCTCCAATACTCTGATTAGATTTATCACAGAGTCTAAGAGAGTCCAAGTGGGGAAAAGGGGATTAGGACGGGAACAGCTGGGAAGGAGACCTGTAGGAAGCAAAAGGTTAAAACACAACTACAAAATTACATCTCATGAAATCAGTACCATGCTACAACTCTAAGCTTCGTCTTTTCCGACAAACATGAACAACCCTAGAATAATCCTAAAACTGACTAGGCTTTAGATGACCGAATACCTGAGGAGGAAAGAGGAAAAGTTAAATAGGACTTTCAGATTCAAGTACTTTCTTTAGCATGAGAATCAGGAAACACTCTGAGCATTTTCTAACAACCATATGAATCTCCTTTTAGGAATACATATCAGGAACACACAGAATTACCTCTAGAACTCTGGTATTGTGTTGTGTTCATCTCAGAAAAAACATTGGGAAGTAAATTGCGCACACTGCAGATTTTTATATGAGTATGAAACACCATAAATGTTTGTGCACAATGAAATCACACAACGTAGATTCAAGGAATAAATCACGCGACGTGTCAACTTGAAATGCTACCAAGAAAATGTCTTAGAATGGTAGCGCACAGTAACTTACATTATTTATACACGAGGAAAGAATTGCGCGTCTTGCCGATTCAAATGCCACCATACAAAAGCCAAGAAATAGTAGCGCACAATGAATTACATGAAAATACACTCAAGGAAAGAATCGCGCGTGTTGCCGATTTGAATGCCACCATGTAAATGCCAGAAAATAGTAGCGCACAATGAACAGCATGAATTACACACGAGAAGTGAATCGCGCGTTTCGCCGATTCGAATGCCACCATGTAAATGTCAAGAAAAGGTAGCGCGCAATGAACAACAAAGTTAAATGCTCATGAAACGAGTTGCACGTCTTGCCAACTCGTAAAACATCATGTAAATGTCAAGAAATATCAGGGCGCAATGAACAATAATGTAATAACGAAGTCAAATCTTTATGAAATAAATTGCGCGTCCTCCCTATTTGCAAACCACCATACAAATGTCAAAAAATGGCAGCGCACAAGTAATCTGTTATTCATTTAAGAATTAAAATCAAGAATATGAAGATTCTCAATTACGGTGTTGGGAAATGTCCAAACACCGTCTTACTGCCTGGAAACAGTGATCACCAATGAGAGATGAGTGCAGAAGACTGGAAAATCCAAATAGGCCGCCGGGACAGGAGCTCAGGAAGAAGCTGCTGCTCTGCACCGGGACGTGCTTTTTCAGCGTAAGCACGTAGGTATTGCTTCAAAGTCTGATTTAGTCTCTCCGTTTGACCATCTGTTTGAGGATGGTGGCTAGTAGACAGGGTAGATGTCACTTGGAGTGTTTTACACCATGTCTTCCAGAAGTTGGAGGCAAATTGCGATCCCCGATCGGAGAGGATCACTTTTGGCAGTCCATGATAACGAACCACTCTATTCAGTAAGATAGTTGCCAGTTCACTAGAGGTGGGTAATTTCTTACAGGCAGTGAAATGTCCATATTTCGTGAGACTATCTACTACCACCAGAATTACTGAATGCTGTTGTACCACTGGCAGACCTGTAATAAAGTCTAAAGAGATGTGTTCCCACGGACGACTTGGGGTTGGGAGTGGGTGTAACAACCCTTTCGGTTTTGAATGACTTGTTTTAGTGCGAGCACAGACTTCGCAGTTGTTTACCATTGTTTTTACATCCTTTGTTAAGGTAGGCCACCAAAAATAGCGTTGGATTAATTCAAGAGTTTTAGGAGTACCAGGGTGACCTGCTGTAGGTATAACATGCAACCAATGAAACACTATCTTGCGAAGTTTGGTAGTGGGCACAAACAAACGAGCATCGTAAAAGGGTAATCCTTGCTTGATTGATCTTTTCGGATCTGCTTGGTCCCTCCCCTGCCATTTTTCAACAGTGAATGAATTGCGGATGTCTTCAAAGAAATCTTCTGTTTTTATGATACATAGGACCTTGTCAGGAGCAATGATAGCTCTGGAGGTTTGAACTGCAGGCAATGTGGTAGACTCTTGGCAGGACAAGGCGTCAGCTTTGCGATTATCTTTACCAGGCCGGAAGGTTACCACAAAATCAAACTCGGCAAAAAACAGCATCCAGCGTAATTGCTGAGGAGTCAAAAGTCTGGCAGAACTCATGAATTGAAGATTGTGGTGATCAGTATATACTGTGACAGTATATTTAGCTCCCAACAAATGATGTCTCCATTCTTTAAAGGCGTCACGAATCGCCAGAAGCTCTTTTTCAGCAATGACATAGTTCTGTTCAGCTTCGTTCAACTTCCGAGACATGTAAGCTACAGGATGAAGCTGACCAGTTTCTTTGTTTCGTTGTGACAAGACTGCTCCAATCGCTACATCTGAAGCATCAGCTTCCACTATGAAAGGTCGATCCGCATCTGGATGAGTCAAGACTGGGGCAGTGGAGAAAGCTTCTTTCAAAGTTGAAAAGGCTTGGTCTGCTTCTGGGGACCATACAAATTTTTCTTTCTTTCTTAATAACTTAGTAATTGGAGCCACTGTCTGGAAGAAATGATTGATGAACCTCCGGTAACAGTTTGCGAAGCCCAGGAAACATTGTACATCACGAACAGAATTTGGGATGGGCCATTCAGATACGGCTTTTACTTTCCTTTTTGCCATCACCATACCTTGAGGGGTAAGGATAACCCCTAAAAACTCAACTGTGGTAACATGAAACTCACACTTGGTTAGCTTGCAATATAAATGGTGTTTACGAAGGGGTGCCAAAATGTTCTTGACATGTTGAACATGTTGATTCTCATTGTCTGAGTAGATCAAAATGTCATCAATGTAAACTATGGCAAAGATATCAAGGTACTCTCTAAGAACGTCATTTATGAAAAATTGAAATGCTGCTGGAGCATTGCACAGACCAAAAGGCATGACGGTGTATTCAAAAAGGCCATATCTTGTTTTGAATGCCGTTTTCCATTCGTCACCCTCTCTCATTCTGACCAAATGGTAAGCACCTCGAAGATCAAGCTTCGTGTAGATTTTTGCTTTCTTTTCTTGTTCCAGTAAGACCGGAATTAGAGGCAAAGGATATTTGTTCTTGATGGTGATTTTATTCAAGCCCCTATAGTCGATACAAGTTCGAAGCTCTCCGTTCGGTTTTGGAACAAAAAACAAAGGAGAAGCTGTGGGAGACTTAGAGGGGCGGATGAAACCATTCTCTAAGAATTTATCCAAGTATTTTCGTAAACCTGTGTACAAATGTTGTGAGAAAACCTGACGGTTTTAAATTCCTGATCCATTAACTTTGTCAGCACACCAAGGTTGCCCTGTTGTCAGTCTCATAACACGTCTGCAGTGCCATAGCTGGACTATCCCCATGTGTGTTATCAATTTCTCTTTGGCTTTCCTTCAATTCAGCTGTGAAGGATACTTTGTAGATGCAGGAAATGACTCCACAGACTCATGACTAGACCTGCACGTAACTGTGACAACATGGACCCCAATAATGATACAGGCTAAACATTGGCCCACACACTTGAACCAGACACCTTTGTGCATTTTACCACTGGAAATATGTGAACACGTGCTGCTTGGTCTGCTGGTCCTCCACTGCCACAGGAGAGACATGGCTCAATTATATGACTCCAACTCTGGCGTGACTTGACATTTGTGGATTGTATTTGGGACTCGGTGTCACAAACACCGTACCCACATAGCATTATCCCATGCCTGACTCATGGGTAGTAAACAAACAAGTGCCTAGGATGTAGTATCCAACATTCCAGGACATGTGATGGCTTAGTTTTGGAACATTGCCATGATCAACCGTCTGCTATCTATCCTGTGCATGCTTTGTCATTGGTGGTGCTTATGTTCCAAAAAACCTAGGAAGTGCACACAGCATTTGTTGTGTATGACAAACACATTTCCAAACTAATTTCCACATTGAATAGCATCTGATGGTTGGACACATTGGCTCCACATGCATACAAGCAGATTTGCGAAAATGCGTCTTGTGATGTTCACACAGTGGGACAACTACAATAGTAAGAGCCAACTCACACACATTGACATATAGGCATTGAGTTACTGTATTGAGTTGCGTAGACTTGCTATCCTCTCTTGACGCAAAACATGCCCAAACTGGGTAATACCTAATTGTATTCCACACGGTTGGCCATCGATGGCATCAGTGAAGAGTGCAAATCCGGTACAACAAGTAGTGGATCATGGTTTGCAGTAGTATGATCTGTCACATGTGCCCATATACCAGAATGCACAATGTTGGTGCAATCAGTCTATCTCTGTATTGTCTCACCTGTCATATACTATTACAAATTAGAAATTACCCAAACTCAGTCAAAGACAGAAATTTTGACGCATACACGTAAAAAAAGACGCACATACATAAAAAAATGCACATATGCATTGAAAAATGACGCTCATTGCCATGAAACATCCATTGGCCCTGAGCGGTAATTCCCACACTGTACCCCCTGAAATTGGTTAATTATGAAACGTACTTCAAAATATGGATGCGGGGTTATTTCTAAGCATGTGCGTAAAAAACAAATGATGCACAGACTGTAAGCGCTATAATATTTTGACGCATAAGGTTAAAAACACACCGCATTTGAGGCAGGAAGTGATGTAATAGGATATCCTGTTTACACAATTGGTACAGTGGGTGTACTTTCACTTTGCAGTCTGTGATATTTCCTGACTGTGTGGCTGTGTTTTGACTTGTCTCTCTGTGCATTTTGTGGATTTGTCTCCTGTGTGGTCTTTAAATTGTCTTTTTGTGTTTCCTAAGTGTCTTTGGTATCCTGTGTAAGTGTTTTTTTGGTCATTTCTGGTGTCTAAATTTGTCTTTGTACTGTTGGGAGTCTGTTGTGAGTAGTGTTAGTTTGGGGATAGTTGGGCTGTGTTCTGTTAATTCATTTCCCTCTCCTACTTTCCCTCCATTCTCCTCTGTACCCCTTTATTGCCTTTTTTGTCAAGCATGTTGGGTAGGCCTCGTCTTGGCAAGATGGGAGAGGAGGAGCTGGGTGGATTTATTTGGCTGGAGTGCCACTTCCTACCCTTAATGATCAAGGCAGGTGTGCGTTTGATACAGGGGTATCACACAGAGGCAAGGAAACTCCGGTGGGCAAAGGTCCTGTACCATCTAAAGCAAATCTACAACACACTGTGCGACGATCACCAGCTGAAACACCGCTGACCTGGTTGCCCGGGAGAAAGACGTGCTGGACCACCTGGGGATTGTGATTGGTGGCCCTATTGGTGAGTACAAATCAGAGTAATGTGCACATTTAAATGCTCTGTAGTGACAGTAGCATATTTGTTCATATGTTGCAGGCAATGTTTTTGGACATGTGGAATGCAAGTTAAACATACAGTTGCCTGTGAGAAATACAATAATTCCTACACATTACCGTCATTTGTTGACTCAACAGCTGCACTAACTTACAAAACACAATAGGAGCCTGTAAATTAGTGCTGCCTTCATGTCAAAAGATGATGCAAATGTGGCTCTAACATATGTTTCTTGCATGGTCTGTGAGTGTACTAGGAAACACATGTTTTACATCCAGATATTTTCAAGAAATATTGGGTCCCTCAATGTTTTCAGATACATGTCTGAACTGGATTCTAACACATACGTAACAAGTTATAGATGACCTCAGGTAACATCTTAGACTGATATTGTCAGAGTCACCAGATCCTCGGGGTCCGTGCACGTTCCCAACACTTCCACCACAAGACAGCTCCAATACTCTGATTAGATTTATCACAGAGTCTAAGAGAGTCCAAGTGGGGAAAAGGGGATTAGGACGGGAACAGCTGGGAAGGAGACCTGTAGGAAGCAAAAGGTTAAAACACAACATCAAAATTACATCTCATGAAATCAGTACCATGCTACAACTCTAAGCTTCGTCTTTTCCGAAAAACATGAACAACCCTAGAATAATCCTAAAACTGACTAGGCTTTAGATGACCGAATATCTGAGGAGGAAACAGGAAAAGTTAAATAGGACTTTCAGATTCAAGTACTTTCTTTACCATGAGAATCAGGAGACACTCTGAGCATTTTCTAACAACCATATGAATCTCCTTTAAGGAATACATATCAGGAACACACAGAATTACCTCTGGAACTCTGGTATTGTGTTGTGTTCATCTCAGAAAAAACATTGGGAAGTAAATTGCGCACACTGCAGATTTTTATATGAGTATTAAACACCATAAAGGTTTGTGCACCATGAAATCACACAACGTAGATTCAAGGAATAAATCATGCGACGTGTCAACTTGAAATGCTACCAAGAAAATGTCTTAGAATGGTAGCGCACAGTAACTTACATTATTTATACACGAGGAAAGAATTGCGCGTCTTGCCGATTCAAATGCCACCATACAAAAGCCAAGAAATAGTAGCGCACAATGAATAACATGAAAATACACTCAAGAAAAGAATCGCGCGTGTTGCCGATTTGAATGCCACCATGTAAATGCCAGAAAATGGTAGCGCACAATGAACAGCATGAATTACACACGAGAAGTGAATCGCGCGTTTCGCCGATTCGAATGCCACCATGTAAATGTCAAGAAAAGGTAGCGCGCAATGAACAACAAAGTTAAATGCTCATGAAACGAGTTGCACGTCTTGCCAACTCGTAAAACATCATGTAAATGTCAAGAAATATCAGCGCGCAATGAACAATAATGTAATAACGAAATCAAATCTTTATGAAATAAATTGCGCGTCCTCCCTATTTTCAAACCACCATACAAATGTCAAAAAATGGCAGCGCACAAGTAATCTGTTATTCATTTAAGAATTAAAATCAAGAATATGAAGATTCTCAATTACGGTGTTGGGAAATGTCCAAACACCGTCTTACTGCCTGGAAACAGTGATCACCAATGAGAGATGAGTGCAGAAGACTGGAAAATCCAAATAGGCCGCCGGGACAGGAGCTCAGGAAGAAGCTGCTGCTCTGCACCGGGACGTGCTTTTTCAGCGTAAGCACGTAGGTATTGCTTCAAAGTCTGATTTAGTCTCTCCGTTTGACCATCTGTTTGAGGATGGTGGCTAGTAGACAGGGTAGATGTCACTTGGAGTGTTTTACACCATGTCTTCCAGAAGTTGGAGGCAAATTGCGATCCCCGATCAGAGAGGATCACTTTTGCAGTCAATGATAACGAACCACTCTATTCAGTAAGATAGTTGCTAGTTCACTAGAGGTGGGTAATTTCTTACAGGCACTGAAATGTCCATATTTCGTGAGACTATCTACTACCACCAGAATTACTGAATGCTGTTGTACCACTGGCAGACCTGTAATAAAGTCTAAAGAGATGTGTTCCCATGGACGACTTGGGGTTGGGAGTGGGTGTAACAACCCTTTCGGTTTTGAATGACTTGTTTTAGTGCTAGCACAGACTTCGCAGTTGTTTACCATTGTTTTTACATCCTTTGTTAAGGTAGGCCACCAAAAATAGCGTTGGATTAATACAAGAGTTTTAGGAGTACCAGGGTGACCTGCTGTAGGTATAACATGCAACCAATGAAACACTATCTTGCGAAGTTTGGTAGTGGGCACAAACAAACGAGCATCGTAAAAGGGTAATCCTTGCTTGATTGATCTTTTCGGATCTGCTTGGGCCCACCCCTGCCATTTTTCAACAGTGAATGAATTGCGGATGTCTTCAAAGAAATCTTCTGTTTTTATGATACATAGGACCTTGTCAGGAGCAATGATAGCTCTGGAGGTTTGAACTGCAGGCAATGTGGTAGACTCTTGGCGGGACAAGGCGTCAGCTTTGCGATTATCTTTACCAGGCCGGAAGGTTACCACAAAATCAAACTCGGCAAAAAACAGCATCCAGCGTAATTGCTGAGGAGTCAAAAGTCTGGCAGAACTCATGAATTGAAGATTGTGGTGATCAGTATATACTGTGACAGTATATTTAGCTCCCAACAAATGATGTCTCCATTCTTTAAAGGCGTCACGAATCGCCAGAAGCTCTTTTTCAGCAATGACATAGTTCTGTTCAGCTTCGTTCAACTTCCGAGACATGTAAGCTACAGGATGAAGCTGACCAGTGTCTTTGTTTCGTTGTGACAAGACTGCTCCTATCGCTACATCTGAAGCATCAGCTTCCACTATGAAAGGTCGATCCGCATCTGGATGAGTCAAGACTGGGGCAGTGGAGAAAGCTTCTTTCAAAGTTGAAAAGGCTTGGTCTGCTTCTGGGGACCATACAAATTTTTCTTTCTTTCTTAATAACTTAGTAATTGGAGCCACTGTCTGGGAGAAATGATTGATGAACCTCCGGTAACAATTTGCGAAGCCCAGGAAACATTGTACATCACGAACAGACATTGGGATGGGCCATTCAGATACAGCTTTTACTTTCCTTTCTGCCATCACCATACCTTGAGGGGTAAGGATAACCCCTAAAAACTCAACTGTGGTAACATGAAACTCACACTTGGTTAGCTTGCAATATAAATGGTGTTTACGATGGGCTGCCAAAATTTTCTTGACATGTTGAACATGTTCATTCTCATTGTCTGAGTAGATCAAAATGTCATCAATGTAAACTATGGCAAAGATATCAAGGTACTCTCTAAGAACGTCATTTAAGAAAAATTTAAATGCTGCTGGAGCATTGCACAGACCAAAAGGCATGACGGTGTATTAAAAAAGGCCATATCTTGTTTTGAATGCCATTTTCCATTCATCACCCTCTCTCATTCTGACCAAATGGTAAGCACCTCGAAGATCAAGCTTCGTGTAGATTTTTGCTTTCTTTACTTGTTCCAGTAAGACCGGAATTAGAGGCAAATGATATATGTTCTTGATGGTGATTTTATTCAAGCCCCTATAGTCGATACAAGTTCGAAGCTCTCCGTTCGGTTATGGAACAAAAAACAAAGGAGAAGCTGTGGGAGACTTAGAGGGGCGGATGAAACCATTCTCTAAGAATTTATCCAAGTATTTTCGTAAACCTGTGTACAAATGTTGTGAGAAAACCTGACGGTTTTAAATTCATGATCCATTAACTTTGTCAGCACACCAAGGTTGCCCTGTTGTCAGTCTCATAACACGTCTGCAGTGCCATAGCTGGACTATCCCCATGTGTGTTATCAATTTCTCTTTGGCTTTCCTTCAATTCAGCTGTGAAGGATACTTTGTAGATGCAGGAAATGACTCCACAGACTCATGACTAGACCTGCACGTAACTGTGATAACATGGACCCCAATAATGATACAGGCTAAATATTGGCCCACACACTTGAACCAGACACCTTTGTGCATTTTACCACTGGAAATATGTGAACACGTGCTGCTTGGTCTGCTGGTCCTCCACTGCCACAGGAGAGACATGGCTCATTTATATGACTCCAACTCTGGCGTGACATGACATTTGTGTGTTGTATTTGGGACTCGGTGTCACAAACACCGTACCCACATAGCATTATCCCATGCCTGACTCATGGGAAGTAAACAAACAAGTGCCTAGGAAGTAGTATCCAACATTCCAGGACATGTGATGGCTTAGTTTTGGAACATTGCCATGATCAACCGTCTGCTATCTATCCTGTGCATGCTTTGTCATTGGTGGTGCTTATGTTCCAAAACACCTAGGAAGTGCACACAGCATTTGTTGTGTATGACAAACACATTTCCAAACTAATTTCTACATTGAATAGCATCTGATGGTTGGACACATTGGCTCCACATGCATACAAGCAGATTTGCGAAAATGCGTCTTGTGATGTTCACACAGTGGGACAACTACAATAGTAAGAGCCAACTCACACACATTGACATATAGGCATTGAGTTACTGCATTGAGTTGCGTAGACTTGCTATCCTCTCTTGACGCAAAACATGCCCAAACTGGGTAATACCTAATTGTATTCCACACGGTTGGCCATCGATGGTATCAGTGAAGAGTGCAAATCCGGTACAACAAGTAGTGGATCATGGTTTGCAGTAGTATGATCTGTCACATGTGCCCATATACCGGAATGCACAATGTTGGTGCAATCAGTCTATCTCTGTATTGTCACACCTGTCATATACTATTACAAATTAGAAATTACCCAAACTCAGTCAAAGACAGAAATATTGACGCATACACGTAAAAAAAGACGCACATACATCAAAAAATGCACATATGCGTTGAAAAATAACGCTCATTGCCATGAAACATCCATTGGCCCTGAGCGGTAATTCCCACACTGTACCCCCTGAAATTGGTTAATTATGAAACGTACTTCAAAATATGGATGCGGGGTTATTTCTAAGCATGTGCGTAAAAAACAAATGATGCACAGACTGTAAGCGCTATAATATTTTGACGCATAAGGTTAAAAACACACCGCATTTGAGGCAGGAAGTGATGTAATAGGATATCCTGTTTACAGAATTGGTACAGTGGGTGTACTTTCACTTTGCAGTCTGTGATATTTCCTGACTGTGTGGCTGTGTTTTGACTTGTCTCTCTGTGCATTTTGTGGATTTGTCTCCTGTGTGGTCTTTAAATTGTCTTTTTGTGTTTCCTAAGTGTCTTTGGTATCCTGTGTAAGTGTTTTTTTGGTCATTTCTGGTGTCTAAATTTGTCTTTGTACTGTTGGGAGTCTGTTGTGAGTAGTGTTAGTTTGGGGATAGTTGGGCTGTGTTCTGTTAATTAATTTCCCTCTCCTACTTTCCCTCCATTCTCCTCTGTACCCCTTATTGCCTTTTTTGTCAAGCATGTTGGGTAGGCCTCGTCTTGGCAAGATGGGAGAGGAGGAGCTGGGTGGATTTATTTGGCTGGAGTGCCACTTCCTACCCTTAATGATCAAGGCAGGTGTGCGTTTGATACAGGGGTATCACACAGAGGCAAGGAAACTCTGGTGGGCAAAGGTCCTGTACCATCTAAAGCAAATCTACAACACACTGTGCAACGATCACCAGCTGAAACACCGCTGACCTGGTTGCCTGGGAGAAAGACGTGCTGGACCACCTGGGGATTGTGATTGGTGGCCCTATTGGTGAGTACAAATCAGAGTAATGTGCACATTTAAATGCTCTGTAGTGACAGTAGCATATTTGTTCATATGCTGCAGGCAATGTTTTTGGACATGTGGAATGCAAGTTAAACATACAGTTGCCTGTGAGAAATACAATAATTCCTACACATTACCGTCATTTGTTTACGCAACAGCTGCACTAACTTACAAAACACAATAGGAGCCTGTAAATTAGTGCTGCCTTCATGTCAAAAGATGATGCAAATGTGTCTCTAACATATGTTTCTTGCATGGTCTGTGAGTGTACCAGGAAACACATGTTTTACATCCAGATATTTTCAAGAAATATTGGGTCCCTCAATGTTTTCAGATACATGTCTGAACTGGATTCTAACACATACGTAACAAGTTATAGATGACCTCAGGTAACATCTTAGACTGATATTGTCAGAGTCACCAGATCCTCGGGGTCCGTGCACGTTCCCAACACTTCCACCACAAGACAGCTCCAATACTCTGATTAGATTTATCACAGAGTCTAAGAGAGTCCAAGTGGGGAAAAGGGGATTAGGACGGGAACAGCTGGGAAGGAGACCTGTAGGAAGCAAAAGGTTAAAACACAACTACAAAATTACATCTCATGAAATCAGTACCATGCTACAACTCTAAGCTTCGTCTTTTCCGAAAAACATGAACAACCCTAGAATAATCCTAAAACTGACTAGGCTTTAGATGACCGAATACCTGAGGAGGAAAGAGGAAAAGTTAAATAGGACTTTCAGATTCAAGTACTTTCTTTAGCATGAGAATCAGGAAACACTCTGAGCATTTTCTAACAACCATATGAATCTCCTTTTAGGAATACATATCAGGAACACACAGAATTACCTCTAGAACTCTGGTATTGTGTTGTGTTCATCTCAGAAAAAACATTGGGAAGTAAATTGCGCACACTGCAGATTTTTATATGAGTATGAAACACCATAAAGGTTTGTGCACCATGAAATCACACAACGTAGATTCAAGGAATAAATCACGCGACGTGTCAACTTGAAATGCTACCAAGAAAATGTCTTAGAATGGTAGCGCACAGTAACTTACATTATTTATACACGAGGAAAGAATTGCGCGTCTTGCCGATTCAAATGCCACCATACAAAAGCCAAGAAATAGTAGCGCACAATGAATAACATGAAAATACACTCAAGGAAAGAATCGTGCGTGTTGCCGATTTGAATGCCACCATGTAAATGCCAGAAAATGGTAGCGCACAATGAACAGCATGAATTACACACGAGAAGTGAATCGCGCGTTTCGCCGATTCGAATGCCACCATGTAAATGTCAAGAAAAGGTAGCGCGCAATGAACAACAAAGTTAAATGCTCATGAAACGAGTTGCACGTCTTGCCAACTCGTAAAACATCATGTAAATGTCAAGAAATATCAGCGCGCAATGAACAATAATGTAATAACAAAGTCAAATCTTTATGAAATAAATTGCGCGTCCTCCCTATTTGCAAACCACCATACAAATGTCAAAAAATTGCAGCGCACAAGTAATCTGTTATTCATTTAAGAATTAAAATCAAGAATATGAAGATTCTCAATTACGGTGTTGGGAAATGTCCAAACACCGTCTTACTGCCTGGAAACAGTGATCACCAATGAGAGATGAGTGCAGAAGACTGGAAAATCCAAATAGGCCGCCGGGACAGGAGCTCAGGAAGAAGCTGCTGCTCTGCACCGGGACGTGCTTTTTCAGCGTAAGCACGTAGGTATTGCTTCAAAGTCTGATTTAGTCTCTCCGTTTGACCATCTGTTTGAGGGTGGTGGCTAGTAGACAGGGTACATGTCACTTGGAGTGTTTTACACCATGTCTTCCAGAAGTTGGAGGCAAATTGCGATCCCCGATCGGAGAGGATCACTTTTGCAGTCCATGATAACAAACCACTCTATTCAGTAGATAGTTGCCAGTTCACTAGAGGTGGGTAATTTCTTACAGGCAATGAAATGTCCATATTTCGTGAGACTATCTACTACCACCAGAATTACTGAATGCTGTTGTACCACTGGCAGACCTGTAATAAAGTCTAAAGAGATGTGTTCCCACGGACGACTTGGGGTTGGGAGTGGGTGTAACAACCCTTTCGGTTTTGAATGACTTGTTTTAGTGCGAGTACAGACTTCGAAGTTGTTTACCATTGTTTTTACATCCTTTGTTAAGGTAGGCCACCAAAAATAGCGTTGGATTAATTCAAGAGTTTTAGGAGTACCAGGGTGACCTGCTGTAGGTATAACATGCAACCAATGAAACACTATCTTGCGAAGTTTGGTAGTGGGCACAAACAAACGAGCATCGTAAAAGGGTCATCCTTGCTTGATTGATCTTTTCGGATCTGCTTGGGCCCACCCCTCCCATTTTTCAACAGTGAATGAATTGCGGATGTCTTCAAAGAAATCTTCTGTTTTTATGATACATAGGACCTTGTCAGGAGCAATGATAGCTCTGGAGGTTTGAACTGCAGGCAATGTGGTAGACTCTTGGCGGGACAAGGCGTCAGCTTTGCGATTATCTTTACCAGGCCGGAACGTTACCACAAAATCAAACTCGGCAAAAAACAGCATCCAGCGTAATTGCTGAGGAGTCAAAAGTCTGGCAGAACTCATGAATTGAAGATTGTGGTGATCAGTATATACTGTGACAGTATATTTAGCTCCCAACAAATGATGTCTCCATTCTTTAAAGGCGTCACGAATCGCCAGAAGCTCTTTTTCAGCAATGACATAGTTCTGTTCAGCTTCGTTCAACTTCCGAGACATGTAAGCTACAGGATGAAGCTGACCAGTGTCTTTGTTTCGTTGTGACAAGACTGCTCCTATCGCTACATCTGAAGCATCAGCTTCCACTATGAAAGGTCGATCCGCATCTGGATGAGTCAAGACTGGGGCAGTGGAGAAAGCTTCTTTCAAAGTTGAAAAGGCTTGGTCTGCTTCTGGGGACCATACAAATTTTTCTTTCTTTCTTAATAACTTAGTAATTGGAGCCACTGTCTGGGAGAAATGATTGATGAACCTCCGGTAACAATTTGCGAAGCCCAGGAAACATTGTACATCACGAACAGACTTTGGGATGGGCCATTCAGATACGGCTTTTACTTTCCTTTCTGCCATCACCATACCTTGAGGGGTAAGGATAACCCCTAAAAACTCAACTGTGGTAACATGAAACTCACACTTGGTTAGCTTGCAATATAAATGGTGTTTATGAAGGGCTGCCAAAATTTTCTTGACATGTTGAACATGTTCATTCTCATTGTCTGAGTAGATCAAAATGTCATCAATGTAAACTATGGCAAAGATATCAAGGTACTCTCTAAGAACGTCATTTAAGAAAAATTGAAATGCTGCTGGAGCATTGCACTGACCAAAAGGCATGACGGTGTATTCAAAAAGGCCATATCTTGTTTTGAATGCCGTTTTCCATTCGTCACCCTCTCTCATTCTGACCAAATGGTAAGCACCTCGAAGATCAAGCTTTGTGTAGATTTTAGCTTTCTTTACTTGCTCCAGTAAGACCGGAATTAGAGGCAAAGGATATTTGTTCTTGATGGTGATTTTATTCAAGCCCCTATAGTCGATACAAATTCGAAGCTCTCCTTTCGGTTATGGAACAAAAAACAAAGGAGAAGCTGTGGGAGACTAAGAGGGGCGGATGAAACCATTCTCTAAGAATTTATCCAAGTATTTTCGTAAATGTTGATTTTCATGTTCTGACAGGGCATACACACGGCAGTTGGGAAGTATTCCCCCTGGGACTAGATCAATTTGACAGTCATAAGATCTATGAGGAGGTAAGTTCTCTGCTTCCTTCTCATCAAATACATCTTCATAAGACGAATACTGTTTGGGCAACTGAACTTCTTTCTCTGAGGTGGTAGCTATGTAAGAATGGCGAACTTCCGATTCTTGAGTCCTTTGGAGACAATGTTCTTTACATAGCACTGATGAGAACACGATCTTTCGTTCAGCCCAATTAATCTCTGGATTGTGATGAGTTAACCATGGTAAGCCAAGGATGATCCCATACTGGGGAGCATGGATCACGTCAAGGATGAGTTCCTCTTTATGTTTCTTTCTTTGATTTTTACCTTCACAAATTATAGTCAAGGGGACAGTCTGAAGAGTTATCGGACCTCCAGTCAAGAGTTTTCCATCAACTGCCTGGATGGTTTCTGGAGTCTTCTTTTCAATACATGAGATTCCACATGCACGAACCAATTGGGCGTCAACAAAGTTTCCGGTGGCCCCAGAGTCGACTAGAGCCTTCTTGAAATAGGTCTTTTTCTTGACCTGAACTCTTATTCCCAATTTTAGATGTTTGGATTGTGAAGGATCCACTGTGACACCCAAGAGCAACCCTTCTCTGCAAATTGGGTGCTTTAGATTTTCCAACTCGACTGATGCATTGGTTGCAACTTTTTGAACTGGGCCTCGCTTGCTCTTTGTTTTGATTGGACAATCTTTGGCGAAATGACCTTTCCGCCCACAATAGAGACATTGCCCATTTTTTCTGCGTAGATCCTTTTCGTCTTTGGTCAAAGGTCTCCTGATGGTTCCAATTTCCATCGGTTCCGGCGTTCTTTCTCTCGGAGTTCTTGAGTCTTTGTTATCATGAGCATGCCAAGAATGTTTTTCAGTCTTTTTACGTGTTCCTTTTCGTTCATTTAAACGATGATCAAGCCTCAAGACAAGGTTTATTAAATCTTGACAGTTTGCAGGTTGTGGGTCGATTCGCGCTAAGATGTCTTTTAGCTCCTCTTTTAGTCCCCTGTAAAACAAGTCCGCTTGTTTTTCTTCAGGCCAGGATGTCTCAGCGACCAGCCGATTATAGTTGGTTAAATATGACACTAAGGGGGTCATTCTGACTCCCGCTGGACGCGGTAACCGCAGGGCCGGCGGGAGCCGCCAGAATACCGCTGCGCGGTCAGAAGACCGCCACGGTTATTCTGGGTTTCCCGCTGGGCTGGCGGGCGACCGCCAGAAGGCCGCCCGCCAGCCCAGCGGGAAACACCCTTCCATGAGGATGCCGGCTCCGAATGGAGCCGGCGGAGTGGAAGGGGTGCGACGGGTGCAGTTGCACCCGTCGCGATTTTCAGTGTCTGCCTGGCAGACACTGAAAATCTTTGTGGGGCCCTTTTAGGGGGCCCCTGCAGTGCCCATGCCATTGGCATGGGCACTGCAGGGGCCCCCAGGGGCCCCACGACACCCCATACTGCCATCCTGTTCCTGGCGGCCGAAACCGCCAGGAACAGGATGGCGGTATGGGGGTCGGAATCCCCATGGCGGCGCAGCAAGCTGTGCCGCCATGGAGGATTCCCCAGGGCAGCGGAAAACCAGCGGTACACCGCCGGTTTTCCGTTTCTGACCGCGGCTGTACCGCCGCGGTCAGAATGCCCATGGGAGCACCGCCAGCCTGTTGGCGGTGCTCCCGCGGTCCCCAACCCTGGCGGTCTTGGACCGCCAGGGTTGGAATGACCGCCTAAGTCCTGATTCCCTTGGCGTAAGTCTAATAATTCACGATCTGCTGACTGTGTTACAGTTCTACGATCTAAAACTCTCTCAAATTCATGAACAAAATTTTTCCAGTTGCACAACAGGGGACTATTTTTACGCACAAGAGGAATAGCCCAGGTAGCTGCATCTCCAGACAGATATGACAACAAGAAAGCTACTTTAGACTGGGCATCGGAGAAAGTATGTGGTCTGCAGGTGAAGAGAAGTTCCACTTGAACCAGAAAAGATTGCGCTTTCAAGGGATCACCTGAGAAGCGTTCTGGGGGAGCTAAAGGAATGGCTGAAGGAACATTGAGGGAAATGTTAGTCGGACTACCTCCAGAAGTCTGAGAAGAAGTACCTGGCCAAGACACACCTGTGGGACTTTGTTCTTTCTTCTCAACCTTATTCTGTAACTGACTCACCCTCTCAGCTAGACTATTTGTCAAATCCTTTGATGATACCACTTCTGACTGGAGCTGGGTGATAGCCTTGACTAGCTCGTCCAGTGTGGCCATGCTGAGAACCTACACAAACCAGGAGGATAATAATTTGTGGGCTCACTATTCTGTCAGAGTCACCAGATCCTCGGGGTCCGTGCACGTTCCCAACACTTCCACCACAAGACAGCTCCAATACTCTGATTACATTTATCACAGAGTCTAAGAGAGTCCAAGTGGGGAAAAGGGGATTAGGACGGGAACAGCTGGGAAGGAGACCTGTAGGAAGCAAAAGGTAAAAACACAACATCAAAATTACATCTCATGAAATCAGTACCATGCTACAACTCTAAGCTTCGTCTTTTCCGAAAAACATGAACAACCCTAGAATAATCCTAAAACTGACTAGGCTTTAGATGACTGAATACCTGAGGAAAAGTTAAATAGGACTTTCAGATTCAAGTACTTTCTTTAGCATGAGAATCAGGAAATACTCTGAGCATTTTCTAACAACCATATGAATCTCCTTTTAGGAATACATATCAGGAACACACAGAATTACCTCTAGAACTCTGGTATTGTGTTGTGTTCATCTCAGAAAAAACATTGGGAAGTAAATTGCGCACACTGCAGATTTTTATATGAGTATTAAACACCATAAAGGTTTGTGCACCATGAAATCACACAATGTAGATTCAAGGAATAAATCACGCGACGTGTCAACTTGAAATGCTACTGAGAAAATGTCTTAGAATGGTAGCGCACAGTAACTTACATTATTTATACACGAGGAAAGAATTGCGCGTCTTGCCGATTCAAATGCCACCATACAAAAGCCAAGAAATAGTAGCGCACAATGAATAACATGAAAAAACACTCAAGGAAAGAATCGCGCGTGTTGCCGATTCAAATGACACCATGTAAATGCCAGAAAATGGTAGCGCACAATGAACAGCATGAATTACACACGAGAAGTGAATCGCGCGTTTCGCCGATTCGAATGCCACCATGTAAATGTCAAGAAAAGGTAGCGCGCAATGAACAACAAAGTTAAATGCTCATGAAATGAGTTGCACCTTTTGCCAACTCGTAAAACATCATGTAAATGTCAAGAAATATCAGCGGGCAATGAACAATAATGTAATAACGAAGTCAAATCTTTATGAAATAAATTGCGCATCCTCCCTATTTGCAAACAACCATACAAATGTCAAAAAATGGCAGCGCACAAGTAATCTGTTATTCATTTAAGAATTAAAATCAAGAATATGAAGATTCTCAATTACGGTGTTGGGAAATGTCCAAACACCGTCTTACCACCTGGAAACAGTGATAACCAATGAGAGATGAGTGCAGAAGACTGGAAAATCCAAATAGGCCGCCGGAACAGGAGCTCAGGAAGAAGCTGCTGCTCTGCACCGGGACCTCTGAATAGTGAGCACTGGAAGTTGGGCTGACTCTCTTTTATAGAGTCTTGGCCCGGCCCAGAACCACGCCCAGGCATGTTGCAGGGAAAGTCTCCAGAAGGCCCTGGAAAGGGACCACACCCTAACACACTCTGAATGTCTGCAGCAACACATTGTAAATGTACAGTATTTATAAACACCTTAAAAATGAATCTTTTGGATGGAATTCTGCAATGCAAAAGGTTAAACAATAACATATCATCACAATGCATAAATTACTTTATCTTGCGAGTGTTGGGTTTTTGCATTCTAGATGCCCGTAGAGCGCGCACTGTCCTGGTGTTGACAGATATTTGGACTTTGTAGTGCCACAATTAAATTAGGGATGGAAGCCAAAAGCTATGCACACAGGTTCATATCTCTATGGTTGGTGCAACTTACCATAGCTGTGGCACATAAAATGAAGCAAATGATACAAATTGAGGGCTAACAACTGTCCCTGGCCCTCTGTACATTGTACCTGTGTGTTTTAAATTGGTCTTAGTCACAATAGCTGGGTGACTGGTATTGCAGTCCTCCAGGAAAGTGGCTTTGCATGTCTCTCATGGATACTCATGATGAGAGGAATACACTCCATGAATTAGTCTGCTATCTAATGATGGAGCATGTTTGCCACCACATGATAGTTTGGGCTACTGCATGTGTGTAGATATATTTGTACCATTCACTGCAGTCCCCAGGTCTGTACATGTTTGCAGTGGTATGTCGGATGCAGTATCATCATGTCTGAGAGGCTTGATTTTCTGATTTAATATTCCACATAGTATTTGTATTTGGAAGGGTTGTACAGTGCACAGACATTGAGCACATTTCTCCCTTTCATGCCTTACAGGTGGACCTGCCCCCTACACTATCGGAGAGGTGGATCGATTTGCGGAACCAGACATCTCCAGTAAGTGTTGATATTTCAGTTCTGTGTTGTGTTTGGTGCTGGTGTGTGATTGTCTCCTGTGTCTTGGACACATAGCAAGGTGTGATGCGCTAGTCAATGATCAGATATGTTCCTTGAGTGGAGTATCATTTTTTTTCCCATCTTTGAGTTGACCAATCATTAGCGTATAGACATATTTTTGGATTGTAGGTCAGTCCTGTAGGCACAGCCATGTGAATAGGGATGACTTTTGTGGTTAAAAGTTAAAATCTGAAAATGTAGCAGAGGACCATATTTGTGATTTAGTCAGCAAGTCAAACCCTTATTCTCACCGAATAGGGATGCCAAAGTCTTACCCACAGACTTCAGCTTCTCTATTCACTAATGAACATGGTTGACTGTATGTTTGACTTCCTAGCAGCATGTAGCTCCACATGTTGTGCAACGTGAGTACATTGGCCTAGGTGTGCATGCAGCTCATGGCCAGATGTGTGCTTGCATCTATCTGCTTGTTGTAAGCCATGTGTTACTGGTAGGAAATGATGTTGACAATTGTCCGCATTTCCAAAGATAAGTGTGGATGGGCTTGTCCAAGGTTTGGCTGTATCCTAGTTGGACTTCCTCCTTACCTGTGGTGGGCGGCCCAAACCCATGTACAGCTGTCCAAAGCTTCCTGGGTGTCCTTGTTGTTTGAAAGTATTTGTTGCATGCCTCCTCCCCCAGGCACAGGTGTAGGGTTGTGAAAATTGTACCTAGGATTGATGATCCAAGTTTAGTACACAGACAAGTAAATCTGTAAGTGACTTGTCCAAACCTAGGATACCCACTCATGATTAGCAACTCCATTCTATCCTGGCAATTCCATTTACAACTCGCAGATCTTGTGGCCCTTGATTGTCATCAAGAAGATAGTCATTAGTTGGCCTGTCAGTGGTGGAGGACTTGCAGCATTTTTTCTTTACCTGACAAATGGCTGAACAATGATGCATAAGTCATTCAAGTTGTTACCCATCTTTTAGAGTATTGCTGTGCTATCTCATAGGACATGTGTGGGCTGCATTGGCATGTACTTCCTCAGGGAAAATCAGTGATCTGTATGATGATATGGCCTGTTTCCGGTACATTAGATATATTGTTTGATTTACTTCTGGAGCCATATCACAAAATGAAGTACCAAATGTTTGGTTTTCTATTTGTTTTAACAGCTGCCAATATGCATCCCATCCATAGGGGGTGATTCTAACCCTGGCGGTCGGTGATAAAGCAGCGGCCAACCCGCCAACAGGCCGGCGGTCCAAAAAATGGAATTCTGACCCTGGCGGGAACCGCCAACACAGGCCGCCACATTAACACTCCGACCGCCACGGCGGGACCGACAAACAGCGCAGCGGTCACCGCCAACAGACAGGCGGCAGACAATGTACCGCCCACACTATTATGACCGTCCAATCCGCCACCTTTTCCGGGGCGGGAGCACCGCCGATAAAAACACGGCGGAAACAGACTACGAACGGGAAAACGCGCACCTCTACGCACTCCACGAGGAAGGAGGACAGCATGGAACCCGAATTAAACATCCTACCTGCTCTTGTCTACCTGCTCATCAACCACGAGTACGAACGCCGGCGCAGACGACAACGGTGAGTACTGCACCTACGACACAGGGGAGGGGGAGGACGAAAGGTTACGTGCACACACATACGCGATACACCCACCCCCCCAAACCATGTACACACCAATGCAGAGCAACAAGTCACAGTGAAACCACCCAAACCCCCGTAAAAAAAGCAAGGACATAATTAAATTGTGACTCGAAATTTATGGGAAATAAAAACCACTGATAAGTCACGGTCAAATAGCAATAACAATTCAAAAATACCAATTCAATATCCAGTGCATACGATAAACCGAGGCAATAAGTCCTGCACATCTAACGAGATTCCAAGTGTCCGTGGGCCAAAGTGTATCAACACAAGGGCAAAGTCCACACAGGAGACCTGAGTCCTTTGGAGAGAACACTGCAGGGGCATCTGATGAAAAAACTACAGGCACCTCAGGGGGAAGGGAAGGGGGGGGCACCACAGCCACATGAGTCCACGACGCCAGATCCACGAAGGTGCCACCATGCCCACTGTGCCATTCTGGGGAGTGCAAAGCCACAGTCTCTCAAGTCTCTACAGTGGGTGGCTTGCCCACTCGGCCATCCTGGGGAGTGCAAAGCCACAGTCTCTCAAGTCTCTACAGTGGGTGGCTTGCCCACTCGGCCATCCTGGGGAGTGCAAAGCCACAGTCTCTCAAGTCTCTACAGTGGGTGGCTTGCCCACTCGGCCATCCTGGGGAGTGCAAAGCCACAGTCTCTCAAGTCTCTACAGTGGGTGGGTTGCCCACTCGGCCATCCTGGGGAGTGCAAAGCCACAGTCTCTCAAGTCCCTACAGTGGGTGGCTTGCCCACTCTGCCATCCCGGGGAGTGCAAAGCCACAGTCCATCAGGTGGATAACAGTCTCCACCGGTCAAGGAGGAGGCATGGTGGGAACAGTGAACCGTGAACAGTAGCTCGACACAGATCCGGCACTGTCATTGTGCCAGTGGTGCTTGAGACGGCGGGGCCCAGCGGAGCGGTGCTTGACAGGAAGGGCCCAGCGGAGCGGTGCTTGAGACGGCGGGGCCCAGCGGAGCAGTGCTTGACAGGAAGGACCCAGCGGAGTGGTGCTTGAGACGGCGGGGCCCAGCGGAGCGGTGCTTGAGACGGCGGGGCCCAGCGGAGCGGTGCTTGAGACGGCGGGGCCCAGCGGAGCGGTGCTTGACAGGAAGGGCCCAGCGGAGCGGTGCTTGAGATGAAGGGCCCAGCGGAGCGGTGCTTGACAGGAAGGGCCCAGCGGAGCGGTGCTTGAGATGAAGGGCCCAGCGGAGCGGTGCTTGACAGGAAGGGCCCAGCGGTGCTTGAGACGGCGGTGCCCAGCGGAGCGATGCTTGAGACGGCGGGGCCCAGCGGAGCGGTGCTTGACAGGAAGGGCCCAGCGGAGCGGTGCTTGAGACGGCGGGGCCCAGCGGAGCGGTGCTTGACAGGAAGGGCCCAGCAGAGCGGTGCTTGAGATGAAGGGCCCAGCGGAGCGGTGCTTGACAGGAAGGGCCCAGCGGAGCGGTGCTTGAGACGGCGGGGCCCAGCGGAGCGGTGCTTGACAGGAAGGGCCCAGCGGTGCTTGAGACGGCGGTGCCCAGCGGAGCGATGCTTGAGACGGCGGGGCCCAGCGGAGCGGTGCTTGACAGGAAGGGCCCTGTTCAGCGGTGCTCTTCTGCACGGCGGGGCCCTGTTCAGCGGTGCTCTTCTCCACGGCGGGGCCCTGTTCAGCGGTGCTCTTCTCCACGGCAGGGCCCTGTTCAGCGGTGCTCTTCTGCACGGCGGGGCCCTGTTCAGCGGTGCTCTTCTCCACGGCGGGGCCCTGTTCAGCGGTGCTCTTCTGCACGGCGGGGCCCTGTTCAGCGGTGCTCTTCTGCACGGCGGGGCCCTGTTCAGCGGTGCTCTTCTCCACGGCGGGGCCCTGTTCAGCGGTGCTCTTCTGCACGGCGGGCCCTGTTCAGCAGTGCTCTTCTGCACGGCGGGGCCCTGTTCAGCGGTGCTCTTCTCCACGGCGGGGCCCTGTTCAGCGGTGCTCTTCTGCACGGCGGGGCCCTGTTCAGCGGTGCTCTTCTCCACGGCGGGGCCCTGTTCAGCGATGCTCTTCTGCACGGCGGGGCCCTGTTCAGCGGTGCTCGTCCAGTAGGTCAAGGGAGCCAGACCTGGCCTGGACTCCCTGCTCAGTCGCCCTCCGACCGTGCTGTTGCTGGACCCTTCGGTTGACGGAGTCCTGGGCCCTTTGGTGTTCTTCCTAACACCCGGGATGGGGCTTGTGGGCCCCTCCTGCTCCGCGCTCCTGCTGGCTGACTTTTCCGCCCTGCTGCCCTTTCGCTCCTTAGATGGGGCTCTCGGGCCCTTGCCTCCCCTAGATGTTGTGGCTGGTGAAGTGGGCGAACTTTGCTCCTTGGCGGCAGCCGTGTCAGTCCTCTCACGGCGGCCCTTTAGCTTCCTGGTCTTCTTGCCTGGTGGGGGGCTGGCTGTCCCCTTGCTGCTGATTGAAGTGTCACTGCTGGCAAAGGGTGGGCTCCAGAACCCATGCACCACAGTGACACTCGAAGCTGGGCTGGTGGTGGCTGAGGTGCTCTTGGGACTCTTTGCAGATGGAGGGGGTGGGTCAGTGGAGGGAAAGAGGTCAAGATTAGCAAGGAAAACTTTCTTAGGACCAAGGTAAAAGGAAGGAGAAGTGGTGATGGAAGTGGAGGAAGAGGATGTGATTGTAGGAGAGTCAGGTGTGCTGTCTTTGGGTGCAGGTGCTTGTGCTGGAGGCTGTCGTGAGGTGGATGGCTGTTGGGTGGGTGTCTGCCTGCGTTTGTGTGTCTTGGAAGAGGGGGTGACAGACACAGTGGGAGAGGACACAGGGGACGTGTAAATGGTAGTGGGGGTGGTGACTGCACGTGTGCGGACTGGACTGGAGGGTGTGCTGGTGATGGAAGCACTGGCTGATGGTGGTGTGCATGCAGGTGTGAGTGTAGACGTCACAGGGAGGGAGGAGGGAGACGAGGAGGAGGGGGACACAGAGGTGGTAGTGACTGTTGGAATGTCTGCATCTGGGTGTTGCTTGCATGAATGCTTGCGGGTTCTGTGGTGCTTGTGTCTGGATGAGCTGCCCTTGGGTGTTGAGGTGTGTGCAGGCTGGTCTGATGGTGTGGATGGGATAGGCTGAGGAACAGGAGACAGAGACAGGCTGGAGGCAGTCAGAAGAGGGAGGCTGGAAACAGGGACAATGGCTGCCGTCAGTGCTGAGGCCAGAGTATTGAACGATCGTTGATGGGCAGCCTGACCCGAATGAATGCCCTCCAGGTAGGCATTGCTCCGATGCACCTCCCTTTCTACCCCCTGGATGGCATTCAAAAGGGTAGTCTTCCCAACAATGATGGTCCTCAGGAGGTCAATGACCTCCTCACTGAGGGCAGCAGGGGTAACAGGGGCAGGGGCTGAGGTGCCTGGGGCGAAGGAGACGCCCGCCTTCCTGGGCGAGCGGGCACGGAGCGTAGGCTGAGGGGCTGCTGGGAGGGCGGGACTGGTGCGCTGGGTGGCGGCTGTACCTGTAGAGGCGGGGGGCCCGGATGTTGCCGCCACCGCTATGGAACTCCCATCCGAGGACGTGTCGCTGTCGCTGGTGTCACCACCGGTCCCCGTTGTGGTGCTCCCCTCGCCCTCCGGATCACTGGTGCCCTCGGTGTCTGTTCCTGGTCCCACCGGGGCCTTGTGACTTGCAGCTCCCTCGTGCTCCGATGCCAATTCTCCTCCGCCTGATGATGCTAATGCACACATGCACAAGAAGATGAAGAAGAAGGGTGGGGGGCGAAAAACGAAGACCAGGTTGAGTGCATGCAATGTCAACACCGTTGGCGGAGAGGACAGACACAGGAGCCTCATGCACTAAGCCGCGCATTCGGGGTACACTACTCAGTACTTCTGACTAGGACAACAGGTCTAGAGACGACAAAGGCGCACATGTGTGATGCTGGACCATCGATAGCTGTACTTGTCACCCTACAGAGGTGGGGGCCGGGAGCACAGGGCCATGCCTAAAGGAGAGGACTACACTACAGAAAGCGCCCTGGCCTAATGTCACCCACAACCCTCCTCCCCCACCCAGACGCCTCCACTGCGCAGAGAGATAGCAGAATGTGCTGATACTCACCCCCTTGTGTCTGCTGTGATGTCCTCAAGCGCCCATCCAAATCAGGGTAGGCCACCGCCAGGATCCGGGGGGTCAGGGTACGACTGGCACCCCTCCTAGGTTGGGAGGCCATCCCCAGCAGTGACTCTGCGGTCTTCCTGGTCCCGCGGCGGATGTCCTCCCACCTCTTGCGGCAGTGGGTGCCCTGTCTGACGTGGACCCCCAGGGCCCGGACTTCCTTGGCGATGGCACGCCAAATGTCCACTTTCTGATGGGCGCTGACCTATTTGACATGTACAGGGTGGGAAGGAAAAATCATCATTTTTCTGCATGTTAGATGCGATTGGCCCCCCTCCCCAACCTTGCCATATGGCACATGCTCTCATCTGTCGTGCGTTGCACTCCTCATTCGCACCCCACCCCACCAACTTACATCCACCCCACTCCACACAGGCATAGCCCATTCAATGTGCACCCAGTGTACTTACCTGTTGGTCTGGAGGACCGTAGAGTAACGCATACTGGGGGAGGACCCCATCCATAAGTTTCTCCAACTCCTCAGACGTGAAGGCAGGGGCCCTTTCCCCAGTCGCAGCAGCCATTGTCACTTCCAGACCGAGGTCACAGCAGCACTTGCAGTATAGGTCCTCTCCTGTGGATGATCAGGTCTCGAGTGATTAAGCAGATAGAAAATGGCGGTCACGCCCGCGGCGGTGCGTACCGCGGCGGTGCGTACCGCGACCGCCGGCGCACCTCGTCATTGGCTCCTGAAACCCATAGGCCTCAATGTTAGCCAATGCGGCTTCGTATAGCGGTCTTCGACCGCCACGGTGTGCCACGCCAGCGCATTGACCTCACATCCCATTGTCCCACTTCACAGGTCAGGCAGCCGCCATTTCAAGGGCCCACATGGCATAATTTGTACTGCGTCACACAGGCCTAGGCCTTGCATTGCCACACATACACGCCTTTCAATACATAGATAATCGTGTGCTATGCATGCAGTGGTGAACGTACCTGTGATTTGCTTGACTCTGTGCGCCATGTTGTCCTTCCCAGGCACCGTCCGCTGGGACTTGCGAGGAGAAGGATGAATCCTCGCGTGTACCGACCGCTGGTGGACCTGTCGACAATGGAAGAACGCCACATCATACTACGATACCGACTTGACCGAGCCACTATACATGAACTGTGTGCCCAGCTGGAGCCAGCCCTGATGTGCCCCATCCGCCAACCCACAGGAATTCCCCTTCTAGTGCAGGTTCTGTCAGTCCTCCATTTTTTGGCAAGTGGCTCATTCCAGACAACAGTGGCCATGTCATCTGGAATGTGTCAGCCTATGTTTTCAAAAATCTTGTCTAGAGTGTTGTCTGCCCTGACGAAACACATGCGGCGCTACATTGTATTCCCTGAGGAGGTTGATTTGGCCACTGTGAAGGGTGATTTTTATGCCCTTGGACATATCCCCAACATAATTGGTGCCATTGATGGGACCCATGTGGCTTTAGTACCCCCAAAAGACGATGAGCAGGTGTACAGAAACAGGAAAAGTTACCATTCGATGAACGTCCAGGTGGTCTGTTTGGCTGACCAGTACATCTCCCATGTGAATGCCATGTTCCCTGGGTCAGTGCATGACGCGTATGTGATGCGAAATAGCAGCATCCCTTATGTGATGGAACAGCTACAGAGACAACGTGTGTGGCTAATTGGTGACTCTGGTTACACCAACCTGCCTTGGCTATTGACCCCAGTGAGGAATCCCCGGACCAGGGCAGAGGAACGGTACAATGAGGCCCATGGGCGAACTAGGAGGATCATTGAAAGAACCTTTGGCCTCCTGAAGGCCAGGTTTAGGTGCCTGCATATGACAGGGGGATCCCTGATTTACTCACCAAAGAAGGTGTGCCAGATCATCGTGGCCTGCTGTATGCTTCACAATCTGGCATTGCGACGTCAGGTGCCTTTCCTGCAGGAGGATGGTCCAGATGGTGGTGTTGAAGCAGCTGTGGAGCCTGTGGAGAGTGAAGAGGAGGAAGACGAAAAGGACAACCCAGACAACAGGGACAGAGTTATCCAACAGTATTTTCAGTAGCACACAGGTAGGAATCACCCACGCCATTTAACATTTACTGAAAGCCCCCTGCATCTTTACTTTGTGTATTTCCCCCCAGTTCTTTTAAACTGATGTTTGATTTTCCCTTCCCTTTTCAGTGCTGTATGACCCACTGCGTGACTTCTGCTTGGTTAGCCCATGGACTAATGCTTATTGACATCGGTATGTTGTCATCACATAAATAACAGAACATTATTGAGAAGTAATGTGTTAAACATTTGTAAATAATACAGGCTGACTCCAGAATGATTTCAGTGCAATGAGTGATTTATTTTTAGTGCTAGATATTGGTACATGATATTAAAACGGTGATGGGTGAGGGTGGAGTTATGTCCATGGCAGAGTCCAGTTCTCGGTCGCACAGGTGCATTGTCCATATGCCTGTGGAAGGATGGAGCAGGGGCAGTTCAAGGTTGGACAGGGTGACACTGTGGGACAGTGGAATGACATCCGGGGGGATATTAGGCTGGCGGGGGTCTTGGCATCCTACTCTGTCTTCCTTTGAGATCTCAGGTTCCTCTTGCGGGGTGGTTGTTCTTCAGCAGGAGGTGGGGTTCTGGTGGCCCGTCGTTCTGTGGGGGCCTCCTGACCACTAGCGCCGGCGGAGGTGGTAGGCTGTTCCTGGCTAGTGACAGGGGCCCTTTGCGGTGCCACATGGTCCCGCAATGTGGTTTCTATCCGGTTGAGGGCCTGGACTATGGTCCCCATAGCGGTAGCGATGTTCCGGAGTTCATTGCTGAACCCCATGTACCGTTCCTCCTGCTGTGCCTGGATCTCGGTGAACCTGGCCAGTACCGTTGCCATCGTCTCCTGGGAGTGATGATATGCTCCCATGATGGTGGTAAGGGCCTCTTGGAGAGTCGGTTCCCTGGGCCTGTCCTCCCCCCCCTGTCGCACAGCAGCCCTCCCAGTTGCCCTGTTTCCCCGGGCCTCTGTCCCCTGGACGGTGTGCCCACTACCACTGCCCCCAGGTCCCTGTTGTTGTTGGGGTGTTGGGTCAGCCTGGGTGCCCTGAAGTGGCGGACACACCGCTGATTGACGCGTCTGCGAGACAGAGGCATGGGCCCGCTGGGTGGGAGCTGTGCTGGTGTTCCCAGAGGGGTTTGGGTCTGCTGTGGCCTGTGCCTGTGTGAGGGGAACCGACTGTCCAGAGGTCCCCGATGGTCCGGGCTGGTCGTCAGGTTCTAGGTCGACAGAGCTGCTGTCCTCGCTGGGGGCCTGTTCTGGGGGTGGGATGGACAAATCTGGACCCTCCGTGGCGGTGTGTTGGCGTTCGGGCCCTGCAGGGGTAAAGGAGTATGGTTATTGTTTCTTTGTGTGCCATGGCGTGCATTTTGAGTGCCCTTGTCCCCCAGTGCTGGCATTCCCTTGTGGGAGGTGTTGTGAGGGTTTGGGGGGGGGGGTGTATGGGTATGTGCAATGGTCATGCTTTGGTGGTGGCTGTCTATGGTTTGGGTTGGCATTCAGGGGTTGGTGTTGTTTAGGGTGGGTTGTGCTGGTGAGACATTGGCAGGGAGGTTGTGTGCTGGGGGGTTGAGATTGGGGGTGAGGGGGGGGGGGGGTTGGCATGCTGGTGGTTGGGGGGGGAAAGTAGTTGAGATTCGACTTACCAGAGTCCATTCCTCCGTGTACTCCAGCGAGGCCATCAGGATGCAGGATGTTTACCACCTCTTGCTCCCATGCTGTGAATTGGGGTAGAGTGGGTGGGGGTCCGCCGCCAGTCTTCTGCACAGCGATGTTGTGCCTGGAGATCATCGAGCGCACCTTCCCCCGTAGGTCGTTCCATCACTTTCTGATATCTTCCCGATTTCTGGGATGCTGTCCCACAGCGTTGACCCTGTCTACGATCCTTTGCCATAGCTCAGCCTTCCTTGCTATGGTGGTGTGCTGCACCTGTGTGCCTAAGAGCTGGGGCTCAACCCTCATGATTTCCTCCACCATGACCCGGAGTTCTTGGTCCGAAAACCTTGGGTGTCTTTGGGGTGCCATGGGGTGGTGTGGATGAGGTGTGGGGTGGTGTTTGTGGTGATGTGCGCGGTGATATGTGGTGATGTGTGCGTAGATGTGGTGTGGGTGATGAAGTTGGGTTCCTGTGTGTGTTGGGGTTTTCTATTGCTGTGCTCGCTCTCTCTATCTCTATCTCTCTCGCTCTCGCCTTCGCTCCGATTTCCAACTAGTGGGGGTTTGTGGGTGATGTGGGTGTGTGTTTTATAGTTGATTGGATGTGTGGGTGTGTTGTTTGTATGTGTCTCAGGTGTGCGTATTTCAAAATGTCCAATGTGGCTGTGTTTTGGAGCTGTGTGTGTATTTTGACCGCGGCGGTGTCTACCGCCAATGGAATACCGCGGTTGAAAGACCGCCGCGTGGATTCGTGGGTCAGAATGGCATGGGCGTGTTTGTGTTGGCGTGACGGTGGAGGTTTGGTCATCTCCTGTTTTCCGCGGCCCGCGGATGAGGCGGCCTTCCTTGGATGTCGGATTTTTGGCGGTTTCACAGTTGGTGGTCAGAATGACCGTGGCGGTTTACCGCGGCCGCGGCGGTAGAATGGCGGACTTCTGACCGGCGGTAAGGGCCTTTTACCGCCGAGGTCAGAAGGACCCCCATAGTTGGGAGTTTCAGCGCAGAGCGATGCATTACCGCCACATTCTGGATGTGGAGTCAGGGTTCCGCAACATGGCAAGGTGTTATCGCCATGAAAGAGCCTCTGGAGTGTGGAGGGTATTTGCCCAAGGGGGCCCTTCAGTGTCCACCACAGCCACCAGCACCACCACTACTACCCAGGTGGCACCAACCTTAGCAGGCACCTTTGCAGAACAACCTCTACTGCAGCAGGACCTGTCACAGCACCACCTGCACCTCCTCCTACAGGCTTGGCACCGACAAGGGGACATGCTTCTTCAACTGGCACCCTGACCACCCTTGCTGCAGTCATTGACCCAGCAGCTTTTCAACAGATGCAACGGAACTTGGACCGTATGTTGCGGAAAATGACCAGGCTGCAGCAGGAGGTGTGTTGGACTTTTTGCCTTACACAGGGTCATCCCCAGTCTTTTTGCCTCCTTCCTTATGGTTTTTCTGACCTCTCGCTGTTGGCTCTAGGACTCTGAGCACTTTATCACTGCTGACCAGTGCCAAAATTGCAGGTACTCTCCCATTTAAAATTGGTAAGATTGGTTTATACCTAATTGGCATATTTAATTTACCTATAAGTCCCTTGTACAGTGGTATCTCTATACCCAGGGCCTGTAAATTGAATACTACTAGTGGGCCTGCAGCGCTGCTTGCGCCACCCACTGAAGTAGACTTTCAAACCTGTCTCAGGGCTGCTAGCGCAGGGCCTGTGTGCACAGTTTTCTGCCACAGGGACCTGCCATCTAAACTTACTTGCCAGGCCCAGAACTCCCCTTTTACTACATGTAAGTCACCCCTAAGGTACGCCCTAGCTAGCCCTATGGGCAGGGTGCCATGTATGTAGAAAGGTAGGACATGTGCCATATTGCATGGCCTGTCCTGGTAGTGACACACAGCCTAACTTGGGGCCTTATTCCAACTTTGGAGGAGGTGTTAATCCGTCCCAAAAGTGACTGTAAAGTGACGGATATACCACCAGCCGTATTACGAGTCCATTATACCCTATGGAACTCGTAATACGGCTGGTGGTATATCCGTCACTTTACCGTCACTTTTGTGACGGATTAACACATCCTCCAAAGTTGGAATAAGGCCCTTGGTGTCTCACTGCTGTGAGTGCTGCCTTCTCATAGGATTGCATTAGAAATGTCCTGCCTTATGTGTAAGGGTTATTGTCTGATTTATGAGGTGTAGCGTAGGCGTGTTTGGTATGGTTGTGATGGTGATAATAAATGCTGCTTGCTGGTGTGGGTGTATTTTTTTATTACTATGACAGAAATGGCACTTCTAGAAAGTGCGCATTTATCTGTGCTTATGACTCTGGTGTTTTGCAGCTTGACTCCAATCCACGTCTGGGCAGAGTGACAGTTGGGGCCTTGTGCATACTTTTCAAACAGCCTGTACACAGGGAGGGTGGAGGTGTCACAGAGGTGCACCTGCATACTGAATAGTCTTCCTGGGCTGAGAGAAGGGAGAGGCGGGGCACACCTACATTTGTAAAGGCTGTGCCCTGGCCTCACACAATAGGGTCGTTAACCCCCCACTGATGTTTGGAGCCTGTGCTGAAAGGAGAGAAGGGGCACTCCCAGAACCAGTAGTTACTGGCTGGAACCTCCTCTCCCTACCATTGTAAAACACTGTAAGAACTGACTATAAGTACAGGGGAATTTTCTCCACAATTTGGAGACGTTTTGAACTTACCTCTAACTGGACACAGACTACTGGAAGGACTCACCAGGAACCGCCATGGACTGCTGCTGCTGTGCTGACCTGTGATCTGCTTGGTCACTGAGAAGGACTTGCCACACGCTGCACCCCCTTTGTGCTGGCCTGTTGATGGGCCCTCCATCTGTGGGCCTTTTCTATGGACTTTGTCCCCCAGGAGCAGGGTGCTGTGGCCCCTGACCCCTGTCGCCTTGTGAAGCACGAAGGAGTGCTTCAACACTGCCAAAATTAGCGCTTTGGAGAAAGCGCTACACCTTTAACTTTTTAAAAACGCTGGGAATGTGTGTTTTTATGTCAAGAGTCACCGCAGCAACCCGGGCTGTACATCGGGCCGTGGCGCTTAATTGCTACCCGGATCACTGCCGCAGCCCGGGAGGCTGCATTTCTGGAAGCGCGAGTGCCGCGCACCTTCTAGTGCCCCTAGGGCACTAGAGCAAACAAAGCTGAAGAATCCAGAGCAAGCGCGCTCCTAGCGGTGCCCCCGGGTTAGGGATCGCTCCAAGGAGCGCCCAAGGAGCTCCGGCAGGCCCGGTCTTGGGCCAGAGTGTCATCGGAGCAGGAGGGAGAGGAGGACGCCTCTCCCTCGCCTGCTCAAGCCCCGGAGGGCTCTCCTGGAGCGTGCAGGCGGGGCGGCAGCCTCATCGGGGCTCGACTGCGATGCGGGATCTCTTTTGGGCCCCTCTCGTGGGCCAGTGGCATTATTTGGGGGTCTCCCCCCAGGAGTTTGCAGGTCCCTGGAGGGGCCCATTTTCAATTCAGAGGGGGGGCGTATCACCCCCTCCTCCCTTAAGGATTTGCCTGACCTGGGCCCCCCTCGAGAGGGCCGGTGGAGGCCTAGGGGGGCCCCCAGTTATCACGGTCCCCAGAGGGGCCCGTCAATTGTACAGGGGAGGTGCATGCCGCCCTCCTCTCCTCAAGGGATGCCAGAGGCCCCCGTTTTGCGCAGAGGAGCGCCAGGGGCCCCTTGTTCATCTTTTAGGCACTGGAGGTGCCTTCATCAACTCAGGTACTGTTTACAGGGACAATATATCTCAGGAGTTCCTTTTAGAGACTTTAGTGGATTGATATATTGCCTACCTGTTTTTGATGTGTGCTGATGCTTTTACATATATGGGCAAATGTTCCTATTATGGGCATGACTTGCTAATATGTTTCCCTAACTTGCCATATGTTTTCTAATGTTCCTACTATGGGCATTTTATGATATTCCTATGACAAGTGCTCTAATGTAATAACGTGTTTCCTGACTACTGCTTATGTTGCAGAATACTGAGTAACCTGTGTGTTATGTGTGACTACTGCTAATTTGCAGAGTAACTAATGTGTAACGTTCTGACAACTGCTAAGGTAGCAGGATAGTACTGATATGTGATGTTTGGTCTGATAATTGCGTTGTGTACAATACAGTATATTTTCATATAATCTGGTATTGTGTTTCCTTTGTGGTAAGGGTATTGCGTCACGTGTGTTGTGTGTGTTGTGCAAACGCTTTACACATTGCCTCTGGGTTAAGCCTGACTGCTCCTGCCAAAATACCAAGGGGGTGAGCAGGGGTTATCTTGGACGTGTAACTCCCTTGCCCTGACTAGAGTGGGTAAGTTCTGCCTGGCTGAGGTGCATTCCCTAGCCAACCAGAAACCCCATTTCTATCAAGGTGGCACAAGTAAATCGGAGGGTGCGTGCCATAAAAAAGACCCTGCGGAGGGTGAACTTGTAGACAATATACCCTCAGCTATGATTCCCTCCCTCCTCTTTCCTGGTTCTTTTAATTAGTGGGTTTAGGGGGCTTAGTGTTAGGTTAGTATAGGCTGTTAGTTTAGTTAGTAGTAGTGGGTGAGGGGGTGGGAGTGTGAAAAGTTTTATATCTGTTTTTTATTATGTGTGTGGGTGGGGGATGATGTTGGGGTTTTGGGGTTTTAAAATATATATATATATATATATATATATATATATATAAAAAAACATAATACAAAAAATATATATTTGTTTAGTATAAGATAGTATGTGTTTAGGTTAGTATATGTTGTCCTCCATGTGTCCTGTCTTATAAAGGGGGTCGGGTGTTGATGTTTAGATTGTTTCATTAAAGGTGATAAGTAAGTTTAGCTTAGGTTAGTTAGGGCCAGTTGTGGGTCATGTGTAGTTAGGATAGGTTAGGTTAGGTAAGGTGTTTATCCCTGCTTTTAGCTTCTGTTTTTACTGTTTAATAAATATTTAGGTCACCCTTTACAGTATGTGTCACATGCTTGGGGGTCAGGGCCTTGGCATGAGTGAACAGTGTCTTTTTAGTAATAGCTTTTGTGTCCCATCCTACAACCAAATCACAACTGAGCTGTTACATTGGCAGAAACACCAAAGCTACTTTGTTTAGATTCTGCCATCCATTGCACCCACCAGTCAAGGTTACTTTGGATCCGAAAGTGTTGTTAATTTTTTATGTATGTTTTCAAAGTCACATACTTTGCTACCATAATTGGATTTGAGGACACTGTGTTAAGTCTGCCTGCAGCCGGATGTCCAAGCGAATCCTTATAAGGTGAGTGGTAATATGCTCTCATGTAGTATGGTAGACATAACTCACACCTATCATTTGTTACAATGTTCAGCCCGGTTACATATTTGTACGTAAACTCATACACATCCATTCATGCTGTATGGTGTGTGTTAGCTAAAATTTGGAGCAAATGTCACATATGTAAGTTTTGGCTTGAAGAAAAAGTTGAAGGCAATAATTTGTGGCTTAGACATCCCTTGAGGAAGCGTTATTCTGTCCAACACAGCATTATGGTGTATGGCTTATATTTTCCTCAGAATTAACCCTCAGGAAGAGCAAATAATGATACGACCCAGATCACTGTGTATAGTTATCAGCCAACATTCTTTCAGGTCAGGTGTATTCACAATCTATACTCATTGACCTGTGGTAAACATCATTAATCTCCCTGACGGTTGATGCGTCACATTACACAGAGACAAAGTAGTTGTGTAAGGGCTATTTATTTGAAAGTGCTGTAGTGCAATATGTACATTGTCCATGATTGTGAGTACATTAGTGTGACGCCTTCCATTGTGATCCTACACAAGTGCAAAAGGACATGTCATTGGACATGCTGAGGTGAAGTGTCAGACAGTGCAGAGGGACAGGATTTGCCAATGAGTTAGTGAGAGATAATCACAGGGCAGGGTGACAAGATAAACAGTGGCCTGAAGAACAGTGCCTGAGTACAGTTGTTGCAGGACAGGCATGTTACAGAGCATAAGACCTTGGTTATAGGTGGCCATGTGGCAGGGACCAGTATTACCGGGTACTCTTACGGGTGAAGGTGATCTGTTCCACGTCTTCATCTTCTGATGTGTGTTGTCTCCTCTGCCTTTGGTGGTGGTGGTTGTGAAGGGGCAACACACACCTCAGTGTTTGAAGACGTGGAGTCAGACATCCCAGTAGCTGCCAACTGTGGGGCTATGAAGGGCAGTACTGCAGCAAGGAGGAGCTGCTGGTTCTTAAGTATAGCAGCCACATCACTGTGGTAGGCAGCCAGGTCAGCCCTGAGGGGTTCAATATTACATTCGTGCACGCGTTGACAGGATTGTTGTTGTAGGTGTTGTGTCAACTCTCTTACAGCTGTGCTGATTTCATTCAACCTTTTTTCAAGTTCCTGCAAGATTGTTGTTTGCCCTTGCATAGCAGCTGCCTGTCCTGCTGTTGACATCATGCACAAACCACCCACTCTAGGCTGGCTGCCATATTTTCCATCCCCACCCGCACCTCCTTGGCCAGCTCCCACTGTACTCCAACTACAGTTCTCTCAAAGCTGGTACCAGTGTCGTCAGAGTTTGGAGACTTGTCAGCATCACATCCTCTAGGTGTAGGTTCTGGCCTATTTGTGAAGCTGCACCTTTCTGTCCTACTCAACCCTCCGTCTACTTCCATTCTCATGTTGAGGCCTTGCATTGGCTGTGGGTGTTCTGATGGCACTTGCACCACACTTAACAATCTGGAACTGCCCCAGTCTCTGATATTTCACATTCAGCTATATGTTGCTGAGACCCAGCATAACTATGTATAGGATTGGCATGTCACACCACATATGTCAGCATTGGTAGTGTGTAATGTTGATGTTGGGGAATGTGTGCTACATTGGATTGCACTGATGGTCCTAGCAGTGTTCCATTTCCTCCTCTGACTGTGCAGGTGCATTTCTGTAGCCAGTTACATATGTCCTCCCCCTCAATGCAGTTGTCTGAGCAGTATAACATTTGGGATGTGGCACGGTGTCATTGGAGCTATTGTAACCCTGGCATAGAGTGGACCCTGACATATGCAGCATGGTTATGACATTGGTGCTGTGTACCTCATAATGTTTATGACAATGGCTGATGTTTGTAGCAACTATGGACAATCACATTTGACAGGATTAGCACATTTGTTTTGATTTCAGGGTATTGCTAATGTTGTCATCCTGAACCCTCTAATTTGGGTGTGTTTGATCCATGGGGACGTTACTGCCATTAGCTACTTGACCTGCACACACAGCAGAGGTGGTAGTGGCAACTGTTGTCAATGTTAAAATCCACTTGCAGATATGGCCTGAGATTGTTAATTGGGCCATAGTTCATGTAGGGAGAATACTGGCTGACTTGTGACAGCATGCCAATTCAACGTTGTACCCTACCCTCCTGGCCTGGCTATACCTTTCCAACATCCTTGGCATGGCAGCATACCCGCATGCAAAGGTTGTTGGTGTAGTGTAGTACTGTGCCCCAGGTTTCCTCTGAACGGGCCATACCCCATACCGTGCCCCTTTACCCATGCCACTCCCTTAATATAATGACTTCCATGCATTGTGTAGTAGGTATGTCCCCCCCGGTTGCAGTTAACAATTAGGCATTTTAGTTCCCCATGCAACTTACCCTGCATCTGTGTTGTCTCGTGGTAGTCTGCGCTGTCCTGTCCTTGAATCCCTGTGACGATCTCCTCAGGGATGACGGCTGCCACCATCTCCTCCATGTGGTCCAGGGCCTCCTGCAGCGCTGGACTCCCACCTCCAGTCTGCGGTGCTGCCTTCCTGTTCCTGGACATCTTTTCCTTGGTCCTGCGCTTGCAGTCATGTCAGCGTTTCTTACACTCGATGACTGTACTCCGTACTTCTGCCACACTGTTTATTTTGTCAACAATTTGTTGCCATATTGCCTCTCTCCTACTGATTGGCAACTTTGAGGTGACAAACAGTTGGTGCTGGTGTTCCGTCACTCTTTCACCAGAATTTCCTGCTCCTCTGCACTGAAGGGACACTTTTTTTTCTTCTTCTCCCTGTCCTGGGTCTTGTGTGGGTCCTCCTGGCTGGTTCCTGGTCTGTTGTCATCTTCCTGGGGTCTGTGCAGGCATCTGGGATCCATTTTGGCTCTCCTTAGCACATTTTGCTGTCTTTGCACCGCTTTTTTATGCTTTTGCGGATGTAAACCTAAATCACGATTCTGTCCCCAACTTCCTACGGGAAATAAAGTAGACTTGTTCCAAGAAGCAATGGTAGAGGGATTGATGACAGCTGCCCTGGAGACAAGCAGAAATAACAGGTTAATATGATGCTGAAAGATTGGGAAGCACTACGAGACATGAAAAACGATGACACAATCATCATGAAAGCATCAGATAAGGGTGGCAATACTGTGATTCTAGATCTACTGAATACATCAAATAGGCAATGAGTCAACTTAATGATAAAGGGAGTTACACCAAGCAAAGCAAGAACCCTATGGCTAAAAATATGGTGGAATATCACAATAAATTAAAAAGCTGGCAATATGAAGGCCTCTTAGAAGAAGAGGAAGTGAGGTATTTGAAAATAGATTATCCAATCACTCCAACAATATACTTCTTACTGAAAAGAGACAAGAACAAAACAAATCCACCAGGGCGGCCAATTGTAAGTTCCATAAGATCATTACTATAACACACTTTATGAGTTGTTGATATATTCTTGTTCCCTTATGTTCCAAGTCTTCCCTCTCACTTGAGAGATTCTATGGACATTCTCAATTGGATCAACAACATCCCATGGAAAAAGGAGTATATTATGGCAACAACTGATGTGCTTTCCCTATATACCTCCATAGGACATGAACATGGCTTAAAGGCCTGTAAATATTTCTTGAGAGCCAGGTCCATTGGTTTACTGAAGCATACAGAGATGAACTTGGAGATGCTACAATATTGTCTTACCCACAACATTATTCTCTTTGATGGCCAATGTCATTTACAAAAGAGAGAAACAGCGATGGGGACTTCTTTTGCACCAACGTATGCTAATCTAGTAATGAGATGGTCTGAAGCAGAAACCATTGGACGTGACAACAATGAAAAAAATCTAGAACATGTGGTATTATGGGTCTGTTATATCGATGACCTGTTGCTGATTTGGGAAGGAGGGCAAGAAGCATTGGATACATTTATTATCTCTTTTAATGACAACCCACAACAGTTAAGATTCACATACGAAATCAGCATAACGAGTACCACTTATCTTGATGTCGGTGTCCATGTAAAAGACAACATGATATGCATGCAGATTCATAGAAGAGCCCACAAGTGTGAATAGCTTGCTGCATGCAAACAAAGGTCACCTTCGAGTCCTCAAATGGAGTATACTGTATGGTGAATTCTTGAGGGTTAGGCACAACTGTTCAGATGAATCTGCTTTTGAAAGACACTTGGAAGACATGTAATTGCACTTTACACAAAGAGGATACCGCGATACAGTTCTGAAAGATGCAATGACAAGGGTGACAAAACGTAAAGGAAATGAACTCCTGATACAAAAGAAAAGAACATCTCAGTGACATCTGTCACGGTTTTCAATGGGCTTACCGTCGAAGTTGAGAAGAGTTGGGGAACGGCCCCGGTTCCGGCAGGTTCTGCTCTGGCCGAGGTATGGGCGACCCCTTCCGGTAGCCACGGTGCTGTTTGACAATAGCAAGCCACTACGGTCCGTGCCCTCCAGAAGGAGTCCCAGAGGAAAAACCCCAATAGGGTAAAAAACCTCCAACAGGAACTCCCTGAAACAGAAGTAGGACACCAAGGTGTTAGAGCTGAAGATCCGGAGTACAGGAAGAATGGAAACGAAGACAGGTCAGGAAATACTGGATTCACAGGAAGAAACCAGTCAGAGCGTGACTACCACCAAGGAGTGTTGCAACGCAATGAACAAGCAGCTGAATTCCCCTTATATAACTCTAGACAAGAAGTAGGAAACAGGAAGTAGAAACACCACCATCTTGGATTGGGGAAAAGAGTATAATAGTGAATCAGGTACATGCGTCCAAACAAAGAAAAATAATGCATGCTGGGAAGAGAGGAAGTGGGTAGCAAGCTGGGAAAGGGAAAAGGTCTGCATAAAAGCACCATCATGTGCAAGTGTCCGGCTTTTGCCTGTGCATGCTGGTAAGTGACCAAAGTACATACTGTCCAAATGTAAAGCGCACTAATGCGCTGTGCGCGGCAGGGTCTAGACCCAACTCAAGGTCTTTCTCCCGCCGCGTTTGTCTTTACTAGACAGACAAAAGAAGGGGGCGCGGCGAGTGCTGCGACCCCTGGACGGACTCGCGGCCTTCCCCGCGACCCGCACGCAAGCCGCGGCTTCCCTCGCGGCTCGCATGCAGGCCGCGGCTTCCCCCGCGGTCCGCATGCCGGCCACGGCTTTCCCCGATGCCCACACGCAGACCACGATAGAATGCCGCGGTGCGACCGGCTGAGCCTGCGGCCGCGGCCGCCGCACCGCAACAGTAGGTTCCCCCCCGAGGCCCCAGGTTTGTGAGGGAAGAGTCGGAAAAAGCGACGGACTAAAAGAGGGGCATGGACTGAAGGGGCATCCTCCCAAGAGCACTCACTCATAGGGTAGCCTTTCCAATGGATAAGATATTGGAGACGCCCATGGAAAAACCGAGAGTCACAGATTTCCTGTACCTCGTACTCGGGCACATGATCAACCAACAGAGGGGAAGGACAGGAGAATTGTCTGTGAAAAGGTTTAGGCAGGTAAGGTTTAAGTTGAGAGACATGGAATACAGGGTGTATTTTCCACATCCGGGGAAGGCGGAGACGCACAGACACTGGGTTAATCTTTTGGAGAATCAGGAAGGGACCATAAAAACGGGGTCTGAATTTGTTCTGAGTGAGTCGGAGAGGTAGGAATCTAGAGGAGAGCCAAACTTTATCATGGATCTGATAGTGAGGAGCCTCACAACGTCTCTTATCAGCTATTCTTTTCATGCGAGACTTATTGGCCACAAGGTTGGATTGGAGAACACGTTGGACACCCCGTAGTTGTCGGACATAGGAGGAGATGGCAGGAAGATTGGAAGTATCTTTCAGGAGAGTCGGAAAGGCCTTTGGATGGAAAACGTAGGAGCCATAAAAAGGGGAAACCTTCGAGGCACTGTATATGGAGTTGTTATAGGAGAATTCTGCAAGCGGTAAATAGGTAGCCCAATTACTCTGAGTAGCATTGCAGAAGCTACGTAAATATTGTTCGAGGCCTTGATTGAGTCGTTCCGTCTGTCCATTAGTTTGAGGATGGAACCCTGATGATAAGGCTACTTCGATTCCTAAGGTCTTACAGAATTGTTTCCAGAATCGGGAGATATACTGAGGACCCCTATCTGATATAATGACCTGAGGTAATCCATGAAGTCGAAAGACTTCTTGTGTAAAGATTTGACCTAAGTCTCTTGCCGTTGGCAACTTTCTTAAGGCCGTGAAGTGCGCCATTTTAGTGAAGGAGTCCACAGTTACCATTATTACGTGATTTCCATTTGAAGAGGGTAAGGAGCACATGAAATCTGTGGAGATGGTGTGCCATGGTCCTGGAGGAACTGGTAGTGGGCGAAGTAAACCTACTGGTTTAGTACGGGGTGTCTTAGATTGAGCACAGATAGGACAGGATGATACATATTCTTCCGTATCTGTCTTGAGAGTTGGCCACCAGAAGGAGCGAAGCAGAAGTTCTTGAGTAGCTTTCATTCCTCGATGACCTGCGATGGGGGAGTCGTGGCACATACGTAAGGCTCCGGTCTGCACTACCTTAGTGGGTAAAAACAGGGCCTTATCATGATAGTAATATTCTTGATCTCTATGAAGTTGCGGCCGCAACTTATTCAGCTCTGTCTCTTCTAGACGGGCATATTCGGACTTGACTTGGTCTAAAAAAGTCTGTACTACTCCAATGATCTTGTTATTGTCAAATAGGTTCTGTACAGTAGAATCGCTGCACTCAGGGTAACGTCGGGACAAGGCATCCGCCAGGATGTTCTGAGAACCAGGGATGTAAGTGATATAGAAGTCATATTGGCTGAAAAAGAAAGCCCATCGAGCCTGCCGGCTATTTTGACACTGAAAGTTTCTTAAGCACTGTAGATTTCTGTGGTCTGTCCGTGCTTCAAAAGGTTCCTTTGAGCCCATCAAAAAGTGTCTCCATTCTGTGCAAGCGGTTTTTAAGGCGAGTAATTCACGTTCTAACACGGAATAGTTCCGCTCAGAATCGGATAAAATGTGTGACAGGTAGAATACAGGGTGTTCTAAATCATCATCATCTTGTCTTTGCAATAAGGCAGCCCCAATGGCTCTTTCTGAGGCGTCTGAGACAACAATGAATTGTTTGCTGGTGTCTGGGTGTCGTAGAATAGGGGCTTGAATAAAGGCTTTCTTTAAATCCTGATAGGCTAACTCTGCGTCTTGTGTCCAACAAAAGCCCTTCTTTAGATGTTCTTTTTTAAGGGTTTGAGTAATGTAGCTGGTTCTCTGGGCAAAGTCTGCTATGAATTGTCGATAGAAGTTGGCTAATCCCAAAAAACACTGAGTCTCCTTGATGGAAGAAGGAGATGGCCAATTCAATACAGCTTGCACCTTGTCTGAATCCATGGCGACTCCAGTTTGGTTAATGCAATACCCCAAGTATTTTACTTCCGTCTGATCAAACTCGCACTTTTCAGGTTTGCAGAATAAATGGTGTTGTCGGAGTCTCTCTAAAACTTGGCAAACATGCTTAGAGTGTTCCTCTGGATGAACAGAAAAGATTAAAATGTCGTCGAGATACACCACCACTGTTTGTTGCAAAAGATCAGAAAAGATAGAATCCATGAACCTTTGAAAAATGGAAGGGGCATTGGTGAGTCCGAATGGCATTACTCTATATTCATAGTGACCAAAGGGTGTTCTAAAAGCGGTCTTCCACTCATCACCCTTTTTAATTCTTAGAAGATGGTAGGCTCCTCGGAGATCCAGCTTGGTGAATCTCTTTGCCCCTCTGACTGCTTCTAGGATGTCCTTTATGAGGGGTAACGGGTACCGATCTTTAATAGTGATCTTGTTAAATCCTCTGAAATCAATACAGGGACGCAAATCTTTAGTTTTCTTAGGCACAAAGAAGAGAGGAGCCCCAGCAGGTGAAGAAGAGGGAGCAATCAACCCGCTTTGTAGGTTCTCATCAAGGTATTCTTTAAGAATCTGCTTCTCCGGTTCTGTGAGAGAGTACATTCGCCCGAAAGGAACCACTGTATCTGGTTCTAAAGGGATGGCGCAATCGTATTCTCTATGGGGTGGCAGTTCAGGTTTTTCTGGCTTCTGGAATACATCGGCATATTCCTGATAATGCCTGGGAACTCCCTGTAGGACGTTAATGGAGTATCCCACCTTAGGGGGTGTTGCTAAGAGACCTTTTGGGGACCAATAATCCCCTGCGAGATAGCAGTGGTGTTGACAAAAGTGAGAGGATAAGGAAATAGTTCTTGTTTCCCAGTTGATGTAAGGGTTGTGCCGTGTGAGCCATGGAATTCCCAGGATCATGACGTGGTGTGGTGATGAAATTAAATCAAACAAAAGATTTTCTTGGTGTTTCCCAAACTGTAGACAGAAGGTAGGGGTGGTATATTGTACGGATCCTGAGGCCAAGAGTGATCCATCCACCGTGTGTACTTGTTCTGGTACTTCCTTAGGTATTTGTGCTATCTGTCGTTCTTTGGCCCAGGCTTCATCTAAATAGATGCCACTGGCTCCGCAGTCCAATAAGGCCAAGGTTCTTTCTTCCCGGCCATCAGTTAAATGAAGGATAACTGGTAAAAGAAAAAGAGCAGTTCCTTCCTCCCTGGAAGAACAAATGGAAGGTTTTTCACGATATCCCGTCCTCACCCTTCTCACTGAGGACGGGAGTTGGCGTTTCCCAAGGGCTTGGTTGGACGAATGGAGCAGGTGCGAATTAGGTGACCAGCTGCACCACAATATAGAAAAAAAACCTTCCTTCGTCTATGTTCTCTTTCACTAGCTGATAAAGGTCCTCGAGCCGTGTCAATTTGCATTGGTTCTTCCTCGGTATTCCCCTTAGGTTCAGGACGGACTTCCTCAGTACGATGAGAGAAGGTGCGAGACGTCACTGAGTGAGATGGCAAACGACTCTTCTTTTTCTCCATTCTTTGTTCGTTCAACCGATATTCTATCGTCAGAGTCTGATCCATCAATCCTTTAAGGTTCTCTATTCTAGCAGAGTGCACCAGTTCGTCCTTAATGTCCTCTCTGAGACCTCTACGGAACAGTGTCACCAAGGTACGTTCCACCCAGGATGTTTCTGCTACTAATTGTCTGAATCGGGTGATGTATTGTAATACATCTTGATTCCCTTGTTGGATTTCGCAAAGAGCTTCTTCTGCTGACGCCTCGAGTCCAGGGCGTTCAAACATCTGTTTAAAAGTAGTGATAAAGGTGGAATAATTAGACAGGCAAGGATCATTTCTTGTCACTAAAGGAGTGGCCCAAGCCAATGCTGGCCCCGATAAGGTGCTAATCAAATACCCCACCTTGGTTTTGTCTTGTACAAATTGCGAGGGGCGAAAGGCAAAATAAACCGTCAAGGCATCCAGGAATTCTTTTAATTTGTTGGGATCCCCGGAGAAACGAGGTGTAGTGGCAGCTACTGAGGGTAAATCTGTGGTCCTGGATGCAAAGGCTTGTCGATAGACGGTATTTTCAGTACGTAGCTGTTGGAGTTCTTGAGCCTGTTGTTGTATCGTCATAAGCAGGGTCTGGTTTGTAGGTTCCGTATTTGCCACTGGATTATCCATGGTTCCGGACTGCAACTGGATTTTTGGGCGTTGCAATCTGTCACGGTTTTCAATGGGCTTACCGTCGAAGTTGAGAACAGTTGGGGAACGGCCCCGGTTCCGGCAGGTTCTGCTCTGGCCGAGGTAGGGGCGACCCCTTCCGGTAGCCACGGTGCTGTTTGACAATAGCAAGCCACTACAGTCCGTGCCCTCCAGAAGGAGTCCCAGAGGAAAAACCCCAATAGGGTAAAAAACCTCCAACAGGAACTCCCTGAAACAGAAGGAGGACACCAAGGTGTTAGAGCTGAAGATCCGGAGTACAGGAAGCCTGGAAACGAAGACAGGTCAGGAAATACTGGATTCACAGGAAGAAACCAGTCAGAGTGTGACTACCACCAAGGAGTGTTGCAACGCAATGAACAAGCAGCTGAATTCCCCTTATATACCTCTAGACAGGAAGTAGGAAACAGGAAGTAGAAACACCACCATCTTGGATTGGGGAAAAGAGTATAATAGTGAATCAGGTACATGCGTCCAAACAAAGAAAAATAATGCATGCTGGGAAGAGAGGAAGTGGGTAGCATGCTGGGAAAGGGAAAAGGTCTGCATAAAAGCACCATCATGTGCAAGTGTCCGGCTTTTGCCTGTGCATGCTGGTAAGTGCCCAAAGTACATACTGTCCAAATGTAAAGCGCACTAATGTGCTGTGCGCGGCAGGATCTAGACCCAACTCGAGGTCTTTCTCCCGCCGCGTTTGTCTTTACTAGACAGACAAAAGAAGGGGGCGCGGCGAGTGCCTCGACCCCTGGACGGACTCGCGGCCTTCCCCGCGACCCGCACGCAAGCCACGGCTTCCCTCGCGGCTCGCATGCAGGCCGCGGCTTCCCCCGCGGTCCGCATGCCGGCCACGGCTTTCCCCGCGACCCGCACGCAGACCGCGGTAGAATGCCGCGGCGTGGCCGTCTGAGCCTGCGGCCGCGGCCGCCGCGGCCGCCACGCTACAACAACATCTGAGAAGGAAGATTTCAGATATCTCATGAGATTTGATACTGCCAGCCTTGAGGTTAAGAAATTACAGCAAAATAATTGGAATTTATTGCGATTAGATGATACATTGAAAAGGATATTATTAGTTCACTAAAAAAATTACATATAAAAAGGCACCTTCCTTAGGGGAGCACCTGTCCAAGGGTTAAATGGTCCCCCAAAATAGACATATCTCAAATTGGTTAGAACAGAAGAATATTGGACTTTTGAAATGTGGGAAAGGCAAGGCATGTTCTATTGGAAAAAAACACGTCCACATTCCAAATACATAATGGAAAAATAATGAAAATCAGAGAGAGAATTACTTGTGAGACAACATTTGTAATCAATTTTTTTGGTATGTGGGTATGGCAAGAAATATGTGGGAAGTACTTTGAACAAATTAAAACTTTGCATTCTCCAATATCCGAGAGCAATTAATATTAAGGATATGACATACTCCATGGCAAAGCACATTTGGGAACAACACAATGGAGAACATACAGGATTACAGTATTACGAAATACAAAGCATCAATCGAACTCCTAGAGGGGGAAATCAAGAACAATATCTGTGGAGAATGGCATTAAAATAGATCATCCTAATGGGATCTGAGGGTCCTTAGGGGCTAAATGCAGATGCAGAATTACATGTTCATCTGTGATACTGGACTATTGAATGTCGTTCAGTCTTATTAGAATCAGACAATGAATATGACCCTTAGTAATAAGAAACATGACTGAAAAAAGATGGACAGATATTCTATTTGCCATTGGAAAATCAATGATGTAATGGTAAATTAAAAATGATGGTACCTTCTAAGTGAGATAGACTAAAAATCATATAGAAACATAGTGATCTTACCAGTCTCACTAGAATGACATGAATTACATCATAAGATTTTCAGCAATAGAAGCTATGATTGAAGTAAAAAAGATGGACAGCTGTTTTGCTTGCCATTAGACAGTTGATAATGAAATGGAATATTTAGAATGATGGTATTGCAACCTGATGTTGTGGTCGTGGCTCATATACGTAATCAAGCATACTCTTGGCATTGGTTTTACACTCAATTAATCACAACAATCTTCTATAGAGATTTTCTATTAAATATGATCAATGAGAGTAAAAGCACTTATTAAAAAGAAGAGGTATACTTTGGTATTCAAAACTGATGTAATAAAAAAATAAAAATTATGACATGTTTAGTGTAAGGTACATGCATCTCCATATGGGACTTCACTTAAACGTTTTGAGCTTCCTTATAAAACCTATGGGAACAATAACCCAAAATTTTCATCTGATAGGCAGTGTGCTTTAATTGCTTGCACCTGCATTGGGTCTATTGTACTACATTTTATATAATAATTTGCACTTGCACTTTAATTGGGTTCTTTACCTTACAAAATCTATGGGTATATTAGCCTAGTTTGTTTTACCTGACAGGCAGTGTGCTTTAATTGTTTGCACCTGCACTTGGTTTATCAGAGTACCATATTTATATAAGAATTTTTTTAATTCCAATATCCCTTATAGTAGAATCACAGAATTCTAAGAGATAACTAAGAGGTTCAGTACCTACTTATGCATTTCCACTTTAACTCATGGATTAGAAAAAACATAGAGATAGGTCTGTTTTATCTCTTTTATCTTCTTTATCATCTTCTTTATCTTCAATATGGTCTTAATGTAAATAGAGTAATGTAAATTAGTGCTGTTACAACAACCCAGAGGGAATCTCAGTCTTAGATTTTCCAAGAGAATATGGGGGTGATAAAGAGACAAGTAAACAAACCATTACAAATAAATTAGTAAATGGATACATATACGGAAAAGGGGAAACATGAATGTTAATGTGTAAATAGAAGTGATGTAGAGGTTGTAAATGGGTACTTTACCGTCTTCAAACAGGTACTTTACCGTGTATGATTAGAAAACTCTTTAATGTGCTGAATGCATGATATTGTAACACTTAGACATGACTCCCATAAAGATAATCAAAAATAACATTGGAAAACATGGATATGATGGTTAACGCTCCAGTGGTTGGGCAATATGTGTGAAGAGAGGTGGTTACTTTTGATGTAAAAAGACACTCTCGCACAATGAACTCTATGGCCAGTTGAAGGCTTTGGCCGAAACACGTTGCCATCTTTCTTTATATGCACCGAGCACTTTGTGAACAAATTTTAAAAGATTTGGATACCAGATCTGGTGGTGCCACTATCTCTTTTTGTTTGGGACCCACAAATAGTTTGGAAGGGATAGAGGTCCCTGGAGGGAGAAAACGCCAATTCTGCCCAGAATCACGAGTACTCAAAACAGAGTTGCCAAAAACATAGTTTATTTTACAAACTTGTCAAAATTCATCGTCAGCAAAACAAAAACAACCTAAATGTTTCAGCACATCGGGTGCCTTTATCACAGGTGAAAGTCCCTCTTCCTTCTCTGCCTCTATAAAGTGTACAAACCATCATCCCATAATCAACAGTGGCAAAGGACTACTAGAAGAAAAACACAGGAATTTCGAAGTGGAGACCATTTTGGGCGATCTCACATAAACTGTCAATACATAACTACTTACACTACAATCCCAATTACACGGAATAAAACAATGCTTATTTCATTGAAAATTCAAATCCAATCACCATTAATAATTAATAATCTTATAAAATTGCTATTCCAAATTTTGATATTGCATGATTGACGGGAACCATAGAACGAGGTCTGATCAAATTACTACTAAGTGTACATCTTCCAAAGACAGATGTAAATGCTGATTATTAAATAAATATTCATATTACCTGATAGTCTCATATTTACATTTTTGATCATACAAAGTACATTGCCTCCACAATACACTAGGGCCTGATTTATGAATTATATTTTGTAAGTTTGCTACGCTTTTGTGTAAAAAAATGACGTAAAGACGGTGCTAACTTTTCATAAATCAAGCCCTAAATCTCTTACTAAAACATCATGCCAAAGTGGGAAATATGACCACATCCCCGCATTATCCCCATCATAACAATAAATCATAAAAAAGAAAATATTTTTCTCCATAATTATTCAGCATAATTCAAATCATCAACCAAAAAATCTTAGCTCAAGGACGGCCATCATCTACTTAAGAGCATCAACCTTGATTTCTGTAGTCCTGAAACAAACAACAACAACAAAAAATGTTAAATAACTACTCTAGTGAATCCCAAAGTAAAAACACAAGGACAAACAACAACAGCTCAGCAGAGACTCCAAAACTCTTTAAAATCTTGTACACATTTCTAAGTACCCGGAACTAACTACAGTTTGTAAGGTGACAGATACTTCCTTATTCTAAATAAACATGTAATTCTTCGTTGTATTCAACCCAAATTGTTTTTTTTTTTGTCCTTGTCCGAAACACGTAGGGTGGTTTTCTTTTGCTGATGATGAATTTTGACAAGTTTGCAAAATAAACTGTGTTTTTGGCAACTCTGTTTGGAGTGTGAGCAAGATTCAGCACAGGACTGGCATAAGAGGAGACACTATATGAATATATTTATATATATATATATATATATATATATATATATATATATATATATACACACACACATATATATACATATTCTCCACCAAATGACACAAAGTCATACACGGCACATCCAGGAATCCTGTTGTTTGATGTTTATTCTCACAACAGACACGACTAACCCAAACACAACCAATGCGCTTCAACCACTAAGGTCTACATATATATATATATATATATATATATATATATATATATATACACATCATCCAAAGGTCCACCTTGTGGCGCGCAAATTTCACGGGTGCAACATGAGGATGGGACCATTCCTCCACAATCTCCAAAGCAAACAATTGTCAAACAATTGATTCGTTGCACTCCAGGAGTTTAGTTGCTTATATCTAAAGAATTACAAAATGACACCACCAACGCATTTCACCCTCTCGGTCTTGTTCACAGTTTACAAAAAACACCATCCCATAAGTCTCCATTTTATACTATTATTTCCCTACTACCACCCAAGTGCATTATGGGACATGTGGTCCCTTAAAAAACTACTAGCAACCAAAAAATATCAGACAACCCAAAACCATCTTTGTTTCTTTTTTTTTTAAAAACACACAAATCGAACATTTTACTATTATCTCTAAAAATATATATACAGAGATTCATAGAGATATCTTTCACATATATGAGAGCAGAAAATATGTTTTTTCAAATATTGAAATGATAATTGTAATATTTGGTTAGTGTGAGGGATATTTGATATTGATTATGTATAATACAGTATTGGAAAGTACATCTTTATATAAATAAATCTAATGTATAGCGTTGCAATAGTTATCAGAGACAGATCTAAATTATCATTCATATATCTCTCTGTCTCCTAATATTTATGACAGCCTCTATACATGTAGTATTTTCCTTACTTCATATGAATATGTTCCATTTCTATATCTGCAACCTTCTTTAATAATCTGATAGCCATGATACCAATTTCGCATAGCCACTTAGTACCTATTCCCCTGATGTTACCATTTTCTATTCCTAGTTCCTGTTGTTAACAACCACAACCACATTTTTCATCATAAATGATTATGAAGTTCTCCGTCAGCATTGAGTCCCCTCGGGAACTTAGTTTTAAGCTTTATTATTACGTACATCTTTATATAAATCGGTCTAATGTATAGCGTTGCAATAGTTATCAGAGACAGATCTAAATTATCATTCATATATCTCTCTGTCTCCTAATATATATGACAGCCTCTATACATGTAGTATTTTCCTTACTTCATATGAATATGTTCCATTTCTATATCTGCGACCTTCTTTAATAATCTGATAGCCATGATACCAATTTCGCATAGCCACTTAGTACCTATTCCCCTGATGTTACCATTTTCTATTCCTAGTTCCTGTTGTTAACAACCACAACCACATTTTTCATCATAAATGATTATGAAGTTCTTCGTCAGCATTGAGTCCCCTCGGGAACTTAGTTTTAAGCTTTATTATTAATCGGGATTCCAAGCGTCTCAACCTGATCTCCCGATTACTTCCTCTTTCATTATGCTCTACAGTTGAAATACCGAAGAACTTCATATTTGTCCAATTTTTACCTTAATGCATATGTAGGTGTTTTGCCATGGCATAATTTCCATTATTATTCTGCACGGCTCTGATGTGTTCAAGTACACGCTTTGTTAAAGGGCAGATTGTACTCCCCACGTAACGTAATCCACAATCACATTCAATTATGTATACTACGTGGGTAGTGTTACATGTAATTCTCTTCATAATTCTTAGTGACTTGCCCTTAGAATCTAAATATTTTCTTGTATTCACACCTATCCGACAGGCCTTACATCTGCCACAACATGTGAAACCAACCGTCTGTGCTTGTAACCAATTCACAGGCTTGGTTAGCTGGAAGTGACTGTTCACCTGGAGATCTTGTATAGATGACACCTTCCTATATGTCACCAACGGTCTTTCTGCTACCAGTTTTCCAATATCGGGATCTTTCCTTATGATATCTCAATATTTATTGAGTATCTTCAAGATCAGATGGTTTTCCTTGCTAAATGTCATGATCATTCTTATGTTAGTCTTTATTGTCCTTGTTCCATGCAGGTTTATTCATTATTTCTGCTCTCATTCTAGATCTTGCTTTGCGTTCACCCAAATTTAAGTCTCTTAATTTATAATTTCTTTGAATAAATCTTTGTCTAGTTTCTCTAAATTTCAGTTCCATTTCATGTTCTGTGGAGCAATTGCCTTTGATCCTAATAAACTCTCCATAAGGTATGCTTTTCCTCAGAGATGTCGGGTGAAAGCTGTCTCCATGTAGGATGCTAGTTGTAGAAGTGGCTTTACAATGTAATGTGGTTTCAATCTTATTGTACAATTTGTTGAACGTTTGAACAAGAATGAAGTGGGTTTACAGTTTACCCATAACATTAGCTCCCAATCTGTTCAATTTCTGGATGTCCAAGTATACATTGAAAACAATAAGATTGAAAGTCGATTTCGAGTCGCTCTCGTTCAAAACACTATTACACTCATTAGGATTTGTAATTTTCCCCTTAAAAAGTACCTGAATGGTTCAATTGGTAAAACATCCACCTGAAATGTTTGTTGATCTCCTGTGTTAAAGGAAATACCACTCGCACTTAAAACACAGTCACTAACATTTAGAGTTGTAGCTTCATGCTTAAAAATTACCTGCATAGCCGCTTGGGTAAAAAAATCCACCTAAAATGCCCATTGCATCAAACAATTACCTGGACGGCACATCTCATGTCAAAATTTCTCCCTGAAATTGCATGATGTGACATAATGGTGTAATTGTAGAAAATTCACTCAAATTTTGTTACACGAAATTACCAAATGACACCAATTATGTCGGCATAGCTAAAATTTTGTCCAGACCTACACAGAAGTTCTCCAGGATTCAGGCATCAGTCAGGAATACCCCATTGTTGGCCAGTAGTCTTTCTCCAAGGTGCCTACTGAGGACTGTTATTCCAGAGCCACCAGTTAACAAGGCATTGAGGCTTTTTTCAGTCAATAAATCATGACATTTGTAAAGTGCAGCACTATCACCCCTAAGGGTATCTGGGTGCTGAGGGTGCCATGTCACTGTCGAAAATCCATGTCTTGAGACTCCTTCTGCAGTCTGCCAGAGAAGGAGATGATTGGAGGTGGAGGGGTAGGCTGATCCAGGACTGGCTGCTGTGTAGGAGAAGGAGCGGCCTCTGCTGAAGCTGCAATGGATGCGGGTGTGTGTGGAAGGTTTAACAAGGCAGAGCTTAGTCGTCTTGCTGGGACTAGAAGCTCAGGCGATGACTGATGTAGGATGGCCCTAGATAGTGGAAAGCCTTGTATCTGAGGGTTTTGAATTTGCATCTCTTCTGGAAGTAGAGCTAGTGGAAGTTCCTGAGGTGTGGGTGATGCCTGAGTGCTTGGGGAGGTTGAGGATAAGTCTGTCTGCTGTGTTCTGTAGAGTCTGGAGTCTTTTATGTAGCTGGGAGGACATTCCGGCATAGAGAGCGTTGCCATAGTCCAGGCAGCTGGTGACCAGAGTGTGTCTGACTGTCTTTCTGATGTCGGTAGGGATCTTCCATTTGAAGGTTCGGCAAAACCATATGGAGGATGTCAAAGCAGGAGGAGGTGACTGAGTTTACCTGTCGATTCAAGGATAGTTTGCAGTTCAGGGTGATGCTGAGGTTTCGTGAGTGGTCTGATTGAGAGGGAGTTGGTCTGAGTTCTGCTGGCCACCAACTTTGTTCTCATACAGAGTTGTTCTTCCTGAAGATCAGGACTTCCGTTTTGTTGGTGTTTAGTTTGAGACAGCTGTTTTATGTCCATGTTGCTTTGTTGGTCATGGTGTTGCGAAAGTTGGCTTCACGGTTGTGGGCCTCTTCAGTGAGTGAGAGAATTAGTTGAGTGTCGTCGGTGTAGGAGACTATATTGAACACTTAGGATCTGACGATGTCTGTGAGGGGGGTCATGTAGATTTTGAACAGGGTTGGGCTGAGGGAGGATCTTTGGGATATGCCACAGGTGATGTTCTTGGGTTTAGAAGTGAAGAGAGAAAGGCGGATGCTTTGCGTGCGGCAAGAGAAGAAAGAGGTGACCCACTTAAGGCCATTTTGTAATGTTGTAGAGTCTGTTGATGAGAGTGTGGTGGGAGACTGTACCAAATGCTACAGAGAGGTCCAGAAGGATCAGAGGATCAGAGCTCCTGACTCTCCTTGGTTGAGGAGGGTCCTGATGTCGTCCTTGGTGACAGTCAGTGCAGTCTCCATGCTGTGGTTCGCCCAGAATCCTGATTGTGAGGTGTTAAGAAGAAGGCTTTGTTAGAGGTAGTTGGTTGATGGCTTTCTTAAGCACTTTGGCCAGGAAGGGGATCGGTTTGTAATTTTTTTGGGATTGGTAGAGGGTTTCTTTAGGAGGGGTCTGACCGCTGCATGCTTTCATTCGTCTGGCGAGGTTGCAGTAAAGATGGAGGTGTTGAGGATGCAGACTAGTTCTCCGCTAATAGTGTTGCCTCTGAGTTTGAAAAGTCGGTATGGGCAGGGGTCAGTTGGTGTCTCAGAGAGGATGGATGGTTGCGGTGCTCTGTGGAGTAAACAGGGACCAGGAGGTTATCATGTGGCTGATGTTCACTGCTTGTGAGATGTGGTCTAGGCTGGAGGTGGAGGGATGGGGGTCAAAGTTGTTGTATATGGTGGTAAACGTGCTGTGGAAGTAGTCTGAGAGGGTGTTGCAGAAATCCTGGGATGGGTGGATGGTGGTCTCTGTAGCTATTGGATTAGAGAATTCCTTGATGAATCTGAAGAGTTCTTTCCTGTGGTTGGCTGTGGTGTCTATGCAGCCAGTGATTGCTGCTCTTTTTGCTGCCTTGAAGTAGTGGTGGTAGCTGTTGAGGGCTGCCTTGTAGGCAGATCTGTTGGAGGGGTCCTTGGTCATGCACCATTGTTTCTTGAGCTTGTGGCTGTAGCGTTTAGAGTTTCTGAGCCCCGGAGTGTACCATCTTGCCAGCTTAGAGGTGTTTCAGCTGGTGTCAGCGAGCTACTCTGTTGGCGCATTTGGTGATCCAGTTGGTGACGTTTTGAACGGCCTGGTTGAGGTCTGCCATGGGCTTGGATTCTGTGGTCCCTAGGGCCTATGTCCGTAGGCCCTTGGTTACCTTGCTTCAGCTTTGGTGGAGGGTGCTGAGGTGATTGGAGGTGGTGTGCTGGTAATTGCAGATGGTCAATTGAATGATGACATGATCGGTCCAGGTGAGTTCAGTCACATGGGTGAAATGTATTCTCTCAATCGAAGTGAAGATGGTGACCAGCTGGGTAAAAATAGGATGTTTTACACTGACAAGTAAGTTTTACTCTGCGACGTTGCAATGAAGTGCTTGTTTGACAAACTCTAAATCAGCCCCGAAGGCCCACCTAATGCAAATAAATTCTTCTTCTCCTGGGAACAGCCCATCCTTGATGACCTTGGTCGTCTCATCCATTCAGCCTGTGGACCACTGCTATTTTACAAGGGACATTTAATCTTGACACCCCGAATCTCTGACTAAGTTATGGCCCTAATCACATGCATATGACAAACTGGCTATGGGGACTGTCACTGACCCATCTAATAGTTATGCACTGTGGTGAAGAATGGCACAACTTGCACATTTGTAAATATATATGTATTTTGGTCCCTCCTTTCATGCTTGTTTTTATTGAGCTGTGTGTTTGGGGTGCCGGTAAGTGTTGAAAGGCCCAGGATAGCCCTTTCATATTATTCTCACTGTTTCCAGTGTTACATCTGCAGCAAGAAATCATTAATTGTGCAACACGTTCTCTGGGAGTGTTATTTTGTTCTTTCTGATTTAGAAATTATATTTATTGTTGAAATCTACAAATGATGCTGCAAATTATATGGTAAATTCATAATTATGTGGCAATCCACAAGGCCACAGAATCACATAATTCCACTGTCTCTGACCATTCTTATCTATATTGAGGGCTGGATCTATCACTGTATTGTGTTGCTCTTCTGCCGCACCTTGTGACGCAAGGGTAACACAATACTTAAGTACTAAAGATTTACCAAGCAATGCATGGTCACCGTGCATGACCCTGAATTATTTGATAAATCTGGAGTAATGCAAGCATGGGCAGTTGCTGCCTTGCGTTACTCTGCACTGGGAAGGGATTCTATGGGTGGAGAGTAGGTGTTCCCGTGCATCCACTCATGGTTTTTGGCACATTTCCTTATTTACTAAAACTGGTAAACCTAGGGATGTATAACAATGTCCGGCCTTCCCAGGTGAGGTACAATGAAGAGAAATATCTTTATGCATTCAGCAGCACACTAAGAAAGAGGAAAATGCAGAGTTTCCCATCCTGCACAATAACAATCCTACTTGCGATGCAGTCACCCTTGCACCATGACGCACGGGTGCCTACATTGGGGTTAGGCAGCATATTGTACACTAGCGGAGGCAGAGAGCAGGAATGCGCCTGGTAAATATGGCACATTTTTACCTGTCACGTAGGCTCTCATTATTCTGAGACTACTGGATTTTGAGTGGCAAAATCACCCGCGGTGTGGGAGACTAAGGGGGTCATTCTGACCTCGGCGGTAAAAGGCGCTTACCGCCGGTCAGAAGACCGCCATAACACCGTCGCGGTAAACCTCCACGGTCATTCTGACCTGCAACTGGCAAACCGCCAAAAACCCGTCATCAACAAAATTCCGCCACACCAACGGCCAGCGAAAAACTGGCGATGACCAAACCTCCACCGTCACACCAACAGAAATACGCCCATGCCATTCCGACCCACAAATCCCCGCAGCGGTCTTTCAACCGCGGTATTCCATTGGCGGTACACACCGCCGCGGTCAAAATACACACACCTTTACAAAACACTACCACATTGGACAATTCAAAATACACACACCTGAGACACATACACACACCACTCCCACACACCCAATACAATATAAAACACACACCCACATCACCCACAAACCCTTACGACCACAATTGCGACTGAAGGACAGAGAGAGACAGCACAGAATAGAGTAGACCATCACACAGAGGCAAATCACAACATCACCCACACAATATCCACGCACAAAACACCATACACCACCACACTCACCACACTCTACAACACATACACCACCCCTCACCTCATCCACACCACCCCATGGCACCCCAAAGACACCCCAGGTTCTCTGACGCAGAACTCAGGGTCATGGTGGAAGAAATAGTTCGGGTAGAGCCCCAGCTCTTCGGGACACAGGTGCAGCACACCACCATTGCCAGGAAGATGGAGCTATGGCAAAGAATAGTGGACAGGGTCAACGCTGTGGGACAGCATCCACGAAATCGGGACGACATCAGGAAGCGGTGGAACGACCTACGGGGGAAGGTGCGTTCCATGGTATCAAGGCACAACATTGTGGTGCAGAAGACTGGCGGCGGACCCCCACCTACTCCCCCAGAATTCACAGAATGGGAGGAGGGAGTCTTGCACATCCTGCATCCTGATGGCCTCGCAGGAGTAGGCGGAGGAATGGACTCTGGTAAGTCAAATCTTCACTACTTCATTCCCCCACCCCACCTGCATGCCAAATCATACCCCCACCCCCATCACACCAACTCCTTGCAAATGGCTCACCATCACAACCCACCCATCCCAAAACCTAGCCCTGCATGCGTCCCCAAAGCATGGACACCCATCACCAAAGCATGCCCACTGCACATACCCATCTCCCCCACAAGCCACCATCACAAAAGCCCCCACAAGGGAATGCCAGCACTGGGGTACACGGCCACCCACCCATTACACGAAATGGCACACACAGAAGCAATAACCATACTCTTATACCTCTGCAGGACCCGAACGCCACCACACCGCCCAGGAGGGTCCAGAGATGTCCATCCCACCCCCAGAAGAGGCCCCCAGTGATGACAGCAGCTCTGTCTCCCTGGACCCAGATGACCAGCCCGGCCCATCGGGGACCTCGGGACAGTCGGTTCCGCACAGACAGCCACAGGCTACAGCAGACCTAACCCCCTCTGGGAACACCAGCACAGCTCCCACCCAGCGGGCCCATGCCTCTGTCTCCAGGACATGTCAATCAGCGGTGTGTCCACCACTACAGGGCACCCAGGTTGACGCACCACCCCAACAACAACAGGGACCTGGGGGCAGTGGTAGTGGGCACACGGTCCAGGGGACAGAGGCCCAGGGAAACAGGGGAACTGGGAGGGCTGCTGTGCGACAGGGGGGGGACAGGCCCAGGGAACCGACTCTCCAAGATGCCCTCTCCTCCATCATGGGAGCATACCACCGCTCCCAGGAGACGATGGCTACGGTACTGGCCAGGTTCCAGGAGATCCAGGTACTGTAGGAGGAACAGTACATGGGGTTCAGAGAGGAACTGAGAAACATTAGTTCCGCAATGGGGACCATCGTCGTGGCTCTTAACCAGATAGTCACCACATTGCGGGACCATGTGGCACCACAAAGGGCCCCTGTCACTAGCATGGACCAAGACCAGGCTACCACCTCCGCCGGCGCTAGTGGACAGGAGGCCCCCACACAACGACAGGACACCAGAACCCCACCTCCTGCAGATGAAGAACCACCCCGCAAGCGGTACCTGAGATCTCAGAAGAAGACAGAGTAGGATGCCAAGACCCCCGCCAGCAAAGGATACCCCCTGATGTCATCCCACTGTCCCACATTGTCACCCTGTCCAAACTTAAACTGCCCCTGCTCCATCCTTCCACAGGCATATGGACAATGCACCTGTGAGACTGAAAACTGGACTCTGCCATGGACATTACTCCACCATCACCCATCACCGTTTTTCAATCATGTCCCTAAATTTAGCACTTTAATAAAATCACTTATTGCACTTAAAAAATCTGGAGTCTGCTTGTATTTTGAACAAATGAATTAGACATAACGGTGCCAAAATTTTCAGTTACATTGTGATGACAACATACCACGTCACACAGCTGTAGTCCATGGGCAAACAAAGCAGAGGTCACGCAGTGGGGCCCACAGCTCTGAAAACGGAAGGGAAAGTCACAACTCAGTTAACAGGAACTGGGGGGAAACACAGACAGTAGAGAGGCAGGAGACTTTAAGTAAATGTAAAATGGCGGGGTTGATTCGTACCTGTTTGCTACTGAAAATACTGTTGTATCACTGTGTCCCTGTTGTCTGTGTCGTCCCCGTCGTCTTCCTCCTCTTCACTCTCCACAGGCTCCACAGCTGCTACAACACCACCATCTGGACCATCCTCCTGCAGGAAAGGCACCTGGCGTCGCAAAGCCAGGTTGTGAAGCATACAGCAGGCCACGATGATATGGCACACCTTCTTTGGTGAGTACATTAGGGATCCACCTGTCATATGCAGGCACCTAAACCTGGCCTTCAGGAGGCCGAAGGTCCGCTCGATCACCCTCCTTTTCCGCCCATGGGCCTCATTGTACCGTTCCTCTGCCCTGGTCCGGGGATTCCTCACTGGGGTCAGTAGCCACGACAGGTAGGGGTTACCAGAGTCACCAATTAGCCACACACGGTGTCTCTGTAGCTGTTCCATCACATAAGGGATGCTGCTATTTCGCATGATGTACGCGTCATGCACTGACCCAGGGAACTTGGCATTTACATGGGAAATGTACTGGTCAGCCAAACAGACCACCTGGACATTCATCGAATGATAACTTTTTCTGTTCCTGTACACCTGCTCACTTTCACTGGGGGGAACCAAAGCCACATGGGTCCCATCAATGGCACCAATGATGTTGGGGATATGTCCAAGGGCATAGAAATCACCCTTCACTGTAGCCAAATCGCCCACCTCAGGGAAAACAATGTAGCTCTGCATGTATTTCATCAGGGCAGACAACACTCTGGACAAAACCTTAGAAAACATAGGCTGAGACATCCCTGATGATATGGCCACTGATGTTTGGAATGATCCACTTGCCAAAAAATGGAGTACTGACAGCACCTGCACCAGAGGGGGAATCCCGGTGGGTTGGTGAATGGGGGACATCAGGTCTGGCTCCAGCTGGGCACACAGTTCCTGTATAGTGGCTCGGTCAAGTCTGTATGTCAGTATGACATGTCTTTCTTCCATTGTCGACAGGTCCACCAGGGGTCTGTACACGGGAACATTCCTCCATCTCCTTGGAAGTCCCAGTGGACGGTGCCTAGGAAGGACAACATGGAGCACAGAGTCAAGCAACCCACAGGTACGTAACCACAGCTTGCACAGAACACGAATCGCTATGCATTGAATGGCTTGTATGAGTGGCAATGCAACGCCTAGGCCTGTGTGACGCAGTAGAAATTAAGCCATGTGGGCCCTTGAAAGTGCGGCTGCCTGACCTGTGAAGTGTGACAATGGGATGTGAGGTCAATGCGCTGGCGTGGCACACCATGGTGGTAGGCGGTCGAAGACCGCGGCGCAAAGCAGCATTGGTTAACATTGAACCCTATGGGTCTCAGGAGCCAATGACGATGTGCGCCGGCGGTCGCGGTACGCACCGCCGCGGTACGCACCGCCGCGGGCGTGACCGCCATTTTCTATCTGCTTAATCACTCGAGACCTGATCATCCACAGGAGAGGACCTATACTGCAAGTGCTGCTGTGACCTCGATCTGGAAGAGACAATGGCTGCTGTGACTGGGGAAAGGGCCCCTGCCTTCACATCTGAGGAATTGGAGAAACTTGTTGATGGGGTCCTCCCCCAGTATGCGCTACTCTACGGTCCTCCAGACCAACAGGTAAGTACACTGGGACCATGCTTTGTGGGCAATGCCTGGGTTGAGTGGGGTGAATGAACGATGGTGCGGAGGGGAGCGTATGAGGCATGCATCAAACGACAGATGAGAGCATGTGCCACATGGCAAGTGTGGGGATGGGGGGACACTCACATCGAGCATGCCGAAAATTCTGATATTGTATTTTCTCTCCCTGTACGTGTCACATAGGTCAGCGCCCATCAGAAAGTCGACATTTGGCGTGCCATCGCCAAGGACGTCCGGACCCTGGGGGTCCACAACCCACTGCCACAAGAGGTGGGAGGACATCCGCCGCGGGAGCGGAAAGACCGCGGAGGCTCTGCTGGGGATGGCCTCCCAACGTAGGAGGGGTGCCACGCGTCAATTGACCCCCCTGATGTCTCGGATCCTGGCGGTGGCCTACCCAGATTTGGATGGCCGCGAGAGGACATCACAGCCGACACAAGGGGGTGAGTACACTCTCATTCTGCTGACTATGCATGCAGTGGAGGTGTCTGGGTGGGGGAGGAGGGCTGTGGGTATCCCTAGGCCAGGGCGATTTCTGTAGGCTAGGCCCCTCCGTAAGGCATGGCCCTGTGCCCCCGCCCCCCACCTCTGTAGGGTGCCAAGTACAGCTATCCATGGCCCTGTGTCACCTATGTGTGCAGTTGTCGTCCATAGGCTTGTAGGCCATGTCCCACTGATTGAGTAGTCTACCCCAAGTGCGCGGCGTAGTGCAGGGGGCTTCTGTGTCTGTCCTCTCCGCCAACTGTGTTGCCAATGCATGCACTCAACATGTCTTTATTCTCCCCCCCCCTTTTTTTGTCTGCTTTTCCTGTTCATGTGTGCATTAGCATCATCTGGCGGAGGAGAAGTGGCATTGGAGCACGAGGGAGCTGCATCTCACATAGCCCCGGAGGGCCATGCAACGGACTCTGATTTGACCAGTGAGATGGAGGGCGAGGGGGGCTCCACAACGGGGACACGTGGAGACATCAGCGACACCGACACGTCCTCGGAAGGGAGCTCCCTTGTGGTGGCGGCAACATCCGTGCCCACCGCAACAACAGGTACAGCCGCCACCCAGCGCACCAGCTCCGCCCTCCCAGCAGCCCCTTAGCGTTCGCCCCGTGCCCGCTCGCACACCAAGGCGGGCATCTCCTTCGCCCCAGGCACCTCAGGCCCTGCCCCAGTTACCCCTGCTGCCCTCAGTGAGGAGGTCATCGACCTCCTCCGGACGCTCATTGTTGGGCAGTCTACCCTTTTGAATGCCATCCAGGGGGTGGAAAGGGAGGTGCATCGGAGCAATGCATACCTGGAGGGCATTCATTCGGGTCAGGCTGCCCATCAGCGATCGTTCAACGCTCTGGCCTCAGCACTGACGGCAGCCATTGTCCCTGTCTCCTGCCTCCCTCCTCCAACTCCCTCCACCCAGTCCCACTCCCCTGTTCCTCTGCCTATCCCAGACACACCTACAGACCAGCCTGCACACACCTCAACACTCAAGGTCAGCTCATCCAAACATAAGCACCACACATCACAGAAGCATTCACACAAGCAACATCCACATGCAGACATGCCAACAGCCACTGCCTCCTCTGTGTCCCCCTCCTCCTCGTCTCCCTCCTCCCTCCCTGTGACGTCCCAACTCACACTTGCATGCAGCACTTCATCAGCCACTACGACCATCACCAGCACACCCACCAGAACACTCCGCACACGTGCAGTCACCACCCCCACTTCCATTTACACGTCCCCTGTGTCCTCTCCCAGTGTGTCTGTCACCCCCTCTTCCAAACCACACAAACGCAGGCAGCCACCCACCCAACAGCCATCCACCTCACGACAGCCTCCATCACAAGCACCTGCACCCATAGACAGCACACTTGACTCTCCTACAACCACATTCTCTTCCTCCACTCCCATACCCACTGCACCTACCCTTCCCATTGGTCCCAAAAAGTTTTTCCTCTCCAAAATTAACCTCTTTCCATCACCTGACCCACCCCCTCCATCTCGTAAAAGTCCAATCTGCACCTCAGCCACCACAACCCCTGGACCTACAAGGACCATAGTCCAGGGAAATTGGAGTCCCCCACCTTCGAAGGCAGCCACATCGGCCAGCAGCAAAGGGACAGCCAGCCCACCCCCTGGGAAAAAAACAAAAAAAGCCAAGGGCCGGCTCGAGAAAACAGAGACGGCAGCCTCCACAGGCACCACCCTGGCACCGTCAGGGAGTGGGGTGCCACCTGGCACATCTCCAAAGGGAGGCAAGGGCCACAGAGGATCAGGCAAGGATGGCAAGGGCAGCACGGCGACAAGTCCGGCAGCAGGCGAGCTGCCCAGGAGGGCCCCACCAGCCCCATTCCGGGGATGAAGGAGGACACCCACGGGCACGGGCCACCAGCACAGGAGGGCCCAGCAAGCGAGAAGTCGGATGGCGAGTGAACACCATCGATTGGCCGGATCTGGTGCCCTGGAGACACATGTGAAGCACCGCTGAACAGGGCCCTTCAAGACAAGCACCAGTGAACAGGGCACCGCCGTGTCAAGAACCGCTGAACAGGGCCCTTCAAGACAAGCACCGCTGAACAGGGCACCGCCGTGTCAGAACCGCTGAACAGGGCCCTTCAAGACAAGCACCGCTGAACAGGGCACCGCCGTTTCAAGAACCGCTGAACAGGGCCCTTCAAGACAAGCACCGCTGAACAGGGCACCGCCGTGTCAAGAACTGCTGAACAGGGCCCTTCAAGACAAGCACCACTGAACAGGGCACCGCCGTGTCAAGAACCGCTGAACAGGGCCCTTCAAGACAAGCACCGCTGAACAGGGCCCTTCAAGACAAGCACCGCTGAACAGGGCCCTTCAAGACAAGCAGCGCTGAACAGGGCACCGCCGTGTCAAGAACCGCTGAACAGGGCCCTTCAAGACAAGCACCGCTGAACAGGGCACCGCCGTGTCAAGAACCGCTGAACAGGGCCCTTCAAGACAAGCACCGCTGAACAGGGCACCGCCGTGTCAAGCACCGCTGAACAGGGCTCTTCAAGACAGGCACCGCTGAACAGGGCACCGCCGTCTCTGCACCGCTCCGCTGGGCCCTTCATCTCAAGCACCGCTCCGCTGGGCCCTTCATCTCAAGCACTGCACCGCTGGGCACCGCCGTCTCTGCTCCGCTCCGCTGGGCCCTTCATCTCAAGCACCGCTCCGCTGGGCACTGCCGTCTCTGCACCGCTCCGCTTGGCCCTTGATCTCAAGCACCGCTTCGCTGGGTCCTTCATCTCAAGCACCGCTCCGCTGGGAATCGCCATCTCTGCATCGCTCCGCTTGGCCCTTCATCTCAAGCACCGCTCCGCTGGGCCTTCATCTCAAGCACCGCTCCGCTGGGCCCTTCATCTCAAGCACCGCTCCACTGGGCACCGCCGTCTCTGCACCGCTCCGCTGGGCCCTTCATCTCAAGCACCGCTCCGCTGGGCCCTTCATCTCAAGCACTGCTCCGCTGGGCACCGCCGTCTCTGCACCGCTCCGCTTGGCCCTTCATCTCAAGCACCGCTGACACATTGGCAGAAGGGGCAGGCCCGGATCAGAGTCGGACAGGGCTGCACGATACACTCTGGGCACCAAGAGTCCTCCAGTACCGCTGGAGTCTGTCATCCACTTGTGAGACTGTGGCTTTGCACTCCCCAGGATGGCACAGTGGGCAACCCACCCACTGTAGAGACTTGAGAGACTGTGGCTTTGCACTCCCCAGGATGTTACAGTGGGCAACCCACCCACTGTAGAGACTTGAGAGACTGTGGCTTTACACTCCCCAGGATGGCACAGTGGGCAAGCCACCCACTGTAGAGACTTGAGAGACTGTGGCTTTGCTCTCCCCAGGATGGCACAGTGGGCAACCCACCGACTGTAGAGACTTGAGAGACTGTGGCTTTGCACTCCCCAGGATGGCACAGTGGGCAACCCACCCACTGTAGAGACTTGAGAGACTGTGGCTTTGCACTCCCCAGAATTGAACATTGGTCGTGGAGGCCCCTCGTGGATCTGGCGTCGTGGACTCATGTGGCTGAGGTGGCCCCCTTCCCTTCCCCCTGAGGTGCCTGTAGTTTTCCTATCTGATGCCCCTGCAGTGTTCTCTCCAATGGATTCGGGTCTCATGTGTGGGCTTTGCCCATGTGTTGAGGACCATTGGCCCATGTACAATGACAGAAAGCCAATTCTGACGGGACAATATACATATGTGTATATAGTTATGGGATGTTCGTCTTACTTATTTACTTTGCCTTACAATATATTTGTATTACAATTACTTATTATTTTGTCTTTGCATTCTTCTGGGGGGTTTGGGGGGTGTCACTCTGAGTTGTTGCTCTGCATTGGTGTGTAGGTAGTTGGGGGGGGGGTCGCGTATGTGTGTGCCCGTAATCTTTTCTCCTCCCCCCTCCCATGTGTCGTAGGTGCAGTACTCACCGTTGTCTTCTGCGCCGGCATTCGTGCTCGTGGTAGAGGAGCAGGTAGACAATAGCTGGTAGGATGTGTAGTTCTGGTTCCATGCTGTCCAGATTCCTCGTGGAGTGTGTAGAGGTGAGCGTTTTCCCGTTCGTAGTCTGTTTCCGCCGTGTTTTTATCGGCGGGGCTCCCGCCCCGGAAAAGGTGGCGGATTGGTGAGTTGTGATAGGGTGGGCGGTACACTGTCTGCCGCCTGTCTGTTGGCGGTGACCGCCGCGCTGCTTGTCTGTACCGCCGTGGCGGTCGGAGTGTTAAAGTGGCGGGCTGTGTTGGCGGTTCCCGCCAGGGTCGGAATTCAATTTTTTTGGCCGCCTGCCTGTTTGCGGGTTGGCCGCCGCTTTAACACCGACCGCCAGGGTTGGAATGACCCCCTAAGTCTGGCCCACTTTAGGTGACACCTGTCGCTCCAATCCGGGTTTTGCTCCGGCTAACTAGCAGTGCCTCATCTCTACCCAAGGACGGGGATGATTGGGCAGCCGAGCGCATGACATAATTGGTTTCTCAGGGAAGCCGTGGTCACTCGGGTCTCATCCGTTTCTCTCACTGATATTGGTCTCATATATACAATGACAAACAGAGTCAGTACATGTTTTTATAATGATTTTAATTAAGTGAATGCATTTTAGATAACCAGTATGACATATGTGGTAGCTGGAATGATGGAATGTATTACATCATTGGAGGTATAGAATGTAAGAGGATTCCGATTCCTCAGGGAGACTGGGAGAGAGATGAGAAAGCGGTTGGAGGTGGTGAAGCCTTCTGGATCTTCTGTTGTGGATAGGATATTTCTAATAAAGAATCCACTTGAACTATAACCTGTTGGAACATCTTTTCTACACTGACGACGAGGATCTGGCGTAAGGAATATCCAAACACATCGATAATTTTAACCGTCTTTGGCTAAAGAAGGAATTTCGGAAACTATCTACTGAGCAAGCATTTCAACTTTAAAAATGTGCACTTCGTCTGGTGAGCATCATTTTCATTATATTTACAAGTGCTGCTAGAAACTGGCAAGTAATCGTTCGTTGCAGATTTCAGATTGTGAGTCTCTCTCTACCCGCGAAAGGAAAAGTACAACCATACTGGTGAGCTTTGTTTTCAATATCTTTACTTAAATGATTTATTAGTGCCAGCAACCTCCCGGCAAGTTTAGTTACGCTTAATATTTTAAAACGCGCCCTTATCTCGAGCCGGCATCCTTCCGTCTCATGCTGGCATACTTCAAATTGTGCGTGTGTGGGTACGCACTTCACATTTCAAAACGCGCCTTTATCGAGCCGGCATTCTTCCGTCTAGTGTCTATATACTTCAAAATGTGCACGTGTGTGAACACGCTGCATTTCTGATGCCAGTAAAGCTCACAGATGATATTTTCTCACCTTTTAGAAGCCAACACGGTTAAAAGTGGTTTCTGTGTTGAATCTCTCGGCTGTAGCGTCTATAAAACCCAGAAATACACGCGTACGCGTGTGCAAGAAAAGAAAAAAAAAGAGGACAAAGAGGGAACTCACTTTAAAAAACAACCTTTTGGTTGGTGATATTAAAGAAAGAAGTTGGCTATAACTATCGGAACTTACTTTTAAAGGGAAAACCAAGTTATTTTGTTTTTTTTTGGTTTCTGTTTATTACTTTGGAGATTGACTATAACTATTTAAGGATGAGATCAAACTCCAATAGAAGAAACATATTTTACATTGGGAAAAAAAAAATTCTTGTGGAATTCCTTAATTTTATTAAAGCAATGCAGAACATACCTCCTCCTCCTTTCTTTTTAACTCTGCCAGGAGAAGCACCAATAACTTGGTCTAAATGGAAAAAATCCTTCTTGCATTATGCTAGAGTTTATGGCACAAATTTATCCAACAAAAGGAAAACGTCTCTACTCATGCACTGTTTGGGAAGTGAAGGGCAAGAAGTTTTTGAGACCTTACCAGACCCTGATGATGAAGGAGCTGACTTAAAGGAGTTTGAAATCTGCTTGAAGAAATTAGATTTACATTATTTACCAAAAATCTTCACAATTTTGGAGCGTTATCATTTTGGAATGAGAGAGCAAAAACCTGGTGAAACTACTGAGGAATATATTACTGCCTTGAGGAAATTAGCAGCACCATGCACGTTTGGAGCAACCATTGACGAACGCATAAGAGATCAGTTTATGTTGAAATGCTCCAGTGATAAGATAAGACAGGAACTTTGGAGTAAAGATGGCCCTTCTCTGCACGAAGTTGTAATTCTAGCTAAGGGTGTGGAACACACTCTAGCTTGCGTGGAGGAGTTAGAAAAGAGCAAGAGTCCTGCTGTTAACAAGATCATTCAGAAAAAAGAGCAACAAAGGGGGTGATTCTGATTCTGGCGGGCGGCGGAGGCCGCCCGCCAGAATTCCGCCCCCATTATACCGCTCCGCGGTCAGAAGACCGCGGAGGGTATTATGAGTTTTTCCCTGGGCTGGCGGGCGGTCTCCAAAAGACCGCCCGCCAGCCCAGGGAAAAACTCCCTTCCCACGAGGATGCCGGCTCGTAATCGAGCCGGCGGAGTGGGAAGGTGCGACGGGTGCAGTGGCACCCGTCGCATATTTCAGTGTCTGCAAGGCAGTGTTTGCGGGGCCCTCTTACGGGGGCCCCTGCCGTGCCCATGCCATTGGCATGGGCACGGCAGGGGCCCCCAGGGGCCCCGCGACCCCCCCTACCGCCATCCTGTTCATGGCGGCTTTCCCGCCATGAACAGGATGGCGGTAGGGGGGGTCAGAATCCTCATGGCGGCGGAGCGCGCTCCGCCGCCATGAAGGATTCCCCCGAGCAGCGGTCAGAATGCTCGTGGGAGCACCGCCAGCCTGTTGGCGGTGCTCCCGTGGTCAGTGGCCCTGGCGGCCACCGGCCGCCAGGGTCAGAATGACCCCCAAAATGTATACAAAGAAGTTGATGGAGATAAAGAAGATAGTAAAGTTAATCAAATGCAATGGTCTAGATTCAAAGACACTAAGGCAATCATTGCAACCCTGGTGGTCGGTGTTAAAGCGGCGGTAAAACAGCCAACAGGCAGGCAGTAAAAAAAATGGAATCACAACCGTGGCGGAAACAGCCAACATAGACAGCCACTTTAACACTCCGACCGCTATGGCGGTACAAACAAACAGCATGGCGGTCACTGCCACCAGACAGGCGGAAGACAATGTACCGTCCACAGTATCATGAGAGGCCTATCCACCACCTTTTCCGGGGCGGATTCACCGTGAACAAAAACACGGCGGAAACAGGACTTGGAAGGGAAAACGCTCACCTCTACACACCCCATGAGGAACTAGGACGCCATGTAGCCAGAACTCCAAATTCTAACTGCCATTGTCTTCTTGCTCCTCTACCAGGAGCGCGAACGCCGGTGGCGATGACCACGGGGAGTACTGCACCTATGACACAGGGAAGGGGGAAGGGAAAAGAGAGTGACACACACACGCAACCATTCCCACCCTCACCCACTACAACACACACACAAATACATGTTGATACACTACATTTACCCCCCCAACCCTACTGGAAGAACGCAAGGACAAAAGGAAATGAGTTGAACAATTGTAATCAATAAAAATCCATTACTCAAAAATATATATACACTATTAACAAATATATACACCAAGAATTCAAGTCCATGTGCTGCACCTATATAGTCCGTTGACCACTGGGCCCACAATGCATGGGCGAGGCCCACACAAGATACCCGATCAAAATGGAGAGAACACTGCAGGGGCATCAGATCGAAATTAAACAGGCACCTCAGGGGGAAGGGAAGGGGGGCACCTCAGCCGGATGAGTGCACGATGCCAGCTCCACGAGGGGGCTCCATGCCCATTGATGTATCCTGGGGAGTGCAAAGCCACAGTCTCTCAAGTCTCTCCAGTGGGTGGTTTGCCCACTGCTTTATCCTGGGGAGTGCAAAGCCACAGTCTCTCAAGTCTCTCCAGTGGGTGGTTTGCCCACTGCTGTATCCTGGGGAGTGCAAAGCCACAGTCCCACAAGTCTCTCCAGTGGGTGGTTTGCCCACTGGTTTATCCTGGGGAGTGCAAAGCCACAGTCTCTCAAGTCTCTCCAGTGGGTGGTTTGCCCACTGCTTTATCCTAGGGAGTGCAAAGCCACAGTCTCACAAGTCTCTCCAGTGGGTGGTTTGCCCACTGCTTTATCCTGGGGAGTGCAAAGCCACAGTCTCACAAGTCTCTCCAGTGGGTGATTTGCCCACTGCTTTATCCTAGGGAGTGCAAAACCATAGTCTCTCAAGTCTCTTCAGTGGGTGATTTGCCCACTAGTTTATCCTGGGGAGTGCAAAGCCACAGTCTCACAAGTCTCTCCAGTGGGTGGTTTGCCCACTGCTTTATACTGGGGAGTGCAAAGCCACAGTCTCTCAAGTGGATGCCTTTTTCCACTGGTTCTGGAGGGGGCTTGGTGCCCAGAGTGCTTCATCCTGCCAAGGACAGAGGTAGTGGATATCTTTCTCCACTGGTTTTGGAGGGGGCTTTGTGCCCAGAGTGCTTCATCCTGCCAAGGACAGAGGTAGTGGATGTGAATCTCCACTGGTTCTGGAGGGGGCTTTGTGCCCAGAGTGCTTCATCCTGCCAAGGACAGAGGTAGTGGATGTGACACTCCACTGACGGTGGACCTACATGGAAGCTGTCCAGGCCCCTGGAACTGACCATCAGCTTCGTACGATTGACCACTGGGGATGGCAGCCATGGCTGCGGTGGTGCCACTGGCACATGATGTGGCGTGGCCGATGGTGGTGCTTGCGGCGGCCTCAGTAGTGGCAGTGCTTGCGGCGCTCATTGGTCAGCGGTGCTGGTGGGTGGCTCAGTGAGTGTGCTGGTGGTGGCGGTGTCCTGGGAAGCGGTGCTGGTGGCGGCAGTGTCCTGTGAAGCTGTGCTTGTGGTAGCGGTGCATGTTGCGGTGGTGGTCTTGTCCACCGTGCAGGTTGGCGCCGACTTCCCTTTCTTTCTCTGCCCCTTCCCCACCTTGGATGGTGGCACAGCTGTCTTGCCACTCCCAACTGTAGTCCTTGGTGGTAGGTGTTTTGCACTTCCCCCTCCGGGCTGTGGCCAACGTCTTATATTTCTGAGGTGGGGGACTTTCCGTGGCCTGGCTCCTTGGCACACTGGCTGCTCTGCTGCTTGGCACACTCCAGAAGCAGGTTACTGCTGGTACCACTGTTCCCAGGGATGTGGTGGCTGAGGTGCTGGGTTGGGACCTGGAAAGGCGTGCCCTAGGGGATGGAAGGGGTAGGGGAGGTGAAGGGAAGAGGTCAAAATTTAAGAGGAAAAGTTGTTTAGGCACACTGGAACGGGTAGATGGAAGGGGTTTGGGAGTGGAGAAAGAGGTAGTGGTTGTAGGAGGTGTTTGTTTGCTGACTTTGGGTGAAGGTGCACGGGCTGTAGGCTGTTGTGAGGTGGATGGCTGTAGGGTGGGTGTGTGACTGCGTTTGTGCAGTTTGGGAGGTGGGCTCACAAACACACTGGTAGAGGACACAGGGGATGTGTGAATGGTAGTGGGGGTGGTGAGCACACGTGAGTGGTGTGTGGTGATGGGCGTGCTGGTGATGGACATAGTGGCTGAAGATGTAGTGCTTGCAGGTGTGAGTGGAGACATGACAGGAAGGGTGGAGGGAGAGGAGGAGGAGGGGGACACAGTGGAGGCAGTGGATGTTGGTATGTGTGCATGGGTATGATGCTTGTGTGAGTGCCTGTGGGATGTGTGGTGCTTATTTTTGCCAGAGCTACCCTTGTGTTTTGAGGTGTGTGCATGCTGGTCTGATGGTGTGCTTCGGATAGGCTGAGGTACTGGAGATTGGGGCTGGGTGGAGGAAGTTGGAGGGGGGAGGCTGGACACAGGGATAATGGCTGCCATCAGTGCTGAGGCCAGAGTCTGAAAAGCTTGCTGTTGGGCTGCCTGACCAGAATGAATGTCCTCCAGGTATGCATTTGTCTGTTGCAACTGCCTCTCTACACCCTGGATGGCATTCAGAATGGTAGACTGCCCAACAGTGAGGGATCTGAGGAGGTCAATGGCCGCCTCACTGAGGGCAGCAGGGATTACAGGGGCAGGGGCTGAGGTGCCTGGGGCGAAGGAGATGCCCACACTCCTGGGTGAGCGGCCACGGGGCACACGCTGAGGGGCTGCTGGGAGGGCGGTTCTGGTAGAGAGTGGGTGGTGTACCTGTAGATGCGGTGGGCACTGAGGGGCCCACCACCGCAAGGGAGCTCCCATTAGAGGAGGAGTCGGTGTCGCTGGTCTCAGCTCCTATCCCCACCGTGGAGCTCCCCTCGCCCTCCGTCCCACTGGTGAATTCGGAGTCCATAGTCTCGCCCTCCAGGGCCATGTGGGATGCAGCTTCCTCCTGCTCCAGTAGCACTGCACCTCTGCCTGGTGATGATAATGCACGCAAGAACAGGGAGACCACAAAAAGGGGGGGAGGGGGAGAAAGTAGAAAGACATGTTCAGTGCATGCAATACCGCTACCGTTGGCGGACACTACAGACACAGCAGCCCTCTGCACTACGCCATGCACTTAGAGTTACCTAATTAATCACAGGGACATGGGGTACAAGGCCTATGCCCGATTGCTGCACACATGGCAGTCACAGGAGCCTGCCTAGGTGTAGTTGGCTCTTACCACTGGTGGGGTTGAGGTGCCACATGGCCTGCCTTATGAAGAGACCTTGCCTAAAAAACTCGCCCTGGCCTAGGGGTACCCACAGCCCACCTCCCCCACCCAGACAACTCCAATGCGTGCTGATTCAGATGAATGTGACTCTACTCACCCCCTTGTGGCTGCTGTGATGCCCTCAAGCATCCATCCAACTCCAGATACGCCACGGCCAGGATCCAGAACATCAGGGGGGTCATGGTGCGATGGGCACCACTCCCACGTTGGGAGGCCATCCTCAGCTGGGCCTCCGCCGTCTACTTGCTCCAGCGGCGAATGTCCTCCCATCTTTTACAGCAGTGGGTGCTCCATCTGTGGTGCACCCCCAGGGTCCAGACTTCCTTGTCGATGGCACACCAAATATCCTTCTTCTGGTGGGCGCTGGCCTTCAGGAATAGTAGAGGGGAAAAGGAGAAGATATAACCGTCTGCACCGTCACAGTCATTGGCCCACATTTCTACCCTTGCCATGACGCACATACATTCACCGTTGTTTCATGCACGCCTCATTCCCCCCCCCCAATCTCCCATCCACACCACTCCAAACAGGCATTGACAATACAGCATGCTCACAGTGTACTCACCTGGGTCCGGACGTCCTTGGCGATGGCACGACAAATATGTTTTTTCTGATGGGCGCTGAGCTACATGATTTGTACAGGGTGAAGAGAAACTTATTACCAACTGCACCGTCAAAGTGATTGGCCCCCATCCCTACCCTTGCCATGTGGCACATACACTCTCCGTCGTTTCATGCACGCCGCACTCTCCCCCCTTCCTTCTTACATCCACCCCTCTCCACACAGGCATGGCCCATACAGCATGTTCCCAGTGTACTTACCTGTTTGTCTGGAGGACCGCAGAGTAGCATGTACTGGGGGAGGACCCCATCCACTAGTTTTTCCAACTCCTCCGATGTGAAGGCAGGGGCCCTTCCCCAGACACTTGAGCCATTATCGCTTCCAGACTGAGGTCACAGCAGCACTTGCAGTGTAGGTCCTCTCCTGTCGAAGATCAGGTATCAAGTGAGTGAACAGAGACAAAATGGCGGTCACGTCCGCGGCGGTGCGTACCGTCACCGCTGGCGTATATTGTCATTGGCTCCTGAGACCCATAGGGTCCAATGTTAACCAATGCAGGATAGCACCGCAGTCTTCGACCACCTACCGCAACGGTGTACAATGCCAGCGTAGTTACCTCATATCCCCTTGTCCCACCTTACAGGTCAGGCACCGCCATTTCAGGGGTTCCTCATGGCATTAATTGTAAATGCGTCACACATATCTAGGCCTTGCATACACACTAAGACAGGCACATAGCGGATTGACAAATGAGTGCAAATAATATTCTATTTAATACCTCAGTGTTGGGTGACTCTCTGCTTGCTCTTCTCGTCCATAGGGCACGTCCGCTGGGGCATGTGAGGAGATGGCGGCATCCTCCGGTGTACAGACCGCTGGTGGACCTGTTGACAATGGAAGAGCGACATGTAATTGCCACCTACAGTCTTGATCATGCCACAATCCAGGAACTGTGTGCCCAGTTGGAGCCAGACCTGATGTCAGCAGTCCGCCATCCCACAGGGATCCCCCCCTCTAGTGCAGGTCCTGTCAGTACTCCATTTCCTGGCAAGTGGGTCTTTTCAAACTACAGTGGCCATATCATCAGGGATGTCCCAGCCTATGTTCTCCTACGTGTTGTCCAGAGTGTTGTCTGCCCTGCTGAAACACATGCGCAGCTACATCGTTTTCCCTCAGGTGGAGGATTTGCCTACAGTGAAAGGTGAGTTCTATGCCCTGGGACATATCCCCAACATCATAGGTGCCATTGATGGGACACATGTGGCCTTGGTACCCCCGCAGGAGTGAACAGGTGTACAGAAACCGGAAGAGTTACCATTTTATGAATGTGCAGATGGTGTGTTTGGCTGACCAGTACATCTCCCATGTGAACACCAAGTTTCCTGGCTCAGTGCATGACGCTTGCATTCTGAGGAATAGCAGCATCCCTTATGTGATGGGCCAACTCCAGAGGCACTGTGTGTGGCTATTAGGTGAGGACAAGGACCCTATACCATGTGAATAGTTGTCTGGGGTTGCCCCTAAGGGTTAGTGTGTGTCTAATAGTTGTCCCTCGACATTTGCAGGTGACTCTGGTTACCCCAACCTGTCATGGCTACTGACCCCAGTGAGGAATCCCAGGACAAGGGCAGCGGAACGCTACACTGAGGCACATGGGTGAACTAGGAGGGTTATAGAGAGGACCTTCAACCTCCTGAAGGCCAGGTTCCGGTGCCTCCATATGACAGGTGATTCCCTCTACTACTCACCAAAGAAGGTATGCCAGATAATCGTGGCCTGCTGTATGCTGCACAACTTGGCTTTGCGACGACAGGTGGCTTTTCTGCAGGAGGATGGTCCAGATGGAGGTCTTGTGGCAGCTGTGGAGCCTGTGGACAGTGAAGAAGAGGAGGCACAAGAAGAGGACATAGACAACAGAAACACTGTGATCCATCAATACTTCCAGTGAGACACCGGTAAGACATCACTGCCCCCTACATCTGATAAATTTGTTCTACCTCTCACCTGTCTGTCACATTCACCCAGTGTATGGACCTTGATTTGTCACTTTCCCTTTCGATTTCACAGATTTGGGTCCCACTGTGTGACCTCTGCTATGTTTCCTCATGGACTAGAGCTGTGTGACATAGGTATGTTGACAATACAATGGACATTGCTATTTCCCTCAGTTATTGCAAATACACATTTGTGAAAGCACAGACTGACTCCAGATAGTTTTGTGATTTAAGGGTATTTATTTCAGTCCAAAATAGTGGAAGGGGTTGTAAAATGGGCAGGGGTAATGGTGGAGGAATGTCCATGGCAGAGTCCAGTCTATTAGTCTCACAGGTGCATTGTCCAAAGGGGCATACGAAGTGGAGCTGGGGCAGTTTAAGGATGGACAGGGTGACAAAGGGGGACAGATGGATGACATTCAGGGTGTTCTCATTTCTTGGCGGGGTCTTGGCATTGTTCTCTGTCTTTGTCCTGGATCTCCATCTGCAGGGGGTGGGGTGCTGGTGTCGTGGTCCTGTGGTGGTGCCTCCTGTCCACTAGCGCCGGCGGAGGTGGTGGGCAGTTCATCGTCCAGGCTAGTGTCAGGGGCCCCTTGTTGTGCCACAGAGTCCCTCCTGGTGTTCACGAGTTCCTTCAGCACCCATACAATGGTGCCCAGGGTGCTATTGATGGATTTGAGTTCCTCCCTGAACCCCAAATACTGTTCCTCCTGCAGCCGCTGGGTCTCCTGAAACTTGGCCAGTACCGTTGCCATCGTCTCCTGGAAATGATGGTATGCTCCCATGATGTTGGAGAGGGCCTCGTGGAGAGTGGGTTCCATGGGCCTGTCCTCCCCCTGTCGCACAGCAGCCCTCCCAGTTCCCCTGTGTTCCTGGGCCTCTGTCCCCTGACCCGTGTGCCCACTACCACTGCCCCCAGGACCCTGCTGTTCTTGGGGTGGTGGGTTAGCCTGGGTTCCCTGTAGTGGTGGACACACTGCTGCTTTGACGTGTCCTGGGGACAGAGATATGGGCCCGCTGGGTGGGTGCTGTGCTGGTGTTGCCAGAGGTGGGAGGCTCTGTTTTGGCTTGAGCCAGTGTGAGGGGAACCGACTATCCCGAGGTGCCAGATGGGCTGGTCATCTAGATCCAGTTGGACAAAGCTGCTGTCATCACTGTGGGCCTCTTCTGTGGGTGGAGTGGACATGTCTGGAACCTCTTGTCCAGTGATGTTGGGTAGGGTTCCTGCAGTGGTGTAAAGGCATGATTATTGCATCTGTGTGTGCCATGGTGTGCAATGGGTGGGTGACCCTGTACCCCAGTGCTTGCATTCCTGTGTAGGACCTTGTGTGCTAATTGTTTAGGGGGCTGTGTGGTATCTGTAGTGGCCATGGGTGTCCATGCTTTGTTGTTGCATGCAGGGCTTGGTGTTGGGATGTGTGGTTTGTGATAGTGGGACATATGTGAGGAGTTGGAGTGATGGGGGTGATGGTGGGGGTATGTGATAGCATGCAGGTAGGGTGGGGTATATGGTAGTTAAAGATTTGACTTACCAGAGTCCATTCCTCCAGGTACTACTGTCAGGCCCTCAGGATGCAGTATAGCCAAGACCTGCTCCTCCCATGTTGTTAGTTGTGGGGGAGGAGGTGGGGGTCCGCCACCAATCCTCTGAACTGCAATGTGGTGTCTTCAGACCACGGAACGCACCTTCCCCCGTAGGTCATTCCACCTCTTCCTGATGTCATCCTGTGTTCTTGGGTGCTGTCCCACTGCGTTGACCCTGTCCACGATTCTCCGCCATAGCTCCATCTTCCTAGCTATGGTGGTGTGCTGCACCTGTGATCCGAATAGCAGTGGCTCTACCCAGATGATTTCCTCCACCATGACCCTGAGCTCCTCCTCAGAAAACCTGGGGTGTCTTTGCGGTGCCATGGGGTCATGTGGGTGATGTGTGAGGTGGTGTTTAGAGGTGTGTGGTGTTTTGTGCGTGGACATATATGTGTGATGATGTTGTGTGCCTCTGTATGCTGGTGTTGTCTTTGCTGTGCTGTCTCTCTGGCCTTCGTCAACATTTTTGGTAGTAAGGGTTTGTGGGTGATGTAGGCGGGTGTTTTATATTGTATTGGGTGTGTTGGAGTGGTGTGTGTATGTGTATCAGGTGTGTGTATTTGGAATTGTCCAATGTGGTTGTGTTTTGTAAAAGTGTGTGTATTTTGAGTGCGGTGGTGTGCACCGCCAATGGTTTATCGCGGTTGAAAGACCACTGCATGGATTCGTGAGTCGTGATAGTGTGGGCGTATTCCTGTTGGCGTGACGGTGGAGGTTTTGTTCATGCCAGTTTATCACTGATCTTTGGTGTGGCGGACTTGTGTGGGTGTCTAGATTTTTGCGGATTCTGAGCTGTGGGTCGTAATAGCTGTGGCGGAATTCTGCAGCGGTGTGTTGGCAGTCTTCTGCACGGCGATAAGCGGCATTTACCGCCAATGTTGTAATGAGGACCTAAATGTTTCCGTTGTGGCAATGTTGGACATTATGGGGTTCATTACAATCCTGGCGGTCAACCGCCACATTTGCCCCGGTGGTGATAATCCGCCTGGGCAGCGCTGCTTGCAGCACTGCCCAGGGGATTACGAGTCCCCGACCGCCAGCCTTTTCCTGGCGGTTTGAACTGCCAGGAAAAGGCTGGCGGTACGGGGAGTCGTGAGGCCCCAGGGGGCCCCTGCGCTGCCCATGACACTGGCTTGGGCAGTGCAGGGGCCCCCTGACACGGCCCCACGCAGCTTTTCACTGTCTGCTATGCAGACAGTGAAAAGCGCGACGGGTGCAACTGCACCTGTCGCACGGCCGCAACACCGCCGGCTCCATTTGGAGCTGGCTCTTGTGTTTCGGCCGAGATCCCCGCTGGGCCGGCAGGTGGAAACCAGGTTTCCGCCGCCCGGCCCAGCGGGGATCTCATAATGACCGCGGCGGGAGTACGGCCGCATTGGCGGCAGCCCGGCGGTCACATCTTGGCTATAATAAGGGCCTATGCTTCTTACAAAAAGTGTCCAGCTTTTAATGTGACTTGTAAGATATGCAACAAATGGCAGCATTTTGTAAAGTGTTTCGAGTCAAACAAAAATTCTCCTTCTGTGAGAGTTGTGGAAGATTGTGTTTTAACTGTCTATACACAAGATTAGAAAAAAAAAACATCCAAAAGATTTTGTCACTATTTTTGGGATTGAAACTGAAGTCTTGTTTGACTCAGGTGCATGGTTACCAATATTGTCCAATTACATATTTGACAAACATCTAAGTCGTAGTGTTGAGTTGAAAGATCCAGATGTGATACCTGGGGCATATGGTGGACAAGTAATAGAACTGAGGGGCTATTTCGAATCAGAAATTACTTTCAAGACTAATACAGTTTTAGGAAAAGTGTATGTACCTGTGAAGGGTGACAGTGTTTTGAGTTGGCCACATCAAAAAGAACTGAATGTTGATTTGGATTCAAATGCACCTACACCAGTCATGATTAAAAGTGACAATGTCCAAATGTTGCGTGATATATGTGAGGTCTATGGAAAAACTGAGAATGAGAATGTTGTGTCTTTGCCAGATTTTGTTGATGAGTTCAAAGATGTGTTTAGTGACAAGTTGGGATGCCTGACGAAATATGTGCATCGCATTAAGATTAAAAGAAGGGTCTGTGCCGGTTGTGTCCAAGGTACGACCTATTCCTATATCAATGAAGGATGATGTTGAGAAGGAGATACAGCGGTTGTGCAAAGAAGGCATAATTGAACCTGTAGAGTGTTCTGAATGGGTTTCTCCAATTGTCGTTGCACGTAAATCCTCTGGAGAAATCAGGTTGTGCTTTGATTTGAGAAATCTCAACAAGTGTGTTATTAGTGACCAGTTTCCATTACGAAACATAACTGAAATGGTGTCTTTGTTACATGGGCAAGGTATTTTAGTACATTAGATTTAGCCTCAGCATACCATCAGGTTGTCTTGCAAGTTGACTCAAGAGATTATAATACTTTTATTACGCCGTTTGGGACTTTTAGATTTGTAAGAATGCCTTTCGGTTTGGTGCCAGCTGCCTCTGTGTTCCAGCGTATGATGTACAATTTATTTGGTTCTGAACCTGGAATAAAGTACTTCCAGGATGATATCTTAGTTTATGCTCAGACAGAGAAGGAACCTGAGATGAGAGTGAAGAAGGTACTAACCATCATGAGAGATCATGGTTTGACGTTTAAGTTGAAGAAATGTTCTTTCGGTAAGACGGAAATTGAGTATCTCGGTCATAAAATCACTGCTACGGGTTTGTTTCCAAAGAGAGAACTTGTTAGGAACATTTTAAGTTTGCATCATCCAGAAAAGAAAGAGGAACTTTTGTCTTTTCTGGGAATGGTGGAGTTCCATGCTAAGTTTTTACCTAACTTAGGGCCAGTTGTAGGACGCCGTTTGCATGGTGCAAACTGCGAAAATCGCAGTTTGCGCCATGCAAACAGCCTAACGCAATGCTCATTCACAAATTGCGAGTCGGTACCTACTCGCAATTTGTGAATGCGACTCGCAAATAGGAAAGGGTGTTCCCTTCCTATTTGCGACTCACATCTCAATTCAGAATTGCTTTGTGACCGCGAATGCGGTCGCAAAGCAACTCGCAGTTACCACCAGTGTCACACTGGTGGTAACTCATTCGCAAAAGAGAAGGGGTCCCCATGGGACCCTTTCCCCTTTGTGAATGTCGCCAAAAATATTTTTTCAGAGCAGGCAGTGGTCCTGTGGACCACTGCCTACTCTGAAAAAACAAAAACAAATGGTTTCGGGAGTTTTTTCATTTTGCAACTCGTTTTCCTTTAAGGAAAACGGGCTGCAAAATGAAAAAAAAAGCTGCTTTATTTAAAAAGCAGTCACAGACATGGAGGTCTGCTGACTTCAGCAGGCCACCATCCCCTGTGAGTGCAGGGACTTGCTATGGGGTCGCAAAATGCGACCCACCTCATTAATATTGATGAGGTGGGTCTTTGCGACCCCATAGCGAGTCGCAGACGGTGTCTGAGACACCGTTCTGCATCTGATATTGCGACTCGGACTTTGCTACATGTGGCCCTTAGCCTCCAAGATGGAGCATATGTGTAAGTTGCTTAAGGAAGGCGTTGGATTTTTGTGGGACGGTGAGTCTGAAAAGGAGTTTGAGAACATTAAAAGAGAATTGTCCACAGTGGAAAGTTTGAATTTGTTTGATCTGAGAAAAATTTGTCTGATCATGACATATGCTAGTACTAAAGGTCTAGGAGCAGTTTTGTTACAGAAATCTGATGGTGATGTACTTAAACCAGTGGTGTACAATTCAAGGATATTATGAGGAGCAGAGATCAACTATTCTACTATTGAGAGAGAAGCTTTAGGTGTAGTTTGGGCAATCAACAAATTCAGAAACTTTGTGTGGGGAAGGGAATTCCATGTTTATACTGACCATAAGCCTCTTTTGGAAGCTTTTATGAAGAAGGGACTTGATTTGATTTCAAGTAGGATCAGCAGATGGGTTGTTAACCTTCAAGATTATAATTTCAAAATGTTTTATGTGCCAGGAGCCTGTAACAAAATTGCTAATTGTTTATCGAGACTTACTTCTGAATCTGAGGGAGTTTTGGGGACAAGTGATGAAGATGAATTTAGTGTGTGTAGTGTCACGGAAGGGATTATTGAACAAGATGAGTGGGTAAGAGCTGTTGCTGACGATTCTGTGTTACAACGTGTCTGCGAATCTCTCAGAAGTTATTGGCATTCTGAGATGAAGCATGATGAAGCATTGAGAGGGTTCTGGAGGGTGAAAGATGAATTGTCTGTGGCAAACGGTTTGTTGTTGCGTGGATTAAGATTAGTTGTTCCGAGTGCATTGACGGATAGAATTATTGAGTTGGGACATTCATGACACCAAGGCATGAGTAAGACAAAGGCCAGAATCTGTCTTAACTATTGATAGTCAGGAATGGATTTGATGATCGAAAGGGTAGTTAGAAAATGTCCTGATTGCTACAACAGTGACAAAATATGCAAAACAAGAGTTCCATCTATGTTTGTCAGAGATTTACCTAGCAGACCATGGGATGTAGTTGGGATGGACATTGTGGGACATATTCATGCGAAAGGTGGAGCTAGTTACATATTGGTCTTAGTGGATCAATTCTCCAGGTGGGCTGAAATAGGGATTGTCAGCAGTATTGAAACAGGGAGAATAATTGGATTGTTAGATGAGATTTTCTGTCGAGAGGAGTTACCAAATTCAAGTTTGACTGATAATGGCCCACAATTTGTTTCCAATGAAATGGAAGAATATCTTAAGCGTGAAGGGATCAGGCATAGATTATGTTCCTTGTATCACCCTGAAGGAAATGGGACTGTGGAGAGGTTCAATAAGTGCATAAAGGAATGTGTACAACTGGAATTGGCTGCTGGCAGAAATTGGAAAGAAGGTTTGAAAAAATTCCTCCTTGCATATAGATTTACGCCACATTCTACCACTGGTGCAGTTCCTTTTGAATTATTCAGAGGTAGAAAGGGGAACACTCTATTAGTCCCAGGTTGGGTGTCATGGGATAAGAATAGCACTGTTTCCTGGTCTGATAAGAGAGGATATAACAGCGAGTGTGATAAGAAATGTATAAGAAAAAGGAAAGAGTATTTCAACAAGAAGAAGAGTGCTGTACTGTCAGTATGAATGTTGGTGATGAAGTTTTAATTAAAAAACCCACTCTAAGTAAAAGTGGAAGTACATTTTTAGGTCCTTTTGTAGTCACCATACTTTTCGGAATCTCAATCACGTTGTGATTTCAAAGAAGAAAATTTCATAAACTTTAATGTTTAGCATGTTCATTATTAATATTATTATTATTCATTTTTGTAGTGAGGTTTGTAGTTCTCTTGTTCTGTATTTTCTATCATATGTTTTGGGGGGAAGGTGTGTGGTAGCTGGAATGATGGAATGTATTACATCATTGGAGGTATAGAATGTAAAAGGATTCCGATTCCCAAGGGAGACTGGGAGAGAGATGAGAAAGCGGTTGGAGGTGGTGAAGCCTTTTGGATCTTCTGTTGTGGATAGGATATTTCTAATAAAGAATCCACTTGAACTATAACCTGTTGGAACATCTTTTCTACAGCACAGCATGACAGTATTAAAATTGTGACAAGGAGAGTGAAGCATAAGAATAACGCTACCATATTGTCATTGAAGTCAATAGACTAATTCCTACCTAGGCTATAATGGATCACAGCATGTTAAGCTCTAGATCTGACCTTCAGGTTCCCCTGGGAAGACATCATCCCCCATACCTGAGCAAAGGCCTGAAGTCTGCGTTAGCATATGTAGCAAAGCATTCAGCAATCAGCATACAGTTGTGGTTCTGAGGCTGGAATCTCCCTCTAACGTGTAAGGGACAAGGAAGTGTTTTTATAATAAAACAGTTGATGTTCTGAGAAAATGTCCCTGCGTAAAGATGCGTGTTTTCTACGAATGTTGGAGACTAAACTTATACCACGTTCATCAGCAACCTATCTTGCTGTAGCCTTGGAAGAAGCACAGAGTGAGCAAGAATGTCTTGTTTGAGAACAGAGTGCTAGCCTAGGCAAAAACAGTTAGATAAACAGAAAATAAAACAAGACCATAAAAGTGGCTATTGTAACAATAATAAAATGAAGCTGAATAAAATATATCTCGGTTAGAGTGCACAGCGGCAGGCCTTGTATGCTAAAATAATGTGCATGGAGCTATAGCTAAAATGGCTGCACAACATGCCATCTTCCTTTCACGCAGTGCAGAAAGTTATCTTGCTGTATAGTGTTCTGTGAAATAATGATAAATCTTCTGCTGAGTATTATTCCTTTATTCTTTTCTGCAGAAAACCAGACAGTACAGCCAGTATTGCACTTATTTCCAATCAAAATTTCCTTTCAACCTCCTGGTTTATGATGTCATCTGTAACAAAATGGGTGGGCTATATGGCAAGGTTGGGGTCCTGATGTTCAGTACACTCACATTTCTCTCTTTGGGTCCAGTCAGAGTTTTTTGCTCAGCCCTCGGCTCAACCCTTTGGTAGCTGTGGCACAGAGCTGCATGGCTTAGCAAAGGAACAATGTGTAAAATACGAATATCACCAAACAAGAAAGAGGCACAACAACAATTTATACACATAGGGCATATTTTTATTCATTTTTAGAGTTCTTGATGATTAAAACCCACCGGAGGGCTCAAGCGATATAGATTTTTAAAGCATTTAAAAACTTTAACATCAAGTGCAAACAAGCACTAGCAAGGCAAAACTTTGCAAACTTTTGAAAACTTTGTAAAAGTTTGATACACTGAGTTTGGCAACTCCAAACCCAGGTTGGGCAACCAAATCAGACAGGACAGAGGTCTAGCTATCTAGAAAGAAAACTTTGAGCAGTTTCCTCACCATCAGAGCATCTTTGATGAGTTCCAGACTTTACAGGACAACTGCCATTGACTTCTACAGAGTGGTCTAATGCTGAGGGAAACAGGCTTAGGGATGCTCAATGGATGCTCCAGGTGCGGTGCGACCCACAGGGGTGAACTCCAGTCAAGTCTTGAGTCCATAGGTGAGTGGGGACAGTTCAAGCTATGGATCTCTGGGCCTCACAAAGTTATTTATAAAGGGGTGAAAGGCTGGCCGATGCAGACCTCTTGTTCTTGCAAAATAGTGGTTCCAGTGCAATCGTTTGGTGGGGGTTAGTGTCCATTAGGGCGGATGAATCAGGTCAAAACCAGCACCCATGGGTCCAACAGACTCAGGTTCAAGTTCTGGCTCTTCCAAAATTGTCAGTTGAAGTGCCTGGTGTCTAGAAGTTCCAAAACATCTGCACCAGGAGTGTGGTTTGGGCTCTTCCAGCTTTAATGTCGTCAGTGCCATTCTGTGGGGCCAGCCAACTGACCCTTGGATTCTCTTCTTTGCAGTGGAGTTGGGAATAACTTTTCCCTGAACCAGGCATGCAGAACAGGGTCCAAACTCCACCAGCCCAAAGTGCAGCAGTTGCTCCAGCGTCATTGTCTCTCTTTGTGTGCTTCCAATGCATACAGAGTGGTCTTTTTCTCATCCTTGGCCCAAATCCAGTGAGTACTGAAGTCTCAGGTGCCAGGGGTGACCATTATATCCCAGTAAGGTGCCCTGAGAGAACAGCTTGGTAATTAGCCCATAAGCTAGTCAATCCCCTCCTAACTGGTGGCACAATTCCAGTGATGTGTGGCACCTGGTTCGGCCGTAGTGCACCTTGCATGCCACAACAAACATGGCTGGAGTCTTCCTTGAGTGTGAGGACCTTGGTTGCCCACTCCTTGGGGTGTGTCGACCACGGGCAGCATGCTCATAGAAAGCTGTTTATAAAATTGTTATTCCCTCCTTTGGACCTGGCTCTACCCTGTCTAGGGGAAACAAAGGGTTTTCTGAATGGCAGTGTTGTCACAGATGCCCTTCAAATGAAGCATCACCCTTTGATGCTTGCCTTTCAGGCCAACACCCTTTGCAGCCCATCCTGTGAGTGCGGTCGCACCTCCGGTGAAGCCATAGCCTTTGTTCTCAGCCTGGGGAGACCCTGAGCGACTCCCAGGCAGACAGAAACCTGTCTCAATTTCTATGCCTCTCTGATGCCATTGGACTAGCTGGGCAATTTTTGCAAAAGTGGTCAGCATTAAAGTGGACATAAATATTGACTGAGCAATTGAGTCACAGTTGATGTCCCCTTTAATTTGATACCTTACAGGACAGGGTAAGGTAGCCTCCATCAGAAGTTGGACACATTGGAATGCCAACTGTTAACTCTGAAATTACCTTATAAAGCTAATTAACCTTCCTCAGGAAACACCAACACTTTAGAAATTTGCTGCATAGACATATCAGAAAATATATGTCTGTCTTAACAATATAAAGCTCCTTGCCATAGGGCTTCATAGGCCTGCCTTAGAGTAGACTTAACTCTATGTTTAAGGGACTAGTGGATTTTGACATTAGTGGTAATGGCAAAGTTGTGCGTGCAGTGCAGGCACAGACTCTTCAGTCTGCAATGGCAGCTGAAAGTGATGTTTTTACTTTATCACACACAAAGTGGCACAACCAGTGCTGAAGCTCTTGTTTGGACAGCCATGCCCTTGGTACTTAGGTACATATCCTAGGGACTTATAAGTTAGTCAGCACATGCCAATTGGGGGTATCCAATCCACCATAACACTTTAGAAAGCGAAAGAACACTGGCACTGAGGCCCTGACAGCAGGCCTCAGTGCAATTTCAAAGTCAACAACCAGCAGCTAGTAATCTACAAAAGGGTCAGAAATATGGGGGGAAACCTGCAAAAAGCCTGTTTTCTCACTGCAGAACTGAATTCTTTAAAAAAAACTTCATTTTGTTGGAATGCGAATTGTGATCTTGATCCTAGGTTAGTATGCCTTTATAGGATTATTACTTTGGAGACTGATGTTTTTAGGCCTTTGTCTTGTTCAAAGTAAAAACTTCTCTTTGCAATTTGAATGTATTGGGCACAAAATATGTAAAACTGTAAAGTTTTAATTAATGTCTTGTCACTGGAGATAACATGGCCCACATTTCAGGAATTCTAATTCTTGACATAAGTACCTGCTCTGTAAAATCTGACAGGTTGGTTTTAATTACTTGCAAATTACAGATTTCTGACTGAGGTTGAGGGAATTTCATGCTTAAGTACTTTCAAATATACCATTTTGTTGACTGAACTGATACTGCGGCTGCAAGCTAAGCTATGAATTGCTTTCTCCATCGTTTTGATTAATAAGCGATGAATGCAAGAGTGACAAAGTCACATATGTTGAAGTTACATTTTTTGCAGCCCAGCAGACGGACATTCTGGTTGCTCTACTGGTTTAAAGTAGATCTGGGTGAAAATGTAATTATGCCAGAGTAATCAGAGTCACTTTGGTATTTTTGCATTACTATTTGACGCAGAATTATTAAAAATGTTGCTATTACACATGTTTGTGTAATTAGGGGTAATTTGTAAGCCTGAGTGAAATTTGAACTGCGCCTGAGTAATCTGAGTAATTTTGGTAATTTTGTTTTACTCTTTTGAAGTGAAACTACATAAAAGTATGCAATTACACCGGTTTGAGTTACTATGAGTATTTTGTCACAAAAAACTTACCACAAGAACAAAAGACTTAGCAAGCATGAGCTGCTGGTGACTGCTGCTGTTTGTATTCTGTTTCATTTAGTTCTATTTTCTTAGCTCAAAATGCATGATTGGCTCCATTTACATGGGTTTTGCTCCTTGCTTGATTAAATGCAATCTCATGTAATTGTTCTGTAATTTTGGGTAATTGCACTACATCATATTATGCGAGTTACACCTACAAGTACTTTTAAGAAACTCAGCTTTGTCTAGAAGTTTTTTTAAGTAAAAATAGTCACCAAAATTCTATCTTCTCCGCTAGTCCCTTTGTAGGAGATAATGGGCTCCATATCCACTCTATTCCTGGTACACCTTCTGTAGCTGCCAAGCCATCTGCTCTAGTCAGAAAGAAAGGAGTTTAAAGAATAGACAAGGAAGATGGCCACACGTTTTATGAATGCTAGCAATAATTAATCACTTGTATTTAGATTTCTTGTAATGTATAGTTTATTAAAGTTTAGAATGTTTATTATTTCCTCAGTAGTGGTAGGAGTGGTTGCCAGAGACTTGAACTTGACACAACATCCAATCCTTCAGGAAGAAGATGGAGGTAGAAAAAGAGAGATCTAAAGAGCTCAAGGTGAATAATCTTACATGATGTTCATCACCACATCTGTCAATGTTGTTGTGAGCAATGTGAAAAGGACCAAATATGACTTGCTCTCCCTCTGGAGATCACAAGTTAAATATATCTTAATGTAGCTCATTAGTCATTTTACTTGCTACTGAGGAGGCTTTTACTTGTGTTGGATCCAGTTCCTTGTTCAGGACCATGGAAAGAGCTGTCCTCTCTGAAGCTTTCATCAAAAAGGAGACGTTTTTTTAAACAGCCCAAAGTATGGATTAACTGAGAGAGTCTTCTCTCAAAGTATTTGTCAGTGAAGATAAAGACCATGTAGAGATATCCAATGGCTTCCACTGTTCCCCTTGGCATTAAAACCTTTGGCTGCAGCTCCTAGGCAATCTATTCAAGTGAGAGGCATTGACACACCAAATAGGACCAGTGGATATAATATTAAAAGTACATATGACTCTGATAACTCTGTCCGATTTAGATACATCAGAGGTAACATTGTTGTCACTGATTGACACCGTCCCCATTTTTTCAGGCTATAGGATACACGGGGCGAGTGAGGTTCTGCCCATGACATATTTCACCTCAAGCCTCCCTAAGTTGACATTCCTACAAGTGGATTCCTGAAAAGTAAATTGCTTAAGTGTGATGGGTGACCCATTCACACCCCTAAACGACCTTCATAGTGCAGTCAAGATTAATAATTCACCCACCACCGTGAGGGGGAAAATCCTTCTGGTACAAGTGCCAGAATGGTTTTCTTTTTGTAAAATAATATCAGAAAATGAGGGAATAGATTTCCTTGCCTCCAAGATTATTATTTTTTAGTCAGTGTGTGTTCTGCTGACTATGTAATGCACTAATGTCACATTGCTGCTGAAGTCACCCAGTTTCACTTTAATTGGTGCTTGGCGGAATATCTCAGCTCCTTCAAGCACCTATCCAAGTGGGAGAGGTACTCCTAGAAAAAGGTTAATGTCTCTCTTCCAGCAGTATCTCTCCCTAGTGGATTTTTGCTTGGGAATCATCTCAAGTAGTTGATCTCCAAGCAGAGGAGATCTGCCCACTAGACACCAGGGGTGTGTGGAGCAGGTATGGGCACGTACTCTCTCACTTAAAAATAAAGAAGCAGTCTGCTTATTCCCCTGGGGAGGCGATTGAGTCTTTACAAGTTTCTCTGACCCCTTCTGTAAGGCAGCAGTGCCATAGGGATGTCCAAAACAGGTGCACATGCTCATTATGCCTCCCCCAAACACCTGGTGTGTGCGTGCTTTTCACTTAAGCACATACTGTGTGCATATTGATGTAGCAGAAACTTTAGTGCTGTCCCTCATGTCACAGTGATCATCTGTATGTGAAAATTTATGGATTATATTAATTGAAGTACTAATAGTTTAACTGTAAAGTGATGCACTTAGAAGTAATTTTATTAATGTGCATTTCTTTAGTCTAACGTTACAGATATTGGTGGCACTGAATTTAAATAAATGGTTGAAGGATTTAACTGATATTACATTATAATTTAGACTCTAAACTGATAGTCTGTCTTGAAACAATATTGAATTTCTAATGATTAATGTTCTAAATACATATACAAAAAAAGAAAAATGCAGTTCCATGTTATACTGACTGAAATGTATCAACAGAGTCATTTTGTTTAAAGTTACTGTAGCATGTATGCTAATGGGGAATTATTATTGCCGGATTTATAGTTAGCGTATTATAATCTGTTTATTTGGATGTATTAATGTGTTGTATTAATTCTCTTGCATTAGCCTAAGAGAGGTCTGCTTGGCCCTGTATTTCATGACTGTGTAGAAAATGTCAAGTCATCTTGCTTAGGTGTACCTCCTTTCAGACTTTGTTCCAGTGAGTGGACTAGCTTGGTAATAGATGTCTATTGTTTTACACATAGAGAGTTGTAATATTTCGACCTTGGCTGTGGCACATCCTGGACTGTGGACTAACAATATGTACATTTGTTTCAATTTTGTGTGGAGTAAAATTGATGGATGTTTTTCTCATGACAGACTTGGGAAAACCTGAGGATGTTTCAACTTTGAGTTGTATGATCTATTTCTATTGGACGATTCCCCTTCAACGTCAAATGAACTGTTGTCCAGATGAATGAGATTGTCGTATGAACTTTGATATGTCGATTTCCAGTTGGACTTTGGTCAGAAGAATTCAAGATTCCTCGGGTGCTCCGAGAAGAACCCTATGCCCTGCATGCTGAGCCTTTTGGAGAGGTATCTTCCTCTGTGCCTTTGCCCCCTTTGAAATTCCTTGCTGAGAGTTAGAGATTTTCTCCCAACCCTTGGAAAAGACTCTTGACCGAGCTTGTGACATGCTGACGCTTTCGCTTTTTGCCTACTTTCTGCCCACTTTAGATGGTAACTTATTTCCTGTGACTACTCTTTTCCAAATGTTTTTTGTCCTTTTTGTTCTTTTTAGTCTTTTTCCCACACGTGTTCCGCCCCACACATGTTTTCCCCTAATTGGCTAACTGTAGGGTTTCCCTGTACCCAGCTAAAATAAACTTTGATTATTTAAATTGCCTGAATGCCTATTAAAATTGAGCAACGTTTATTTTCAGTCCATCCAATTATCTTATTGATAGTTTGCTATTGTTTTTGCAGAGTGTCTAGTTCTCCTAATGTTAATTTGCCTCAAATTGTTTCACCCCCTTGGTCAACCCTTAGTGTTTCTGTATCTTTATAACTGTGTCTTGAGCATTGTCTAAATGACTCTGATCTTAAGTTTGTAATAAATCCCTTAACTTTACCCTTGACTGGAGTTTTCCTTCTATGGCCATATTGGTCATACTGAATCATTTAATTGGTTTGTATTGAAATTTAGTTTTATGGTTTTACCACATCCAATGTCAGGTCCAAAGATCTGTTGACCTTGATGAGCATTGATTACTGCAAAAGATCAAAATCCTTCAGCAGATCAGTTCTTAAGCGTGCACCCATTGCTCATTTTCATTTTCTTTCTCAGTCTATGAATTAGTGACAACATGATTTGTCTCCTGTACGCACTTCTACTGGGCCAGTACTGGTAAAGTGAAGGTTTGTTCTGAGGTACACTCATATGATGGTGGTCTTCTTGATCGAAAGTGTGGCCAGGAAGCAAACTAGGCCATCCCAATCTGTTGTTGCTGCTGTAATCAGCACAAGGCAGAAGGTGTCTTACGGAGAAAAAAAAATTGTCTGCTTCAGTGCTGTGACTAGGCTGTTGTGGTTCGCAACACAAGCAAGGAAAACATGCCTAAGTGCTGTTTGACCACAAAAAAGCCAGACATGCCTGGATTACAATGAGCCAAGGGAATCTAGTGCCACTGCACGTTTTAGGTTTTGCCTCCATGTGCACTCTCACGCCAATTAATCAAAGCCCTCTGGATACTACAGTATATTACCCAATTGTTGGTCTATCTACATTTGGGTGGAAGAGGTGGGGATGTAGGAAGATGGAGTAAAGGATGTGAATTTTGCACTTTTCCTCTGCCTATTCAGATAACATTCTCATTTTGCTGCCACTCAATACAGCATGCAGCATGAGGCCACTTTAGCCATTGTCTCTCTTATTTTGAGAGTGCTGGTATTTTGTCTGACCACATGTGCAAATCTGTCTAAAAAGTAGTACATTTCTCTGCCAGGTCTCGTGGCACAATTTCTTCTTTCATTTCTTTATTTTTTTCATTTACACATTTTTGGCTTTGCCCTTCCTTTGCAAAGCCCTGTCATAATTTTTTTAACTTTTAAAGTTTTAATGTTGAATAAATATGATTGCAATAAATATATAAATAAATAAATAAATTGCATGCTAGCATCTACTGACTATGACAATGCTTGACGCAAATTGCTATTTAGTTGTACAGTACAGAAAATCTTCACCAGAAACCTCGCCTTCTATTCGGCATCTAATTTCAACATCTCGTTTTAAATCCGAATTAGCCCTGTGGAACAATGGTCTCTTTAAAACAATTTTTATTGTTATTCACTAATAAAAAATGAAAAATACACTGTTCCATACACATTACATTAGCATTGGTCTTAAAGGTACAATTTTACAATAGAATTATGGCATATTTTAGAGCTACGTAGTCAGCGGCAGGTACTCTCGTATTTTATGCTTTTCCTTGGTGTGGAGAGGGGTATCATTATGTCTATTTCCTGTTGCCAACGTTCATTGCTCCCATTCCATTAATGCGTCATCTCCTAATCTTGTACCTCAGCAGTTTCATAAAGGTCGTGCATTTCCTTCGAATTTCCTTGGACTTTTTGGAATTTGTTTGGGCAACCTCTATTATTATAGCTCTCTCTCGCCGCCGCAGTACACTACTTCATGTGCGCGAGCCATTTATTAAGGGTTAATATGCCTTCCAACTCCAGTGTATTTTAATATTTTGCCTGGCTATCGTAATGCCAGTGTCTCATAATAGATTTTTGTATTTGTGGGTATTTGGGCTGTTCATATTCGTAATGGCATGCGTTTGACCCCAAGGGAGCGGAACCAATAGCCTTGCGTAGTGTACCCTGTGCAATATTTCAAATTGTACTGATCCTTGGTGCCTAAGAGGCCTCCTTGCAATCCTCGTCCTCTAGCTGGCCATGCTCTTTCACCCATTTGTCTTTTACTTGCATTAGCGCGCCAGGGCAGTTGTTCATCCATGTTCTGTATGCTATAAACAGCTATAGGCCCATATTTATACTTTTTTAGGGCCGCATTTGCGCCGCTTTTTACCGCAAAAGTGGCGCAAACTTACAAAATACAATTGTATTTTGTAAGTTTGCGCCGCTTTTGCATCAAAAAATGACGCTAATACGGTGTTAAAAAAGTATAAATATGGGCCATAGGGGCATATTTATACTCCGTCTGCGCCGAATGTGCGTCAAAAATTTTGACGCACATTCGGCGCAAACCTTGCCCCATATTTAAACTTTGACGCCTGAGCCCAGGGATGTCAAAATCCCGCCGTGTGCATCATTTTCTGGATGCGGGAAACTGCCTTGCGTTAATGATATGGAAGGTAGGCGTGCCCGTCCAAAAAATGACACAAACACCCGTGCATTGTATTTATGCTACTGTGCAAAAATCCCGCACGGCCGGGAGGCGGAGGCGGAAAATGGCGCACAGCCCGATTTGTGCCAAAAATTAACACCTGGGTCAGGGCAGGCGTTAAAATGGGGCAAACGCACCTGTATTTAATCAAAACACACTGAAGCAACAGCAGAGCAGCAAAAGGAAGACATGGAGGTGCTTCTCATCCAGCGTGCACGCAGACTCAGAGCAACAACAACAGCAGCTTCCACAACACCAGCAGGGACCCCAAAGGCAACGCAGAAGGCAGGAGAGGATATTCCACACCAGGACAACCCTTCATGGCCTCAGGGGACATGACATCATCCAGAGGTACAGGTTGAACTGGCAAGCCATTCAGCAGCTGCTGCACAACATTGAGCCACAGTTGGCACCCAGCTTGCAGACACCACGCACCATCCCAACAGAAACCAAGCTGCTAGCTGTACTACACATGTTGGCAAGTGGCTCCTTTCAAACCATTGGCACCCTGGTTGCTGGGATATCACAGCCATCATTCTCTGCCTTCCTGCCCAAGGTACTGGATGCCGTCATCAGACTCACACCCTGCCACATCTGCTTTCCAAACACACAGCAGAAGCAGCAGGAGACCCAACAGGTGTTTTACCTCATTAACGGATTTCCACACGTCCTTGGTGCCATTGACTGCACACATGTACGCCTTGTGCCACCTGCTGCACCTGAACATCTATACCGCAACAGGAAGCACACACACTCCATTAATGTGCAGGCCATTGTGGATCACCAAGGATTGATCACCAACATTGTGGAAAAGTATCCTGGGAGTGTACATGATTCATTCATCTTCCATCACTTTACAACCAATCAACACTTCCAGGATGGACGATATGGCAATGGACTACTTGTTGGTAAGTACAGAAACCTACTCATATACACACTGCACAGCAACCTTCTAGGACAAACAACACATACACCACGACAGCGACATGTGAACAGGAACACACTGAGGTTGTGACACCGCTAGGCATGTTTGATAGGTCTGCAGTGAACCTGTCACACATGTGAAATTAGTGTACAGTCAAATGTTAAGACGTCAATGATCACAACGTATGGAGAGGTTTGGCTAATTGTCACCTTGAAAAATGTAAGCGTCTCACTGATGTTTAAATTAAACCATTGCATATGTCTAAAGGCATGGGATGTCCAGAGTACCTAGAAGCTAACGTGTTACCACCACTGTCAAATTGAATCTGTGTATGGAGGTATCATCTCACCCCCGGTGAAGACACAGGAAAACCTGTATCACAAGTCACAATGCTAGGGAGTACACACTGTACTGCAACTCCCAAAACATACTGCTGACAATCGGTCAGCAGGCAAACACTCGTTCAGCCAAGGAAACAACCCAATCCTGATGGTACATCCTGAAAGCCCAGGAATCAACACAATAACACAAAAGAGTCACAGACAACACAAGACCACTACTGCCATGCAAGGTGATATTAATGGGGCGAGCTACATCAACATGATCTCAATCATTTTCTCTTTCAGATGATCAGGGGTATGGGATCTAGCCATGGATTATGACACCATTTGGCAACCCAAGCACTGCAGCAGAGCGTGCCTACAATGAGGCACATAGGAGACACGCACCATAGTTGAGAGTACCTTTGGCATCCTGAAGTCGAGATTCAGGTGCTTCGACATCATTGGTGACAGCCTCCTATACTCACCAGAAATGGTCTGCAAGATCATTTCAACATGTGCCATCCTGCACAACATTTGTGTACGAAGGAACATTCCCCTATTAGAACCAGAGCCACAAATGCCTGAAGAGGAGGAAGAAAAGGATAAGCCTGCAACATGAGGGGGACCAAAAAATCACAGCTGCTGGATTGCGTAGGCGCCAACATATTGTCAACAATTTCTTTTGAAACAACTCACCATCACCCCTGTATCAACATATGTAAATAAACAGCTTTAATAATCACCATATCATGGTCTGGGTAATCATTTTTGCTCACCTTTATCTCTAACTATCAGAATAAGAGTGTAGCCTCATGGAGCACTGCTGATATACCGATCAGGACACAGAATTTTCCAAAGCAATTGTGATGCGTATTATACAACAGTCACATTCACACACACTGTAAATGACATATATCCTATACATTTCACATTTGAAGGCCAATAGCAGAGGACCACACCTATTTCACACATACATGTTGGCAACATGGTTCATCGCAGAATATGGCACACAACTAAGACACCATCAGTCAATAAGGGAAAAAAATGCTTCATACATGAGGCAGTGGATGTGCTATTGCATTAGTAACAGGACTGTATGACCAGACCCTTGACAGCAGTAAGTCATACAGCACCTATCTTTGCAAGGACTATCTGTGACTAGAATTCCATATAAGCAGAACATCGAGAGCACAAGTGCCACAACTATGACAAGCATTGCGCACATGACGTTCCATGTACATGTCAGCCCATGTCCCAAGTCCTGAAACACCCATGTTCCTGGTCTCCCCCCATCTGTCTTAAGAGGTCCCTGGAATGGTAATATGTGTACCTCAGATATTCCCTCCTCTACACACACACAGACTAACAATATTAATCCAGTGTGCTTCACCCTTTAGTATGGTATGTCATAGTCATTGTACATCTGTCTGCATGGACGTCTGGTTAAATAATGCACTGGCTTGTAGTCTCTAAGCCCTGTTCTCACCTGTAGTTTGCTTCCCATGGGAAAGGTACTGTTGTCCATTTGAACTCAAATCTCACCTACAGGACTTGTGAGAAACTGATGCAGCGCAGCTCCTGTGAGCACCTCCATGCAGCCCAGCCATTTGAACATGCACTGCCCTTGCAGATGCTTGGAACAGCATAGAAACTGGCATTTATTTGATTACACTGTTATGCATTGCCAGAAAAATAAGCTGTGTAACACAGCCCTTGGGTTAATGTGTCACCTTCCAAAACACAGGACAAACACAGTTTTCCATGTCAACTGTCTTGTTCTTCCTCCGACCAGTCATAGTCAGACCACTGAGAATGTACCTTGTGAAATTGCTGGATCCTGATTGACCCTGCATCCTGTCAGCCTGACTGGCACCTGTCTGTGCGTTACCCTAAAAGTTAATTGTGGCTACATATGTATCATACTTGCTTTCCCAACCCTCACATTCCTCTGGGGGTATTTTGTCAGGTGGTTCTTCAATGCATACTCAAATAAGTTACTTAGCATAATCTGCTTATTTATCGTACCATAATTGGGAATGTGTCTCCAAATACCCAAATCATGGCCTATCCCTTGTCTGGGTCTCATGTATGCATGAGCGACAAAGTGTGACAGTGTACCATGGCCGTATGCAGGAATTGGGTATGGTGCCTCCAGCAGAACCATCAACGTCAGATAATGTGCATGAAAAGTCCACACATGTTAGGACCCTGACAGTTCACAAGCTGAATCACATTGCTCACAACATATTGATGGGCTGTGCGTGGTGAATAGCTGCAAGATTAATCAACACAGAGGCTATGATGTTCCCAGATGCAGTGGGAACTTTACAGGCCAACCTGTGTACAAATGTTGTAATGACACCTGCCGGTACAAGACTCCTGAGATATGATCTCACTCAGCACACCAAGGTTGCCCTGTTGACAGTCTCATAACACGTCTGCAGTGACAGGGTGGGACCATCCCCATGCAGGTTCTTATATCCTCATTGGCTTTACTTCCATTGATCTTGATCTCAGAAGGATACTCAGTAGATACAGGAATAGCCACCACTGACTCATGATGAGACCTGGACGTAACTGTGACAACGTAGACCCTTAAAAATATACAGGATCAACATTGGACCACACACATGAACCAGACACCTCTATGCAATTGATCACTGGAAATATGTGGCCACATGCTGCTTGGTCTGCTGGTCCACCACTGCCACAGGAGATTTGAGGCTCAGTCATATGACCACAACTGTGGCGTGATATTACAATTGTGGTTCACCTTTGGCTTTCCGTATCAATAACATGGTACCCACTTAGTCTGTACATGTGCCTGACTCATGGTGGGTTCACCAACAAGTGCCTAGGAAGCAGTATCCAAATTTCCAGGACATGTAATGGGCAAGTTTTGGACCATTGACATGAACAAGCGTCTGCTATCTATCCGGTGCATGCTTTGTCATTTGTGGTGTTTACGTTACCCAAAAACTAGGAAGTGCACACAACAGATGTTGCTACACGTATGACTAACACATGTCCTCTCTCATTTCCACACTGACTTGCATCTGAGGGTTGGACACATTGACTCTACATTCATACAAGCATATTTGCAATGATGCATCTTGTGATGCTCACACAGTGGGTCAGCAACTACATTAGTAGCCAATGCACACACATTGAGCCATAGGCATTGAGGAATTGTACTTATGTGCTTCATTTTGCTATCCTCTCCTGATGCCAAACATGCCCAATTTATGCAATACAGATATATAGGCCACACATTTGGCCATCTAGTGCGTCAGTCTAGAGTGAAAATCCTGTACATGAAGTAGCGGATCATGGTCCGCAGTAGTATGATGTGTCACATGTGCCCATACACCATCATGATCAAAGTGGGTGCAATCAGCCTATCTCAGTTTTGTCACAACTGTAATATAACATTAAAATGGTAAAAATGACCCAAACCCAGTTAATGGCTGAAATTTTGAAGCATACGCGTCAAAATATTATGCACAAGCATCAACAAATTACGCTTATGGCCGAAAAACGACGTATAATGCCCTGAAATAACCATTGCCCCTGAGCTGTATCTTCCACGCTGTAACTCAAAAAATTGGTTAAGTGTAAAATTATTTCCAAACATATTGATGCGGGCTCAATTCTACTCCTGTGCATCGAAAAAAATGACGCGCAGACTGTATGCGTCAAAATATTTTGACACATAACGATAAAAACGCCCGCCATTTTAGGCAGGAAGTGATGTAATAGGATATCCTGTTTACAGATTATGTACAGTGGGTTTACTTTCACTTTCACTTTGCAGTCTGTGATATTTCCTGACTGTGTGGCTGTGTTTAGAGTTTTGTCTGGTCACATTGTTCTTTTGTCTCCTGTGTGGTCTATTTATTGCCTTTTTGTGAATAAAAACTTGTTGTAGTATTCTGTCTGAGTGTTTTTTGTGCACATTTGTGTTTTGTTGGGAGTCTGTTGTGGGTAGTGTTAGTTTGGGTATAGTTGGGCTGTGTTAGTTGTTTAGTTTAAGTTTTTCCTGTTCTATTTACCCCTATTCTACTTTGTTCCCCTTTATCCCCTATTTCTCTGTTGCTGCAAATATGTTGGGAAGGCCTCATCTTGGCAAGATGGGTGAGGAGGAGCTGGGTGGATTTATATGGCTGGTGTGCCATTTCCTACCCCTAATGATTGAGGCAGGTGTGTGGGTGAAACAGGGGTATCACACTGAGGCACGGAGGCTCAGGTGGGAAAGGTGTTGCATCATCCGCAACTGATTTATCGGACACCAAGAAACGACCGCCAGCTGAAGCACCGCTGGACTGACCTTATGTCCTGGGAGCAAGATCTGTTGGACCACCTGGGGATTGTGATTGGTGGCCCTGTTGGTGAGTACAAATCATGTAAAGGTGCACGTTTAAATGCTCTGTAGTGACATCAGCTGATTTTTACAATATCTGGCAGCAATGTTGTTGAGTGTGTGGAATGCTACTGAACATACACATATCTACTTTGTTAAGGACCACAATTCCTAGCTGTTAGGAAGCAAGAGCTCCGCAAACTTACTGAATACATTTTCATTATGTAAGTTAGTGCCGCTTTTGTGTCAAACAGCAACACAAATCAGGAGCCAATTATGTATAGATATAGGCCACAGTTGCCTGTGAGGTATAGAAATTTCCAAATAATTACCATCATTTGGTGACGCAACAGCTAGACTTACTTTTGAAACACTACATGAGGCTGAAAATGAGTGCAGGCTTCACTTCAATTGATGATAGCAATGTGCCCGGACATATGTCTCATGTGTGTCTGGTGAGTGTGTAAGGAATCCGATCATGGAAATTACAAAACTCTTGGGGATTATTGTGTCCCTCCTTCATTTCGGATACATGTCTGATCTGGATTTGAACACATAGGGAACAAGTTCTAGCTGTGCTCAGCTAACATCTTAGACTGGTAGTTGGAGTTTGTAGTGCCACATTTCGATTAGGGATGGCTGGCCAAAGGTATGCACATGGGTTCATATATCTATGGTTGGTGCAACTCATCATAGCTGTGCCACATCAAATGAAGAAACTGTAACAACATGAGGGCTGACAACTGTCCCTGCCCCTCTGTACATTGTACCTGTGTGTCATAAATTTGTCATGGTCACAATGGCTGGTTGACTGGTAATGCAGTCCTCACGGAAAGTGGCTTTGGATGTCTCTCTTGGATACACATGATGGGACGAATACAGTGGTGCTGGGATTGGTCAAGGGCTTGCTGTCTCCTATTTGGAGATCCTCCTTACCTGTGGTGTGTGTGCTGAGCCAAACACATGTCCAGATTTCCTAAGCTTCCTGGGTGTCCTTGTTGTTAGAAATTATTAGTTCTTAGTCCACCCCCCACCCTCAAACACAGGCATAGGTTTGTGAATAGTGTACCTAGGACTGATGATACAAGTTTGGTACACAGACATGTAAATCAGTGAATCTTTTGTCTGAACCTAGTATACACACTCATGTTTCGCACATGAGCACTATACTGGCAAGTCCATTTACAACTTGCAGATCATGTGGCCCTAGATTTCCATCCCGTACAATGACATTTGTAGCCCTGGCAGTGGTGGAGGATGTGCAGCATGATTGTTAGCTGACAACTGGCAGAACTATGATGCCAAAACCATGGCTGTTGTTACCCATCTTGTAGGGTTTGGATGTGCTATGTGTGATAGGACCTTTGTAGGCTGTCTTGCCATGTCCTTCCTCAGGGACAATCAATGATCTGTATGATGATATGAGCTGTTACAAGTAAAATAGATGTATTGTCTGATTTACTTCTTGTGCCATTTCACACAATGCAGTACCTAATGTTAGATTTTCTATTTGTCTTCACAGCTGCAAATATGACACCCATCCAGGTCAGGGAGTTTCAACGGCAGGCAATGAGGTACCAACATATGCTTCAAGTCGAGTCTGGGTACCAAAAAATGACCAGAAGATATCGGCATGAACGAGCCTCTGGAGCCTGGAGGGCATTTCCACAAGGCAGACCTTCTTTGCTCACCACAACCACCACCAGCACCACCTCCACTACCACCCAGGTGGCACCACCAGCAGCTGGGAACATTGCCGGAACGTCCACATCAAGTGCTCCAGGCCCAAGCACAGCACCACCTGCAGGCCAGCCCACAGCCATGGACACTACACGGCCCCATACTTCCTCGGCTGGCACCCAGACCACCCCAGCTGCAGCCATTGACCCTGGTGATTTTGGACAAATGCAGTGAAAATTGGACTGTGTCCTTTGAAAGATCAGTCGACTGCAGCAGGAGGTGCGACAGGTGAACTGGCAGGTGCGTTCAATCAAGAGGACCCTCCGGAGGCCTAGCCTGTAGATGACTATACGGACATAATTCCCTTCCTCCCTCCTCTTTCCTGGTTCTGATACTTTGTGGGTTTAGGGGGCTTAGTGTTAGGTTAGTACAGGATGTTAGTTTAGTTAGTGTTAGTAGGTGGGGGGGGTGGGGGGTCCTGAATATTTCTACTGTTTATTTTTATGTGTGTGTGGCAATGTTGGGGCTCTTGTGTGTTTATTAAAAAAAAAAAAAACTTAAAACAAAAAAAAAAAACATATATATTTGTTTAGTTTAGGTTAGTATGTGTTTTGGTTAGTATCTGTTGTCCTCCATGTGTCCCGTCTCATAAGGGGAGTGGGGCGTTGATGTTTAGAACGTTTCGTTAAATGTGATAAGTAAGTTAAGCTTAGGTTGGTTAGGGACAGTTGTGGGTAATGAGTAGTTAGAGTAGATTAGGGTAGGTAAGGCTTTTCCCAGAGTTTTCACTTCTGTTTTTACTGTTTAATAAATATGTAAGTAACCTCTTACAGTATGTGTGACATGCTTGTAGATCAGGGTCTTGGTATGAGTGTACAGTGTTTCTTTTGTATTACATTTTGTGTCCTATGCTGCTAACAAATCACAACTGAGCTGTAACATTGGCAGCTACCCCAGAGCTACCTTGCAAAGATTTGGCCATTCATTGCAACCACCAATCACAGTTACTATGGATCCCAAAGTGTTTTTTTTTCATAATGTATGTTTTCAATGTCACATACAGTGCTTCCAGATTTATGATTGGGGACACTGTGTTATGTCTGACTGCAGTCTCATGTCCAAGGAAACCCTTATAAGGTGAGTGGTAGTAAGCTCTCTTGTAGTATAGTGTACATAACTCACATAGATCATTTATTACACTGTTCAGCATGATTACTTATTTGGATGTAAACTCATACACCTCCATTCATGCAGTTTGGTGACTGTTCGCTTATATTTGTGGGCAATGTTACATGTGTTAGTTTTGCATTGAAGCAACAATTTGAAGGCACTATTTTATGGTTTAGATATCCCTTGCGGAAGGGTTTATCTGTCCAACACAGCATTATGGTGTAAAGTTTCTCTTTTCCTCCGATATTACCCTCAGGAATGGCAGAGTATGGTAGAATCCAGGCCACTGTGCATAGTTTTCAGCCCACATTATTTCAGGACAGTTGTATTGACAATCTATGATATTTGACAGGAGGCAAAATTCAGTGATCTACTGCACGGTTGATGTGCCACATTACACAGAAACAAAGTGGTTGTGTAAGTGCTATTTATTGAAAAGTGCTGTAGTGCTATATGTACATTGTCCATGATTGTGAGTCCATTATAGTGACATCTTCCATTGTGATCCTACACAAGTGCAAAAGGGCATTTCATTGGACATGCTGGGGTGAAGTGTCAGACAGTGCAGAGGGACAGGACTTGCCAATGAGTTAGTGAGAAACAATCACTGGGCAGACTGACAAGATAGACAGTGGTTTGTAGAACAGTGCTTGAGTACAGTTGTTGCAAGACTGGCATGTTACAAAGCGCAGGACCTTGGTAATAGGTGGCCATGTGGCAAGGACTACTGCTTCCGAGTATTTTACGTGTGAAGGTGATCTGTTCCTGGTCTTCATCTTCTGATGTGTGTGTTGCCTCCTCTGCCCTTGTTGGTGGTGGTTGTGAAGGGGCAACACAAACCTCAGTGTGTGTAGACATGGAGTCAGACATCCCGGTAGCTGCTACCTGTGGGGGTCTTAAGGGGAGTACTGCTGCAAGGAGGATCTGCTGGTACTTCAGAATAGCAGCCACATCACGATGGTAAGCAGCCAGGTCGGCCCTGAGGGGTTCAATGTTGCATTCATGCACGCGTTGACAGGATTGCTGTTGTAGGTGTTGGGTCAACTGTATTACAGCTGTGCTGATTTCCTTCAGCCTTTTTTCTACTTCCTGCAAGATAGTTGTTGGCCCTTGCATAGCTGCTGCCTGTTCTTCAGTTGACATCATGCACGAATGCACCCCCTCCAGGCTGGCTGCCATAGTTTGCATCCCCAGCTCCTGCTGTACTCAGACTACAGTTCTCTCAAACTGGTGCCAGTGTCGTCAGAGTCCTCAGCTGTATTGGAGCTGGCAGGTTGTACAATTGGGGTGGTGGGTGGATCCTCTGAGATGGCTGCTTGTTCTGTGCTCCTCCTTGTGACTGAAGGTGGGGTCTGGAGGTTTCCAAGGACCTCTTGGAGGGTCTGGTGGCTGATGTTTCTCAGCTCGTCATCCATGTCATCAGGGTAGTCCTGGACAGGCATATCCGCAGGAGATCCATTGTCCTCTGCAATGAAATACGGTACAATTAGTGTGTCTGTGTTGTGGCATTTGTGATGTGACATGCCTGCCTTGTGATGATTTTCACATTGTGATCTTGGTTCCTGTTCATTGATCCAGTCTTTCCGATGGGCATTCTCCCAGGTCTATGCCACATGTATTGTGGTCAGTTAGTGAACTTGTCAGCATCATCTCCTCTAGGTGTTGGTTTTGGCCAAATAGTGAATTGCCACCTTCTTGTCCTATTTAACCATCCCCCTACTTCCATTCTCATAGTGAGACCTTTCACTGGCTGTGGGTGCTCTCATGGCACTAGCAGCACACTTAACAATCAGGACCTGCCCCAGTCTCTGATCTTTCACATCCACCTACATGTAGTTGAAATGTAGCGTATACTATGCATAGCATTGTTGTGGCACGATATGGATGTCAGCATTGGTAATGTGTACAGCTGATGCTGGGGAATGTGTGGTACATTGGATTGCCCTGATAGTGGTAGCAGTGTCCTATTTCCTCCTCTGACTGTGCAGGTGTATTTCAGTGACCAGTTACATGTGTCTTCCCCCTAAATGCTGTTGTCTGAGCAGTATGATATTTTGGATGTTGCAATGTGACCCAGGCACAGGATGGACCCTGACATATGCAGCCTGGGTGTGACCTTAGTGCTGTGTACCTCCTAATGTTGATGACATTGGCTGATGTTTGCGGCAACTATGGGCATTCACATTTGACAGGACTGGAACATTTGTCTTGTTTCAGGGGATTGTTAATGTTGTCATCCTAAACCCTCTAATTTGGGTGTGTATGATCCATGGGGACGTTACTGCCATTGGCTACTGGACCAGCACACACAGCGGAGGTGGTAGTGGCAACTGTTGTCAATGTTACATTCCAGTTGTTGGTATGGCTAGAAGTTGTTAATTGGGCCCTAGTTAATGTAGGGACTATAGTGGCTGACGTGTGACGGGATGTCAGTTTGACGTTGTGCCCTTCCCTCCTGGCGTGGCTTTACCTTTGCCACATCGTTGGCATGGTAGCATACCCTCATGGAAAGGTTGTTGGTGTTGTGTAATGGTGTGCCCCAGGTTTTCTCTGAACGGGCCATGCCGCTGTGCCGTGCCCGTTTACCCATGCCACTCCATGTATATGATGACTTACATGCATTGTGTAGTAGGTATTCCCCCCCGTTGCAGTTAACATTAGTGCATTTTAATTCCCCATGCGACTTACCCTGCATGTGCATTGTCTCCTGGTAGTCTGTGCTGTCCTGTCCTTGAATCCCTGTGACGATCTCCTCAGGGATGACGGCTGCGACCATCTCCTCCATGTGTTCCAGGGGCTCCTGCGGTGCTGGACTCCCACCTCCAGTCTGCAGTGCTGCCTTCCTGTTCCTGGACATCTTTTCCTTGGTCCTGCGCTTGAAGTCATGCCAGTGTTTTTTGCACTCGATGACTGTTGTGCGTACTTCTGCCACACTGTTAATCTTGTCAACAATTTGTTGCCATATTGCCTCTCTCCTACTGATTGGCAACTTTGAGGTGACAAACAGCTGGTGCTGGTGTTCCGTCACCTCTTTAACCAGAATTTCCTCCTCCTCTGCACTGAAGCGATACTTTCTTTTCCTCCTCTCCCTGTCCTGGGTCTTGTGTGGGTCCTCCTGGCTGGTTTCTGGTCTGTTGTTATCTTCCTGGTGTCTGTACAGGCATCTGGGATCCATTTTGGCTCTCCTCTGCTGAAATGGCTGTGTTTGCGGCGAATTTTGATGCAATTGCGTCAAAAAACACTGCATATCTGATTTGTGGTGTCATAAATCGTCTCACAGTCATTTCCGCAGCGTTAACTTCGTTTTCCTTTATGACGTGACACTGCGGTGTGCGTCAAAGAAAATGACTCACACCTGTGGTTTGCGCCGCCGTGCGTCAAAGTATAAATTTGACGCCCGCACGGTACACAGAAATGGCGTTAGCGCAGATTTGCGTAAAAAAGTATAAATATGGCCCATAGTCTTTTAACAACAATATACATTTGTTTTATTTCCATCAGCAAAAGAGAACTGTCCAAAAGATAAACCACTCAATAGGTGGGTGGCTACTTCCTTGAATTGAAAACACGTTCTTAATACTTAAAATAAGTAAATCTTAAATCTTCAGAGATAATCACAACTTTCCGATTTCTAATACTTCCTCCAAAGACTAATGTCACAAAGAACGAGGTAAGTAACCGTGCAATTATTTCTATGGCGACTTCCTCAGATCCTTCCTTCATTTATGAGAAAGTACCAAAAATACACCGCCAAGCGGACATCCAGACACACTGTAAGAAAAAGCACAGGTGAAATCAAATACTGAAAACATTTTTGAAATTAGTTGCAACAAAACATAACAGCATCAACGTAAGAGACTGAAATCAATTTCCTGAGGCCAGATTCCAATTTTGGCACTTCTTCCCCCTGCAAGAAGTAATGGAGAATGAAAGTTAAAGGCATTGCCCGGAGACAGCCACAGCAGATATTAACAAGCATTTTAAATGCAATGGGTCTCTCATTTGTTTGAGGTAGAGCTACTATTGTTGTAAAGCAAAAAAAAACAGCGCAATCACGCTATGTAAAATGCAGCGTGATCGCGCTGCGTGGAAAATAAACAGATAAAGTAGCCTGGGCTCCAGGCTGAAAACATTGAGCCTCGTATGTTTTTGGTACTTTACCTGTGCTGTGTAGGTGTGCTAAACACCAGAAAAGGCATGACGTATGCATGCCTTTCACAAATGAAAGCAAGCAGATTTTAAAAGGCAAGCCCACAAACCAATGTAAGTGACTGACGTGGCATGGGTGTGGTTTCAAGCCCAAAGAGAGATTACAGAATGGACGGAGCACTTTGTGCTCGCCCATAAAAACGGCTAGCTCCTGTGCCTCTACCCAGGAGGTAGACCTTCATCTCTTGTGGAGTGCCCCCAGTCTAAGAAGTAAACTCAACATCAATTTCAGCATAGACAGTACCAGAGCTGGACAGGCCTTTTGTTCCACTGGGCATTTTTCAGGTGAGCTGGAGCCCATGGGGCCACATTTACAAGCTCACGTGTGTTCCTTGTGTCTCTGTCACTTTCCAACGCAAGCAGAGAGGCATAAGAGAGGAGAGAGAGAATGCATGGTTGGATGGAAAGAGTCTTATCCTGAGTGGACGAAAGGAATGGGGTGGTTGGGGCATATTTGGCAGGGCTGCTTCGGTTCCCCAGTCTGGATCTGGGCAGTACAGATCATGGCACTGACATGCCAGCAGAACAGAGGCACAAAAAGGCCTTTTCCTAGCTGTGCAAGTATCGAGTTCTATACTGGTTAAAAGCTATCCAGAGCCTAACACCTACATGCTAATACAACAGAGAGAACCAAAGGCACACAGTTTAGAGGCAGGCTTATGCTCATCTCCTGTATTCAATACATTTGAATGCACTGTGCCAATATCAGATGTGTTGATATGTATGAGTGATAAATAGTAGTTACTAATTTATTTGTTTTAATTAATTATTTTATAGCTCTACCCACCCCAAAACAGAGTATCAGAGTGCTTTACATCATATGCACACAACACACGTTGGCAAGAAATCATACACGTCTTTAAATTAATGTACAGGATAGGTTACATAAAGCAATGGGTATAAGGTGTAGAACTCACATATTGTCCTTACTGGTAGGTATTATGGCCCAGATTGACAAGAAAGTGGCGCATCGGTCCCGATGTGCCACTTTTCTTGCATCGCCCCTGCCCCACCTAACAACACCATAGTTGCTAGGTATTTACAATACGGTGCACCAAGGTGGTCATTTCCACTATAGCACAATCATTTATGATGCTATTGTGGCGCTTTGCAGCATTAGCGCCATAAATTATGGAGCACGTGCAGCAAAGCACTAGGGAGGTCCATAGGTTACTATGGGCTTGTCACTTTAACGCCTGCCCTGTGCAGGTTTTAAAAATGATGAAAAAAAAAAGGTCGCAGTGAAATCTAGTAAATTTCACTGCACCATTTTTCTGGGTCTCCTAATGGGGGAACGCCCCCCCGGCATACATTATGCCTGGCGCAGGCATAATGTGGAGCAAGGGGTTACAAAGTGGCGCAATGCAAGCCCTCGCCACTTTATAAATATGGTGCTGTGGAATGGCCTCCCTAACGCCACATTAGTGTAAAAGAATGATGCTAGTGTGGCGCAAGGGCCTTGTAATCTGGTTCTGCATGTTAATTGTTTATGGTCAGGAGAAGCACAAAGTCAGGATTTAAAATGTGACACAGTGCTTGGGATTGTCTGTATTAATCTTACTTCATTACCACCTAGGAAACTCCTCTTAATAGCTTTATAATAACAACTGATTGAGAAAAAACAAAAGGGTTATAAATCAATGCCTTGCAGTTTGCATGCAACCCCTTGATGTTGGTTCATAGTTCATTATATTGGAAGAACTACAATTATGAGACTACAGGTAACAAAAGATATCTGTGTGACAAAAGCAGCAGTCTATTTTACATTACCCATCTGCTTAAAATAAAAATCTGAGATCTGTATGTTATGTGCTGTGCTTTTCAGGAGACACATTAACCCTCTGTGCTTCTGTATGAGTCAAATCTGTAGCTAGACAAACCACAGATCTCTTCAGCAAGCATTTTACCATCAGAGTTATCTTAGTATTATTATTCCGTGTGGTTTGCTGGCCCCGCAAACAGCCCTGAAGCAGGTGCCACAACCCATAAGATATTTTATATTACACTTTTTGTGACCAACCAAATTAGAGCAGTTTTACTCTATCCTATGTGATTGTTACCAATTTCCTTGGAGCAGAGTTTAAAAAAATCAAGGTATAAGATAACGGTCAAACTCTGTTTCATGACTCTGCTCCTTGTGACCACACCCCTTTCGTTTGTCTCACCTTGACCCCCAAATTATGGATTCTCATCTTAACTTTTTTCAAGTTCCAGCACTGCATACACTTACATCATACGTTTCCTTCTGCTACATGTGCAAGAGAGGGTAGTATACACACTACCGGCACCAAAAGTTATGGATGAGCTCAGACAGCAGCAAAGCATTCTTAACTTCAGTCTAATGCTGAGGTTCCAGTAAGGAGGAGGTGAGCTGGAACCAAAGTCTGACGGCTCAATAAAGATACCTATCTCCTATGGAGACTGACAGCACAAACCTACACAACGTCAGTAAGTCTCGCCTTTCGGCTGCCAATGCAGACCTGTTGGATTTGTAAATGCCTTTTTTTTTTGCCAATACTATTCAGCATCGGCAAAAATTAATACTTTTTTGCCAATGTTGTGCAACATTGGCAAAAAAAAATGAGCAATGACGTGCATGTGTCATAAAGCTACAGAGACCCAATGTCATGACATGAGCGAGCATTCATCACCGTGCTTGTGGGCGAATAGGGCATTAGGTGCTCCTCCATTTTTTTTTATTTAATGGTCCAATATTGGCGCAATATATAAAACAAAATTCTAAAGGGAGCAGCAGGGCAGCAAATTCCAGCTGCTGGGCCACTCAAAAAACGAATTACAACAAGAGTGTTAGGGGGCAATGTAATAGCGCATGGGAGAATAGTCGACTCAAGGGTAGCAACGGGGACTGGAGAGACGGGGTAGCAATGGCACCTGAGGAACTTAAGCTGAGGAAAGGAAATTAAAGACAAAGCTGGGCAATGAAAGGGAAGCAGTGGAACAGCTGGGGAGCAATATGGAGCTCACAGGTGTCGGTAGGTATTTAAGAGGGGAAGCAACACGCAAGAGAAATAAAACAAATGTGCTCATGTAGAGTACTGAAGAAAAAAGAAGTTCCTCAGATGTGAGCAGTGGAAAAATGTAATTCGTCCAATCAACAAGATGTTAAAGAAGCTATGTTCCAGGGCAGAGACAAACTCAAGATATGGAAGGAAAGCAAATGAGGCTTACAAGAAGCCAACCAATGGAAAGCAATTGGCTGGCTCTAAGTCTGCTGTAAGCTTCGGTATGGTCCACATGAGGTCTTTGAACAGCAGACAGCAAAAAGCAAACTGTAGGCGAGACCTAAAAAAAGGAGGCATACCAGTTAAGCATCCAATTTATCGTCCTTTCTGGGTGCTTGTAGGAGAATTCGAGATTTGACAGCCATTATCCGTAAGAAAGAAAAAAGAAAATAAGCAGTGCCAATCTTGAATGTGGCCACAAAAGGTTAGAGATTAAGACAACTTGACATGTAGAACGAGACGGGGTTGACAATTTGGATAAAAGAATGACATAGTGTTAGAAAAAGTTGACCGAGTAAGGAAAATAGTTCCTAGGTTGCGAAATAGAGACTTCGTTCTGTTCAACACGTCACGTTTCATTCATGTTGGTGTAGCGCCTTGATGTGCATTGTCTCTATTCGAGTGCTACGCAGGTTTATTTATTCCCTGAGGGAGAACTGTAAAAATAAAATAATTAAATACACTGCGAGGACGAGCCTATGGGGATATCAGGAGCCGTCCTCGTTGGCTGATGCCCCTGAAATGCGGGATGTGACTGTCCGTCTTTCAACAGCGCGCGCCTGCCTGTCTGGAAGTCTCACGATTTCTCTGGAGGCTGTTTCGAGCCTGCAGCACACGACAGACTAGCATTAGTCTAAAATATGCTGTGGTTTTCACAGAAGCTTTTCTCACATGCTGCGCAGGAGGAGCGGCGGCTCTTGGAAGCGAAGCCCCTTCCCCCTCCCCGTGTTTCCAGTTACTGCGCACACACTGGCCTGACAGGAGGACTTCTGCTGCCGTGCTAAGGGTGCCCTAATCTGAAGTCTCAAGCTATCATCAAGCGGACACGCCTTGTCAGTTCGCATTAGGACATTTCTCACCCTGAGATGATGAGCTCGGACAGCGATACCTGCTATTCACTTTGCCCCAAAGGCAACCGAAAGTGACCCGTCCTTGTGACCTGCCCAGCTTGATGGCTTGTGTGTGTCAGCAGATAGCAGACATGGCTCCAAATGTGGCTGCTTCTGTTTTTACCTGTCTCTTCCTATCTGTCTGACCATTCATCTTACGGGCGCTGTCTATCTATCGACCTCTTTCTACCTTTCTATCTGGTCTCTCTCGCTCTCTTTGTCGAGCCTTAAGAAGTTCTCTGTTTATATTTGCCTCTATATGTCTGTCGATCACAGAGGCTGAACGGGAAATCACGGGGCTCCGCTGTAGAATACCTAGAGGGGCCCCTTGGTCTCTCCTATGTCACAGGTATTTAATGATCTTGGACTGAATGGGGCCCCGCTGAAGGTTTGAAGGGCTCCTGAAGTGATGAGTTCCCCGCTCACTGCAGGCACTGCAGGGTCCTGCGTTACTCCCTGGTTCGAACCATACCTAAAGTGTAAGACTTTTTTACTGGACCCCCAATCGTTTCTGTATGTTGGATGCCCAATGACTCCTTAAAACCCACTCACCATGGTTCATTCTGTCTACAATCAGCGTCAGCAAAAGCTAGAGCAGATTGGAAAATGAAGAATTGAGGGTAAGCACTCACAGACACACATGCACCCCCGCAAACACACATTCAGATACTGAGGAGCAGATTTACTAATAATTGGTGCAACGCAGCAAGATATCTTGTTGCGTTGCTCTGCATCAAATGGAGAGGGCAGGATAGTGCTTTACACACTAGCATATGGTGCATTCCTGCTCTCCCTCTGCGCTGGCTCACATGTGGCTGCCAAGCGCCAATGCAGGCACCCTTGTACATGTTACAAGGGTGCCTGCATTACAGACAGCACTGTGCTTGTGAAAACAATCCTCTGAGGCTTTTTCCTCTTTCTATGTTTGCTACGAAATGCAGTCCCATAGAAAGAGAAAAAAAACAAGAGTAAATATATATTTCTCTTTGTTATGCTGTCCCTTGGATGGCTACCATTTTGATGCATTCCCGGTTTACTAGTGTTAATAAATCTGAGAATGTGCCAAAAGCCAAGGGTGGATGTGTGGAACACCCATGCTCCACCCATGGAATGCCTTTCCAGGACAAAGTAACTCAAGGCAGCAACTTGTTCTGCCTTGCGTTATTCTAGGTTTACTATGCCCAGCAGGGCCACGCAAGGGGGCTCTGTGTAGCATAGTAAATTTCACTTAAGGGTTTGTGTTGCTCTTGGTCACCTTTCATGACACAGGGGTAATGCAAGCCCTTTATAAATCTGACCTGTGGGTGATAATATGTTGCAAGTCTAGAAGTCGAAATAGGCAGGTTCTATAGCAAACAGCATTTTTATTTTACCAAAATAGTTCCCATGATTCCATACTTTTTGTTTAAAGGCAATCATTACTCACTGGTTAATACCCCCTTCAGTTGCCTCAGACTGAAGGGGGTGGCAGGGTCTTTTGTACTGAGTAGGAATAGAAAGGACAGACAAGATAGCTAAAAACATCTAACAAGAGAAACACACCTTCTCTCCAAGGTCGCTGCTACCTGAAAGACATGTTGGCCAGGTTTAAACTTGCAGCGTGTGTGGTCCACTTGACTAGCAATAAATTAATATTTTATGCTATTTATTTTAAGGTATGCATTATTTTATGCATGTAATATTTTAAATGTTCGTTATAAGTCAATATTTATCAAAACAACATTCTACCTCTTTTATTCGTGATACTCTGTTCCTGAATATTTGTGGCACAATATTTTTGCAGTTTACAAGTTTACATACAAAGTATGTAAACAAGATTTTTGAGTACAAAACTTTAGATTGATATTCATGTGATTCGATATTGTTCTCGGTGTCCTGTCACAGTAGGTGGCATCTAATAGAGTAGAAGATGTTGGTGAGGTCTCTAAGAGAGAGTTTTGAAGGATACCAAATGTATGATTCTTCATCGTTAGGTAAGCAGCAGAGTGGAAGCAGTCTTGGTTCTGTCGATGTGATATTAGAGCGTCATTATATTTTCACTGAATGAGAGGTTGATGTTATTGTACTTGTCTGTAAAGTGTGGGATTGGAGGGTAAAGCAAGAGGTTAATGCAGTGAATGATTTTTTTAAAGTGTTCTAGTTTTATAGACATCTTATTCAATAGTGTTGGTATAGTACATGGCTTTGGCTGATGTCATGAATGTTGCATGAAGGGACTTTATTAGTTTGTAGTTGTCAGTTGCTTTGTTTTAGGCCCATTTTACTTCTTGCCTGCACCTGGACTAGAATGTTTTAGCTAGCTGCACGTGGACACATGTTAAGTAATGTAGGAGGGTATTGACATTGAATATGGAGGTAGCAGGCTGACAGATGATTTTCAGCATTAGGTTGTTGCTGGTGAAGCCTTTTAAGGATCTGAGTGTTTTTTGGTCCCTTTTGGGTCGACCTTGGGTGAACTATTTGTAATAGATCAGATCCAGGACTGATGCGCATAATGCTGATCTTGGTCTAATGTTTTTGCATAGACATAAAACTATGGGTTGGATGCCCCTGAATGATAGTCAGCGTTGACTTCACCATTTCACTTTGTTTTTAAGCTATCTTGCTCAGCAGCCTTACTGCTGTGCAGTATGCCTGAAAACAGCATGGTGGGTTTTGGGGGTGGCAAGCAACAAGAAGGATGAGGGTAGGAAAGAAAGAATGTGTAGTGGGAGCCGGCGAGGAGATGTTTTAAAAAGATTGCACGGCAGAAGTAGGTTCTGAAGGAGGCATTTTAGACAAACGACTCCTTCCCCTTCCAATTTGTTTACTGGAACTGATTTTATAGATGACTAAAACATCTAATTATGTATCCATTTCTAAGTAAGCTATAGTCATTGTGAGCACAGGATGCAGGATGTGTATATCTGCACCATATTGAGTCCAACTTAACCTCAGAAATGATGTAGTATAGAAAATGTGTTATTTTTAAACTTAACAGATACTTCCGCTGCCATTTTGGACAGTATTGTGTAAATCACAAGCGTCCTGTTAGATAAAGCCATGGTATAGCGGCTGCATCTCTGAGTATAATTCAGAATTACCATTTACATTTCAACCTCACTTCATAATTATTGATGCGCCACAGAAATCTCTTTCCGGGGAGTTTTGCTGCAGAATCTAGACAGAGGTTGGAACCGTGGGGAAGAATATACCTCTGTGGCATTCCGAGTTACCCTCACCATACATACAGGCAGGGGCCTGAGTGGGTACTATGTCTGGGTTTGCTACAGTAAACCAAATTTATTAATGATGTATGTTTTCCCACCGATCGGCCAAACACATGAGGCACAACTGTTAAACGGTAAAAAACATGCTGGAGATAGAATGCTTCAAAGTTCTATGACTACTGGAAAGTCTTTGAGAATCGTACATTTGTGGTACTGAGACCATATGTTTTCGACGAGCCACTAGTGGCCTGATTTATACTTTTTTAGCGCCGCATTTGCGTCATTTTTTGACGCAAAAGCAGCGCAAACGTACAAAATATAGGTCCTGATTTATACTTTTTTTGTGCCACAATTGCGTCATTTTTTGACACAAAAGTGGCATAAGCTTACAAAATACAATTGTAAGATTGCGCTGATTTTGCATCAAAAAATGACACAAATACACACAAAAAAATATAAATCAGGGCCATAGTTGAACTTTGTAAGTTTGTGCCACTTTTGCGTCAATAAATGACTGTAACAACATAAAGGAAAACAGATTAAATAGCTAGAGAAATTAATTAATCTTTATATTTGTTTTATAGAAATGCATGGTCCCTATGTAATTAACGACAGAAACGTTCACCTTGTGGCTGCATTCCCTGGTTTTCATTAAAAATGTATACTAACTTCTATTCACCAAAATCCCAAGGGTAGCAAAGGTGATGTCACGTGCCCTTTGACCTCCACTTTCCTTCACAGACACATACTTACACACACACAAATTCAAACTTACACACACATTCGGACACATAAACACTCTTTCACCCACAAGCACGCACACAGCATACATTGAAAAGCATTTTTTACTTACCTCAGCAGCCATGGAAGGGCATATTCACATTTCACAGCTGCCACTGCGTTCTTGGCACTGAATCCGCCACCTCTGAAGTCAGGGGTCGCAAACGCAGTGACAGGGGTCGCAAAGGGCAAACTGGGGGTCGCAGCTGCGACCCCTGGTGACCCCTAATTGTCCATGGCGGCTGATGGATGCTGTGCCCATGGGCTTCTCAGCCCTCAAGAGCAAAGCTTCCTGTGACTGTGTACAGTCTGCTGCAACTTCAATGTAAGGGCATTTATTAACCATTCTCATCGTTTCAGTGTGCCTGCAACACATCTGTAACACCACAATGTTAAAATGATGGCCATTTCAGACCAATACTGACATATTGGAAAGGCAATGAGAGAGAGAACGATGATCAGTAGGGATGGGTGATAAATTTGGCTCTATTAGTGGAGTTGGTGAAATGTGGCCACTCATGCGGCATTCAAGCCAAATTCCACCAACGGCCATCTGGATGAGTTTTTTCTCAGGCATGGCTCACCAACCATAAGGTGGTGAGCAGGAGGGAGAATTGGCATCCCCTAGCACGATTTTCACTTGCTAGGAGGGCACAATGCAATATTTCTTCAGTGCAGGCGGTCCCCGGCGGTTGCAACCATTTGTTGTGAGAAAGCTGCCATTTGAGTAGAAAATCTGCTTGAGCTGCTGCAAATCCAACTTGAAAAGCAACCCCGCCTGGCACCGCATGTGGTGCAGTTGTGCTGACTTTTCAGAGCAGTATGAGCTCCCAGCACTAAAAATCAGTACGAGCAGCACAACATGCCTATATATGCCCAATCATGGAACTTCGCAGAATCTCGTGAGTTCCATTCACTCCTACTGATGAGTAAGTATTTCACAGCCCTCCTGAAAGGCAGCTTGCAGGCAAGGGAAAAGAAAACTTGGGATTCACACACCCCAGGCTGTGGGCATAACATTTTCCGTATTTAACTACTGAGTTTGATATGTATGGAGAGAATATGAGCACTGTAGGGGATGGGGGTATTTTAACACCATGGAGAGCGGGAGGAGGTTGGTGGGTGAAGGAGAGGGACTGCAGAGGCATGAACTCTAAGTGTGCATGTCAAGAAGAAAAGAAAATAGAGTACCTGCAGGTGCCTGAGGCCAATGGAAGGACAGTGGCCAGAGAAAGCAGTACTTGGTCCAAGCTCCATGACAGGACAGAAGACTGAAGACTGAAGTTTAGGAGAAACCCAGAGGTGAGAAGGAGGCACTGATCCATAGAAAGAAAGGAAACAAGAATGACGCAGGAGCCAGTCAATGGTAAGTATAGGTAAGGAAAGGTAAAGGGGCTCTAAACCTCTTTTAATATTTTTTTTCTTTTTCTTTACATGAAATTTTGCACAGGACAGTACAAAAGCTGTGCAGGCTTAACCTAAAAAAAACACTTTAATCTGTCTTTTCTAAATAAGGGGAGAGGTCTTGTGCCCTTATTCCAATGACCCCTACTCTGTCAGGTCATCATGGCAAGTCTTTCTGGTGGTGGAGCCAGCAGGGACCCTGCTATCGGAAATCTGATGGTCATTCTGACATAAAATAGAACAGCAGGACCGAGGGCATGCCAGACAGGTTACTCCATCACATTTGTGACAGAATACCCCGTCTGCCAAACTCTACATCAGTCCTCAAATCAGTGGGATTAATAGTAGGAGTGCTGGGTTGGAGCCTTAAGTGATGGGTCCTTGATGAAGGGCAAGCTATGCAACCACAGATCAGTGGGCTCTTGGGAGAGTCCATAGCCTAGCCTTAGGTCCGGACCCTGTGCCAAGAACCTGCGGTTCTTTGACATTAAGAACGCAGCTGATAGGAACTTTCATGGGAATAGCATACGGAGGGGAAGGGAGAAAGATGCTTGAATATACAGCACTGTGTTATGAGGCTTTCTCTTTTAATTGCACAGGTTTGCATCCCGAGTTTGGTCCATAGCTGTCCAGGAAATATGATGAGCAGGGCTGATAAATTAACCTTGTTTGAGCATTAGTGCTCTTGCCTTCTCCCTACACTCGGTAAACTACATCCACAATTTTATAAAAGTCGAAAATGTATTATTCTGAGCTCCACGGCTTTGAATAAGAAGTACTGCGTTTGGTAGAGTAAAACCAGAAACCTTCCTCTAATGATGTGTTCTGTTACAGAGGCACAATGATGCAGATCACTGTTGTATTTTACATTTGAAACAGCAACTACATGGTCTATTTCCTTCCCTGCCCAGGTACCCTTGACATACTGGCTACGTCACAACTGCAACCCCTACTCACACTGTGTTGCGTGAAGTGGTTTCCCTGAACACGTAAAGCGTGACCTGCGCACTGTCATTGACGTCATATCCGATGACTGGCATGAAAGAAGGCAGCTGTCGCAGGGCCATCACCAGTAGGTTGTACATATTGCTTTGAAGGTTCTGTCTGTAATGTGGCATTTTGAGCCAAGTGTTCTCAAAGTACGCCCATGCCCGCTAGCGATGCCAATTACGCCCCCACCCCACTCCGCCTAAAATTCAACAATTAATTATCATATCAGTTTCCGAACAAGTGAGAGACAGCCAGATCTCCCTAGTGTGGGAAGAAATCTGTGGGGCACCCGCCCACGCGCTCACTCTTCCTCAATCCTCATCTCTCAGTGCTTTGAACATTAAAGAGAGGGGTAGCGTTCTCTGGTGCTCCACTGCAATAGAAATTCAAATAGCTGTATATTATTAGCATGAATTTTATTATTTCGAGCAGATTCGCACATTTGAAAAGGCTTCCTCCAGACTGAGTGTGTTGAATAGTAAAGCAGCATGCGTGCAGGGAGAGTAAAAGAGACAGTGGTTTCATGCAAACCCTTTGATCCAAGCTGCATCCCAGAGAGCAGGGTGGTTACAGTACATCTGAAGCATGTAGTAGGGTTGGAAAGATCTAAAAACGCTCTTCGAGTCGGACTGCTTCTGAAGGCACGCGAGGGGGAGTAGAAGGTGAGGATTGGACTGAGTTTAGAAATCAAACCCCCTCCTAAAATACGATGTGGTACGGCGAAGGCTCAAAGTAGTATAAAGAGCAAGGGCTTACCAGGGTTCGGCAACATAGTGTATATGCATTACTGTATTACAGGACCACAGACTAAGTGATCTTTTCACGTAGCAAATTCCCCATTAAGATACTTCAGGGTCTAGAAAGAAAAGGATCCTGCTAGTCAACGGCAAAATCCTACCAACATGACAGTAAGGCCCATATTTATACTTTTTGACGCTAAACTGCGCTAACGCAGTTTAGCGTCAAAAAATTTAGCGCCGTCTAACGCCATTCTGAAGCGCCATGCGGGCGCCGTATTTATGGAATGGCGTTAGCCGGCGCTAGCAGACCGGCGCTGCCTGGTGTGCGTGGAAAAAAACCACGTAGACCAGGCAGCGCCGGCGTAGGGGGAAAATGGCATTAGGGCGTCTTAAAATGGGGCAAGTCAGGTTGAGGCAAAAAAATCGCCTCAACCCGATTTGCGCCATTATTTTCGACGCCCAGACGCCATTTAAATGACTCCTGTCTTAGTAAAGACAGGAGTCATGCCCCCTTGCCCAATGGCCATGCCCAGGGGACTTATGTCCCCTGGGCATGGTCATTGGGCATAGTGGCATGTAGGGGGGCACAAATAAGGCCCCCCTATGCCACCCAAAAAAAAAAAAAAAATGTAAAAAATTATACTTACCTGAACTTACCTGAATGTCCCTGGGGTGGGTCCCTCCATCCTTGGGTGTCCTCCTGGGGTGGGCAGGGGTGGCAGGGGGGTCCCTGGGGGCAGGGGAGGGCACCTGTGGGCTCATTTTGAGCCCACAGGCCCCTTAACGCCTACCCTGACCCAGGCGTTAAATAGTGGCGCAAATGCGGGGTTTTTTGACCCGCCACCTCCCGGGCGTGATTTTTGCCCGGGAGTATAAATACGACGCATTTGCGTCGCCGTCATTTTTTTAGACGGGAACGCCTTCCTTGCATCTCATTAACGCAAGGAAGGCGTTCACGCAAAAAAATGACGCTCTTTACTCATACTTTGGCGCTAGACGCGTCTAACGCCAAAGTATAAATATGGCGTTAGTTTTGCACCGAATTTGCGTCGAAAAAAACGACGCTAATTCGGCGCAAACGGAGTATAAATACGGGCCTAAGTCCCTGTGCATCATTACTAAGGTAGTTTAAATGACGCGAAATTTGCACGATTTGCTTTTGTGTAATAACTCGAAATTACAGAAAAGTACTTGAAATACCGCATAATTACACAAAATACAATATCGGAATTTGGTATTATAATTAAGGGTGAAATGCATCCATTGGTAGGAAACGAGAATTGGAAAAATATGTCGACAATCACGAGTACAGCAAAAATCAGTCGCTCGAGCATTAGCGTTGTTTCCTTGCACTCGCGCTAGTTTTTTTGTAGTGAATAGTGAGAATTAGGCAACATGGCATAATGCTCTGATCGTGTGATCTCTTTCGTGCCTGCAAGGGGCTTAGCTACTACTTCAGAACACGGTAGAAGCAGTTTCCTGCATTTTAATAAACAAGCTAGTCACAGCGCAGGGACGAAAACCATGTAAATTAATTTATTTCCTTAAAAATATAACTTACATTTCTGTGCGTTCTTTAGTATTCCCCAGAGCACTCCTAAAATACTGAAAAGACTGCGTGTGATGACTAATATCATTCTATTGTATCAATTTAGTGCATTAGTTACTGGCTTAGTTTACCTTGTGCCAGACAACTTTATAGCACTTGTTGGGATTTCCACTATAAGTTATATTTTAGACTGGTATATTCCCAAGGCAGCGCAAAATAAGCATCAATTGACTTCAACCACCAGCATCGAGAATTTGTTAGTCGGCGTGGCAGCGGATTTCTCAAATACCTATTGAAACCATGAAACACGTTATCCTAAAATTAGCATAAGGAGCATATGTGTCCATTGCTCTTATAAGTGGGTAAATGGCGTCACAGGATAAAAGAAATGAAGAACGAAGGGCCTTATTTATACTTTTTGGTGCAAAACTGCACTAACGCAGTTGTGCACCAAAAAGTTTTGCACCGGCTTGCACGATTTTTTAGCACCAGCTGGGCACCATATTTATGGAATGGTGCAAGCCGGTGCAAAGCGTAGTCTAGCTTAAAAAAAATGACATTAGGCAGGTTTGAGTCAAAATAAATTATTCTAACCAGATTAGCATCATTTTTTAAAGCTAAGGGGCATATTTATACTCTGTTTGCACTGAATTAGCGTCATTTTTTAAAACTCTAATTCAGTGCAAAACTAACTCCATATATATACTTTGGTGCTAGACCCGTCTGGTGCCAAATTTATGGAGTTAAAGTCATTTTTTAGAAGTGGAAACCTACCTTGCCTTAATGAGATGCAAGGTAGGCGTTCCCGTGGAAAAAATGTCTCTATCGCCTTAACGCAATATTTATACTCCCATGCAAAAATGGTGCAAGGGAGGGAGGAGGGGTAAAAAAATTGGGCAAGGCTTGCTTTGCCCCATTTTTTAAAGCCTGGGTCAGGGCAGGCGTTAGGGGACCTGTGGGCCTATTTCCATGGTGAAACACCATGGAATAAGCCCACAGGTGCCCTCCCCAGGCCACAGGGGCACCCACACCAGAGGAACTGCGGAGGATGGGGGACCACATCCCAGGTAAGTACAGGTAAGATTGCATTTTATTTTTGAAAGTGCCATAGGGGGCCCTGAAATGGGCCCCCATACATGGCACATGGTGCAATGGCCATGTCCAGGGGACCCCTGTCCTCTGTGCTGGCCATTGGTGTGGTGGGCATGACTCCTGCCTTTTCTAAGGCAGGAGTCATGTGGTATGGTAGGTTTAGCACCATAACATGACGCTAATCTGGTTAGTCATTGCTTTTTTGCTCTAACCTGCCTAAAGTCATTTTATGGTGCTAAACACTCTTCTATTCTGCCAGCCCCACCCCACTAAAGTCATTTTTGTTTCTCTACTCTACCCTTTGCACCAGCTTGCACCATTCCATGAATATGGTTCCCGGCTGGTGCACAGAAATGGTGCAAGCTGGTGCTAAACTTTTTGGTGGAAAACTGAGTTAGTGCAGTTTTGCAGCAAAAAGTATAAATAAGGGCCAACATTTTGTACGTTTGCGCCACTTATGCGTAAAAAAATGATGTTAATGCGGCGCAAAAAAAGTATAAATCAGGGCCTTGGTGCTAGACGGGTCTAGCACCAAAGTATAAATATGGAGTTAGATTTGCACCGAATTAGAGTAAAAAAAATGATGCTAATTCGGTGCAAACAGAGTATAAATATGCCGCAGAGTATAAATATGCCCCTAAATATGGCATTAAGGCCATAGAGTTATTTTTTGCACGGGAACACCTACCTTGCATCTCATTAAGGCAAGGTAGGTCTCCACTTTCAAAAAATGACTTTAACTCCATAAATTTGTCCCTAGAGGGGTCTAGCACCAAAGTATAAATATGAAGTTTGTTTTGTACCGAATTAGAGGAAAAAAAATGACACTAATTCGGTGCAAACAGAGTATAAATATGCCCGAAGAATTTCATTAGTATTAAAATGGGCTTTATCATAAAACCTGGGATTGTCAACTTAGTGCGGCTTAGAATGTTATAGATGGTCTATATCATATCTATGATGCTGTTATTATAGCATCAATTTTGTACCTGTGTCTAGTTACGCTATGCTTATTTAAGTTATATTAGTATTTGAAGAGCATGACTTATTACCCCAGGGGTAACCAGAGGCTGTTGCAGGTGTGTAGGTCGTTTGGTGGACACTAACTGAAGAGCTAGGTCTTCAGCTTCTTGTGGAATTCTGGAAGTGAGGAGGAGGCCCTTATTGTAGAGGGTGGTCGTGCCACGATTTGGATGCAAGGTAGGAGAAAGCAAAGCCTCCTGTTCTACTTTTGAGGATACAGGGTGCGTGTGCAAGAGAGAGTGAGGCAGAGCAAAGGTGTTCCGTGGGTTGGTATTATTGGGGGTGGCAGTTGAGGTAGGTTGGTCCAATGTTCTGCAGTGCTTTGTATGGATGTGAGGAGTTTGAAGTGGCAGCATTTCTGTATTGGTAACCAGTGGAGATCTCTTGATGTGTGACATGGGTGTGCCTTTGGAGGTCCAGGGTGGGTCTAGCAGCAGCATTCTGGATGGTCTGAAGATGGCGGAGTAGCTGGTTGAGGATTCTGGCATACAGTGCATTGCCGCAGTCAATTTTGTTGGTGACGAGGGCTTGAGCGGCGGTACATCTGGTGCTCTTGGGGATATCTGAAGATTATTTTGAGTGAGCATAGCATGTGTAATCAAGAGGAGTTAACTACATTCAACTGTGTGGCTATGTTGAGTTTCCATTCTAATGTGATGTCCATGTTATATTAGAAGGTGATGGTGTTGGACAGAGTTATGATGGCCCAGGAGGAGTTCTTGTTCCCGAAGACAAGCACTTCTGTCTTATCCATATTGAGTTACTTTGCAGATGTCTGACTTCCCAATTTAGATTAACTAAGTCTGTGAATGTTACGTAAGTAAATACTTTCCTTTTTCGACTGCTTGAATATAGTGTCATGCATCCGTATAAATGCAAAAAGAATGGTTGATGGACAGAATGTAGACCAAATCAAACATTCACCCCCAGTCACAGATCTGGGTTTAATCTATCATTTTTTTTTGCTCACCACACTATTCCAGTTTTGACCCAGCCATATGCAAATCAGTCTTGACACTGTTTCCCATGGGAACAATCCAGCCTGAACTGCCAGGCAAATCATCGCTGAACCAGAAACAAGCATACCGGACTGGTTTGAGGGTATCACCTCTCTTCAGCTGGGCTAGCTTGAATCTGGTGGCATAGAGAGCCCAGGACCCACATCTGGGCATACTTTTCCCACATGGTGTGACAAATGCAAAAAGAACAGTTGATGGACGGAATGTAGACCAAATCAAACATTCACCCCAGTCACAGAACTGGGTTTACTCCATCAGCTTTTTTGGTCACCATGCCATTCCAGTTTGGACCCAGCCATTTGCAAATCAGTCTTGACCCTGTTTCCCCATGGGAACAGTCCAGCCCAACCTGCCAGGCCAAGTCCTCCCTGGGCCAAAAACAAGCATCCTGGGACTGGTTTCAAGGCATCAACCCTCTTCAGCCAGGCTGGTTTGAATCTGGTGGCAGTGAGCACTGGACCCATGTTTGGGCATGTCTGGGAGGGTCCTTTCAGTCCGTGCTATCGGGACATGATTGAACACAACCGCCAAGCAAATTGATGGGGGAAGCATGCCCTGGGCAAAGGGTGAAAGTGTGGCATCATGGTGGAAGGGTGCACAGTTTTGAAGAAATATTTTAGTTGTGTCCTGAAGGTTGCAGATGACTCACTTGTGGGAGAAGGCTTGGTACATTGCTGTGAGCCACTTATCTTGCGAGGGGGGCACGGAACAGCACCAATGGCGAAAAATGCGTATCTTAGCCATGACAAGCGCCATAAGTAAAAGGCAGTCATGTAGACAGGAAGGCTCTGGTGAGTCCGCGACGTCATGTAAAAAAGATCAGGGGGCAAGGGAGAGGAGTCATGACTGATAAGGTCTCGCTCAGTGTGTTCCCAACCGCATCCCAGCAAGGACATATCGAGGGACAGTTACAGAGGACGTGTCATAGGTCACAGAAGATGGGGAACAGCACCGACAATTCACAGGGGCATCGGACCCACTGCTCGCAGCTTCATGGGGGTCCAGTGCTAGCCATGCAATGTTTTAAAAAGACCAAATTTCAAATGTGCCTCTCTTGTCCCACGGTCAAGTGCCTCTAGGAGTTTGGCCCATTCCTCCGCCTCATAATCCAAGTGCAGTCTAGTCTGCTATATGGTGCGGAGATTGTTGAGGAGGGATAAGGGAAAAGATAACGGTTCTAAAGACTGTTGAAACCAGACATCACCCCACAAAAATGTCCCGATGCCCTAAGATAGGAGTCAAAGGGGGAGAATTGGAGGGTGCAGGATTGCGCACCCATGAGATGATTAAAACAGTGCTGTTGTTGGAGGACTGGTGTAGTGGAAGGCCAAACTCCTTGTGGAGCCCAATGAAGGATTTGAGGGTACCCGTGTCAATGATCTGACATAGGCTGCTGATGCATGCTGAGTGGCACACCTCCCGCTCCATTACCTCACCTCAGATGTGCAGGCTGACATTACCCCCTATTAGCACCTGCTCATGAAGAAGGGGGGCCATCCCAAAGAAGAGGTGGGCTTGCTGCCACAAATGCATTATGGCCTGCATCATTTGGTTGGTAGTGCCTGGTGGAGGCAGTCCATCTTTGTAGAGTGGGTATAATCCCTGAAGACAGGCCAGTAGCATGTGCTCCATCAGTATCCACAGTGGCGGGCCCTGCGACCAGGGGAGCATATAAGCAAGCTGAGAGAGGTGGAGGGCCAGAGCATTGTGCTCAATCGAGGGAGAGCCAAGCCGCCACCCAAATGATGGACCAGATGTTTGGCACTAGCTAAGCAGGGGTGGAAAGCCCCCCCCAGATGAAAGACCGTATGCTATTGTCCATGGAGTGTAGTGTGGACAAAGGGACCAGCAAGGGCAGCATTTCAATAATGTAGGTATACTGGGTAACTTCCCCATTCTTACCACCTGTATTCTCCCCCAGACAGAGTCCAAGGTGGGACCACTTCTCAAATTTTAGCTTCATGCAGGCCACCAGGAAATGTAGATTGTCCACCAGCATGCGGTCCAGCCCTCTATTGACATAGACCCCCAGGTACTTCAGGCGTGATGGTTTACGTTGTGAAAGGGATAGTCAGATATCACCACACATGTGGTCACGCGTGACAGGGGTAGCGCTTCACTCTTGCCCCAGTTCACTCGGTAGCCTGAGAGCACCACAGAGTTAGTGAGGATATTCAAAAAGGGTAGGAGAGAATGAGGAAGGTACGCAAGAGTAAGCAGTACATTATCCACATAGAGATATACTGTGGATATCCCACCTGGAATGGGGATGCCAGAGATGAGCGTGGATTGGCAGAGGGAGGCCACACGGGTTCCATGGGCAGGAGGAACAATGGTCAGCCTTTCAAGGTCCCTCTCTGGATCGGGAACAGGCCCAAGAGGAACCCTCCATAGTTAACATGAGCAGTAGGTATGTCATAAAGCCAGAATATCTTTGCTATCAATCTATACCCCCAATCCAAACCATCGTAGGGCTGCAAAGAGCTACCCCCACTCAATCCCATCGAATGCCTTCTCAACATCTAGGGAGAGGGTGAAGGCTTCATCCTATGGGTATTGTTCAACCACAGGGTATGGATGAGGGTGAAGAGGTGGTTTCTGGAAGAACAACGGGGGACAAACCCTATGACTGGTGGATCAGGGATGGAATCACCTTCCGAAAGTGGGCCCCCAGGACACCAGAGCGGATTTTGATATACCCGTTGAGTAGGGAGATGTGCCTCTGGCTCCTGCAGAGAAGATGTTCCTTCCCCTGTTTAGAAAGGACTGCTATCACTTCTCTATTAGAGATAGAAACAAGGAAGCCTATATGTTTGGCTTCGCAGAAGGCTTCATAGAGAGAGTCCACCACGTCCTCACCCGCCTACTTGAAGAACTCTGTAGGGAAGCCATCTTCTCTAGAAGCCTTATGATAGGGAATGCTTGGAGATGTTCTGCCCTATCACAGGCTTCTTTATTTCACCATCAAGCAAGTCCCTCCTGGACTCATTGAGGCTAGGGTTGGTGCACTCCATCAAAGAAGGCATAAAAACAGGCAGGGTCAGCCATTGTCTCTGGGGTGTAAAAGGTTTAATAGAAATCTGCTAATTCGTTGACAGTGTTCTGCGGTGGGATAAGAATGGCACCACCTGCAGACTGAATAGCTGGGCTAGTAAGCGCTGGCTCCTGTTGTAGCAGCTGGGCCGCCAATGGATGCTCCGCCTTTTAGCTCTGTTCATAGTGGATACCCCTAAGCCACTGGAGTACGTACTCGGCCTTGGAAGTGAACAGGGTGTTGAGGTCCATATTGGACATCTCGTTAGGTGGTAGTGAGCCAGGGATGAAGGGTTGGTGATATAGAGATTTGTGAGAGTTGCAATCCCGTCCTCTAGAGCTTTCTGCTGGGTCACTCTCTGGGCATTGGTTAGGGCTGCATCCCTCATTATCTGGCCACAGATAGTCACCTTTCTGGCTGCCCACAGGACTTGATGGGAGAAGACTGAGCCCTTGTGTTCCAAGAATGTCGAAAAAGGAGGACCTGGCCTGGCAGTTCGGACTGGACTGTTCCCATAGGGAACCGGGTCAAGACTGATTTGCATCTGGCTGTGTCTCTCAAACAGAAAGGTAAGTCCCAGGTCTGTTTTCTCGCATTCCAGGGTGGGAGAGGGATGGCCCGTCTGCTGGGATCACTCCGATAACAAGGGTAAAGGAGGTGGGTGAAGCCGAACGTTAACGTAAGCGACTCCAGACCCAGAGGTGATGTTGAGCAGTACAGCTTGAAGGCCTGGCGGTTGTTCAGGGTTCCCCATTCCAAGGGTAGTGTGGATAATGTGATTATTGTGGGTCTGGGGGAGTCACTGCATCCATAAAAGAGGGTTCATTGCCTGCCAGTGCAGAGTCCAGGCTAGGGGTGTGGCCCTAAGGGGGTCACAGGTGGAGTAGTTCAGTCATGCACTGTCATGTGGGGTGGGGAAGATTTGGGGTTGAGCAGTGCAAGAGGGCTGGCTGCAGGGTCCTGGTTGGAGTAACAGTGAGAGTCCAGAACAGTCTGTAGGCCACTGGGAGGCAGGATGCCTCTAGAACAAGACCCCATTGGCAGTGGACTCCCTGAATGAGGGGAGGAGGCCCAGCTGGTGAGAATTCACCTTTCAGGTGGGGACAGGAGAGGTCTGCGCAATGCATCTGGTCTAGGAAGAAGAATCAGTGTGGTGCCTAGGGTCTGCAGAAGTACGGAGATGCAGGGAAGGTTGTAGGCCCCCACTGATCAAGCAGCAGGTAAGTTTGTGGGATTCCATTGGCAGCTGGGGTGCCCCAGGGCCAACACACTCATTAAGTTGTGCGAGATGAAAGGTGGGCAGCGTCAATGAGTCCAGTTGGTTCATGGAGAAGTTGTGCAGCCCGCTCCAAGATGATAGTGCTATATTTGCAAGGATGTTAAGCCAGCCCATGTGGCCATGGAGCCGATGGCCATACCGTATGCAGGGGTAGATGTGGGCAGGGGAAGCCAGGGTTCCAGATCACCTATAAAGTCTGCTGACAGGGGCCACCCACAGATGCTTCTGAGGCACAGGGCGCCAGGAAAGGTGAGTAGCGCACCATGTGCTCCAAAGGAGTGTGTGGCTCACATAGCAAATTGAGGCCACTTCTGCATGCTCCTCAGCAGGCCCAGATGCGCCTCTCTGCCGGAGCAGCTGCAACCTTGTCGTTGGTGTTGGATGGGGGCTGTGGCAGGTCTCAGGGCCCTTCCCATGGGCACAGAGGTAGAAGAGGATGATGTGCGTTGACACTCCCACAGCTGCCGGTGCCCTGCCTTTGTCTTCAGAAACACTCCGGCATGTGGAGCCTGATTAGCAAGCGGCCATCACCACGCACCATTGGTACCCATTCTGATTCAGTTCAGGAATTCTTTCTATGAGGCATTATCTATGTGGCATTATGGAATCATGTGGGGATATCCCATAGCTTTTTTCTTAAATCTAAAAAATTGAGAGTTTTCATTTAGAAGGGTTTTTTTGAAGTTTCAGATGTGACCAGTAAAATCGTACGAATGTATTTTTTAAAGTTTCAGGCCAGGCCTGAATTGTTTAAGAGGTCAAGGTGTCCATCATGACTCCTCTTCTTTTGATAATTGCAACTTACTATTTAAATCCTCAAAATGTTTTCAATACATTTGATAACCTCTTGCTACAAGAGACGGTTAAAATATGAAACTTTGGTTTTCTCCCAGTTTTGACTCAGAGAGGAATTTAAGGGATCTTATGATTAATTTTCGAACCATTCTGACTTATTTACGATGTAAGTATGATCTTTAATTGAAGGATTTCCAGATCTCCGTTTTAGAAAACTCAGACTTTGTAAATAGCTTGTTGAAGGCATTGCTTTGCCGTTTTATCATTCTTGCTTGATTCATCACTTGTTTAAATCTCATGCAATAGTTGCCTCTAGTGACGTGGAAGTACAATTTAACCATAATACAAAGTAGATGCAGCGACATTATTTCAGTGTTGCATAGATTGGAACCTCTGATCACTGTCATTCTCATTTAAAGTGTAAACAGTACCAGTTCACAAACCATTAAATACTAGCAGAAATTACCACCAGAGTATAAAAAATATGTTAATATGATCCCAAGGGGCTCACAACACTTGCATAAATTTACCCCATGCAAATCTGGTAAGTTTAAGATTGGCAAATACATTTTCGAAAAGGCCTTCCACCCAGAGGCAGGCGGTAAACATTCTCACGCTGAAGACAACCAGCAACAAAGGCACAATTTAAATGCATTACCATACTTCTGACAGCTAATGTCACTACACTGCTGTACGTGCCCACTGTTCAATTAGTGACATATTCTTTATTTGCATGTTATCATCACCATGTTCTTCGTGGTCAGTGTTGTTAACTCCATACTCACTGACTGAAAACACTACTATTTTTCACACAATAGTGGTAAGTACTGTGACTGTACTCCAATTCATGTAGTCCCGTGACGTAGGTATTATTCAGAGTCCTGGCTTTTTAGCATGAACCGGGGATAGATTGTGGGGGAAGATTTGCTAATGTATTACCCAATGCGGTGCATCACCAAAAATGCTGCAATGCGAAGAGGGACAGGGAAGGAGCAGGAGAGTGTCAGATCTACAGAGATATGGCTCTGCTCCTCTCTCCCTAGTGGCAGTGCAGATTTTTGCTGCTGTGCCCCACCCACATACCTTTGCTCCTTCGTGCAAGGGTGTGTACGTGAGTCTAGTATAGGTTTTGTACTGGAAGAGCAGCACACATGCAAAGTCGGAAAAGAAAGGAGAAATTAAAACATTTCTTCTTATAATCCCTGTTTTCAAATGCTGTTATTTTTTATGCAAAACCATCTCTCATGATAGTGGTAGATAGGGGTTTGCATCAAAAAGCAGGGGTTGTTGCATGGGAATACCCAGGTATCAACTCTTTGACGCTAAATTACGTAAAGCAGTGCTTCTTAGTACTTCACATTACTTTTAGGCAAGGTTTGTGCTGGAAAGTAAATAATAAAAAAACATTGTGTTGGTTTGCATCACTTTTGTGACACAAGCACAGATTAAAATGCTGGCAAATATGCCCCTTGGTATTAATATATTCAAAAATAATAGTATAATAATAATGCATGTTCTAGAGCATTCGTAGTAGTATTCTAAACCAATTCATCACCAGGCTGTAACTGAAGGCATCAGGTTGTGATCTTAATGAAGTATTCAAGTTTGTTCATGTTGAGTCCGAAGCCAAAGTAAACATTTTAAGGGCTGCATTTAAAGTTTTATTAAGTACATTAGGCAAAAGGGTAGGTTTTGCATATATTTCAATTGGAATTTGGAAATTTGCCTTGCAAAGAATGTCAATAATAATGTATTGACGAGAACCTTTCAACAAATTCTGAAAGTTAACATACATGAATAAGGCCTCCTTGCTAACATCTGTGTGATCGACTGGTCACAAGAGTAAAACTGAGCAGGGCCACCTAATCCATTCCTTGTTCTAAGATTAATAAAGTGAGAACCAGTTAATTGGATATTACCACAACTGGTATTGGAAGCACTATGGAACAACTAAAACTAACACCGCATTGAACATATTATCACCAAAATTCACTAGCATTTATTTACCATTAAACGTTTTCATAGATAGTGCCAGTTAGATCATTTGCAGGAAAATAAGCAAGTGTACTTGTTGAGTCAAAAGTTACTCCTGTTATCCTAGGTTCTAGTCTATCTGCCCCACTTGGTACTCCTAGCTATGGTGCTCTAAACACTGAAACTGTTAAGGTAATGCCTGAGCTAGATACCACAGACTCTTGATCTGTTACTTTTGTCATGAAATGGCTACAAAACATTTGAACGTGACCTTTACAGTTGTTTATTTACCTGCTTTATTTACTTTATGTGTATTCGGTCACTAGTTTCACTTGCGTTTCATTGTTTTTCTGGGAGCATTGGTCAACTACAATCACAGTACTTTTTACTGCATCCATTTTGGGTATATTTGCCGAAATATACTTTCTGCTAAAATGATTTTGGCCCATATTTATACTTTTAAGTGCCGCATTTGCGTCGTTTTTTTACGCAAACCCACAAAATACAATTGTGTTTTGTAAGTTTGAGCCGATTTTGCGTCAAAAGCCGACGCAAATGCGGTGCTAAAAAAGTATAAATATGGGCCTCTGTGTTTTAAAATGTACTCATGTGGGGCTTGCATTGAATCTCCTAATAACGTTTAAAAACTAAATGACTCTAAGGAACCGTTGTTTTCATATTACACACACACTAGGTTCTGAGGACAGGTATGTTGCCCTTTATTTCTCTTTGATTTAGTTAAATAATTTGAGTACTTTGATATAAATGTTATATTTTGAAAGCAATGCAAAACGTTAAATAGTTAATAAACACTTACCAGTGTTTCCAGAAAAAAAATAAAGTGGTATTATTGGATGCTTCCAAAAATTAAATAAAAAACATTAAGTCAGAAGAAATATTGCCTTTTAGGTGTCTACTTGTAGAAGAATCTCACAGTATACAGATGTGTAAGTCTCAATGCTCTGTTGTTGACGAGATAGCACTTAAGATTCTTAAAATTCTCACGTTCTTGGCCAAAGGTTTTTCACTCAATATTTGTTGAACCAGCCTTCTTCAATGTGCCACAGAGGAACTAAAACTCTACGACATTCTGGAGCACCCAGAATCCAACATTTTTTTCCATTAACAGGTATGAATGAGGTTGCTCTTTCCTTTTTTTAGGTGTTAGGGGTATTTGCATAACTTGGACATAGCAACGCGGGTCAGGAAAACACTTTGCAGGGAACTGGAAAGTATATTTCACAGCATGCAGGTTACTTGAGCGTGGGTGATCATTTATAAAAGGAAAGAGAACGGTCTACGTACTTTACAATGCATGAATGTAGAAGTATCACAATTACAATGTTTACAGACATTACAATGTTTACCCATTTTTTACATGTTGCATAGTATAAAATGCAAGTTATATGAAGGTGGTTTAGTTTGACGAGTTGCAAGCGAGCTTCATTGAGAAGAGAAGGCACGTAAATTCTCTACTTTGGTTTGCAGTAATGGTCCACATCTTAGGTTTGGGGGATGGGTTAAGAGTGTGGCGGTTGAAGAAGCACAAGGCTTGTTTTTATGTTAATTTTCCCTATATGAAGACTTCTGTAATTTGTTGTTGGCTGTTGGAGGTGGCAGCCATTTCACTAAAGTAGAGTCTATCAGCTAGATGATCAGACGTTTGTATGTCAATTACCTTGTTGATGATATGTAGGGATTTGAGTTTGAGGCATTCAAGTGTTTTCATGTATAGTTGGACATTGAGGGCATATGTACTATTATTTCATCAACTCAGCACTCCAAAAAATGTGTTGAGCTGTATCACGTGAAAGAGAGAGAAAATAAATGTTCTGGATTTATAAGGACACAGAGCATTTTTGACCTCTTCCTGTCATGGCACACTGTGTGTTGTCTAGCACCCATGAAGGCACCCTTGCGCCAGGCTGAAGATCCCTGGATTTTTTCAATTGACTCATGGTGATGTGGGGATAAGTACATAGTGCTATTCAGAGATGTGGCTTGCGATGTGTCCCTATGCTGACAATCTTAAGCATGGAAAATATTAATTTGTGCTGATGTTTGAGACATTTTATGGAGAATAAGAAAATTCTCATTTGTTAACACTGATTTTTGGTCAACTCATCACACACTAATTTTATTGTAATACACATCTGCATGCTGTTGGCCTACAGGAGGAAAAGCTGTGGGCATGAGAAGCACGCACTTCTTCACCCATCAAATCAGGAACCGATGTTCAGCTTAATTTCACCTTATTACACAATGGGCCTTTGCGAGGCTAAAACGTGGAGTCAGCTCACTAAGAAAAATATATATTGAAACCATAAATGACTAAAAAATGTAGACTGTCAAAATATCAGTGAGAAAAATGCATCTCCGTACAAAAAAATTCAACATGTTCTTCGAGCCCACTGTTTTGCTACTGATACCAAAGTACAACTTCTACAACAAAATCCCACGCTCTCAGTGGTAGTGACTGACAAATATGGGATTGGGACTATCCTTTCATCGATGGGGCTTTAACTCTTTATTCATTTGTTTACCTAGGGCTCTCAGTAATAAAAAAAGGAGACAAACTGTGAAGAAAAAATAAATAAGTATGTTAGGTAATTAATTAAAATATTAAATGTATCTAAAATTAGAATATGTGGGAATTGTTATCTACAGTATGTTTCAAACAGGTTCTAAGGCCCATATTTATGGAAAGTGAGCACTGCCTTAACATCATTTTTTTTATGTTAAAGCGGCACTAACTTAACTCTGTATTTTTATTTTGATGTTAGACCCGTCTAGCGGCAAAATATCTGAGTTAGCACCATTTTACGGAAGCACCAACCCACCTTGTGTTGAATTGCGACATTGAAATGCAAGGTAGGCGTTACCTTCTCAAAAATGCGCTAGCCCCCAAGTGCCTTATATACCATTCAATGCTAAAACAACACCCACTAAGGAGGCAGACCTAAAGAATGACACTAAGGCCGATTAGTGCTGTTAGGCATATTTCCTTAGGGAAACACCATGAAGTCCACCATGGTGTCATTGTTTTGGGCACATAGAGGTCCACCCCAATCCCCAGCATCACCACCACCCACACCACAGGGATACTACAGGAGGAGGGAGCCCATCCCAGGTAAACATATATGCTTGTCTGTTGTGTGCTACTGGGGACCACTTACATGGGGCCCCTCGGCTGGCATGGGTTCTGTTGTGGTTGTCCTGGGCACACTGGTCTCCTGTGGTGGACACTGGGGTTGTGGTAATGTTTCCTGTCTATACTTAGACAGGTGTCATTTTTTGGCTGCTTGTGCGACCAAAAATTATGCTAGGCTGACTAGCGGCAGAATTAGTCCCGCTAATCAGTCTAGCATAATGTTTGGCCCACGAGCACCATTTTCCTTAATGCCATTCATCACGGGCCAGCTTCTTTTTTTAGACACTAACCAATCCTTAGCGCCATTGTGCATCTTTTTTTTAAATATGGCAGATGGATGGCACTAGGGAATAGCGTTAGCTCGTGGTAAAATTTTTGATACACAACAACACTAGCACCCGCAGTTGTGCATCATTTTACATAAATATGGGCCTAAATTTGTTCGGATGTTTTAATTCAAGATCACCACCTATGTAGCCACAATCTGCAGCCTAATCCTTCTCAACATTAGAATTGCTCCAACTCCACTATAGCGCAGAAAGAAATTCAAGACACATCTTTTCAAAAAGCATTACCAGCCACGTAATAGGAATTACTTACAAATTACAACAGGCAAACTATCTTCAATACCACCTCTAGGCTCTCAGTAAATGTTCAGCCCTTTGTTGCTTTCAAGTTAGTTTTGAGCTATAAAAATTTAGTTACATATTTACATATTTTGGCAATCTGTATTATTGAGCATGGAATTTTGCACAAAAGAGATACAAACCAGTGCAAAGTGTTGATTCTGGAATTTATTTTCTAGTGCAAAATATTTTTTAGGCCGAAAATAAGCACCAAAGTAATGCGAAATATTGCTTTGCTCTACTTTGCTCTACTTTGCATCAAGGAGATGTTCTATGGGTGGCACATGAGCATTCCCGTGCAATTATCCATGAGTTTGATGCAAATCCTATTTACTAGTACTGGGATACGGGGATTTCACACAAAAATTATGCCTTCTTAAAATAGGCGTAATGTTAAAGAAAAGTTTTCTTTTCTCAAACATTTTCCGACTTTGCATGTGTGCTGTGCTGTGCAGCACACATCCCTAGTTATAAAAGTGCAAAACTATGGAAAAATCTAGATCAGGATTTACAAAGACTTTCTGCCACGTTTTCTTCCTGGACAGTGTCATTCCCAAGTTCACAGCTGTATAATTTGGTATAGTATTAGCAAAACGTGTTTGTGATTTCCTGTTCACCCCTCATGAAATGCCCTGATTTGCCTAATTTTACTGGGTTGGCCACTATTGCCTCTTTTTGCTGGAGTTGCACAGCTAGAGGCCTTCCCGCTTTGCTCCTTGCTGGTAGTTTTGGACCTTGATCTTCTAAAGCAGTGGTTCTCAACCTTTTGACATCTGCAGACCCCCATTTTATCATTACTGGAACTTGGGGACTGTCACTGAAACATTATTGTAATCCGGGGACCCTCCACTGGGTCATTACTGAAAGCCGATGACCCTTTCCTAAACCTTGTTGATGATTTAAACTGCAAAACAATATACAAAAAATATAGAAACCAACATTCCATCAAATACATACACAAATGATAACACATTTTATTTAATTTGCAATCAAATGTAACAAAAAAATATTTTAATGGGAAGGTTTGAGATTTTCTAAATTCAATTGAAGCCACACATTGCCCATACTGTATTCTGTTTGATGCACCTGCGCTGCTCCCAGAAATCAATCTGAGAATACTAATTTCATTTTAGCCTCCAATTTCAAATTCCTTGATATTTACAGTATGTTTTAACATTTTGAATTGTACATTTAGCTACTTTATTTATATACACTTTATTAATCTGTTAATATTATTTAGTTTTCTAAGCAGCCACAGACACACTTAGGAGGCTTCAAAGACCCCCAGGGTTCCCTGGACCACAGGATGGGAACCACAGTTTTAAAGCATATATTGTGGTTCAGCTTTGTAAAGGTTATTTAAGTCCATCTTTGGCTTTTCTAACTTTCCTCTATAGGTGGTTGTGAGCGTATCTGTGCCTTTATTTCATGCTCTCGATCTCACTGCTGTTCTGCTCCACGTTTAATGGCTTATATATGGGAATTGTACCCTAAGAGTGGCTTTAGCTGCTACTCATAAACTTTTTGCAGATGTACAGAGTCTTTGTTTTCTGTTAGGTAGGTAGCCATGCATGCTTTAAGCTGTGTTTTCTCTCAGGGGATTTTGTAACATGCAATGTTAAGATGCAGGGTTTACTCACAGGTTTGCTAAGATTCCATTCCATAACTATATGAACTGGTGCATGCCCATAAGGAATCCCTCCAGGATATCATAGACCAGCAATATGGAGGTGCCTGGTTAAGATATTAAAAAGTAATCTAACCGGAAGTGAGTGCCATGCATAGCAGAGAAAAAGGAGTATTACTTTTTCAGCAAATGTAGTAGGTGCATATTTCCAGAAGGCATTGGTCTGTTGTGATGTCTTTTAGAAGTGCCCTATATTTGTTATTCACTGTATCTGTTGGACCTGTTCAGTCTGTGATGATGTCCGGGGTCAGGCTCTAATTACCCCTAATGAAAAGGTGTGTAGTGCTTAGTTCAACTATAACTCAATTGAGACAGAGAAAGAAGGTAGCCCTACCCCTATTCAGGGTGTAAATTGACTCTACACTGACAGTCTAGGTTCCTTTCCTCAAGTTGGAAAATGCATGTCTTCCGTCATCGTCTATCCAGGATTGGAATACTGTAAATGGGAGAGGTCCCTTCCACAGTTATAATCACTTTGTCTCTCCTACTTTAATTACAGAAAAATTATCTTGTGGTATTTTCATTCAGTGGGCATTGACATCTTGCTTCCATTTGGCAATGATGGTGTCATGTCCATGGTCAAGTCTTCTAGAGTATCCAGGAAGTGTGGTAGGTCCTCTAAGTCTGTATATTTTCTAGATTCACAATCCACCACCATTCGCATTCTCAATGGAGCTGAAAGCACATGCTTTATGTCTTGTTTTTTCAGTTTCCGTCTAAATGCTCGAAACACGTTTCTTCTTGGTTGGTGTCCGAGGATAAATCTGCACTGATCTTGGTTTTCCACTCATTTATGCCATAGGCTCCATGTCGCGTGCTGACAACAATACCTGGCATGTTTGGTTATGGTGAAGAAAGCAAATTAATTATAGAATTTTGGGCTATTTGTTGAGGGGGCGGAAACCCTACTCAAGCAACAACTGCAATTCATGCCAGGGTGAAACACAAGCATGTCCCAAATTAACCTGTGCTTAACCCTTTATTAGCTTGGCACAAAAGCAGTCAGGCCTAACTTAGAGGCAATGTGTAAAGTATGTAGCAGCCCTGAAACAGTAATACAGTGAAATCAAAACACAAGAAAAATCCCACACCAACTTAGAAAATTAGAGCAAAATGTAATAAATAATTTGAGACCAAAATAATAAAGATCCAATAAGTAGAACTGGAAATATGTAGTTTTAAAGATTTAAATGAAAGCAGGTCATGCTGGAGGGGGACAAAGTCACAAATTCAGTGCAGAGAAATGCTCACTTCCTAAAAATTTAGGCCCGTATTTATACTTTTTGACGCTAAACTGCGCTAACGCAGTTTAGCGTCAAAAAGTTTTGCGCCGGCTAACGCCATTCTGAAGCGCCATGCGGGCGGCGTATTTATTGAATGGCGTTAGCCGGCGCTAACAGACCGGCGCTGCCTGGTGTGCGTGGAAAAAAACCACGTACACCAGGCAGCGCCTGCGTTGGGGAAAATGGCGTTAGGGCGTCTTAAAATGGTGCAAGTCAGGTTGACGCCAAAAAATCGCCTCTACCCGATTTGCGCCATTTTTAACGACGCCCAGACGCCATTTACATGACTCCTGTCTTAGTAAAGACAGGAGTCATGCCCCCTTGCCCAATGGCCATGCCCAGGGGACTTATGTCCCCTGGGCATGGTCATTGGGCATTGAGGCATGTAGGGGGGCACAAATCAGGCCCCCCTATGCCAAAAAAATATATAAAAAAATTAAAAAATTATACTTACCTGAACTTACCTGAATGTCCCTGGGATGGGTCCCTCCATCCTTGGGTGTCCTCCTGGGGTGGGCAAGGGTTGCAGGGGGGGTCCCTGGGGGCATGGGAGGGCGGCTCATTTTGAGCCCACAGGTCCCTTAACGCCTGCCCTGACCCAGGCGCTAAAATCCGCGCAAATGCGGGGTTTTTTGCCCCGCCTACTCCCGGGCGTGATTTTTGCCCGGGAGTATAAATACAACGCATTTGCGTCGCAGTCATTTTTTTAGACGGGAATGCCTACCTTGCATCTCATTAACGCAAGGAAGGCGTTCACGCCAAAAAATGCTGCTCTTTCCTCATACTTTGGCCCTAGACGCGCCTAACGCCAAAGTATAAATATGGCGTTAGTTTTGCGCCGAATTTGCGTCGAAAAAAATGACGCAAATTCGGCGCAAACAGAGTATAAATATGCCCCTTAATATCAAATCCAACTTCACCAGGATTTTGTATTACCATTCTGGCATACTAAATATGACCTTGTTACTCCTTTCAGATCAGAATCTACCACTCAAACAGTATATTAGGGAAGCCATAATGTGAGCCTATGAAAGGAGCAGGCCTCACAGCAGTGTAAAAACAAATATAGGAGTTTTACACTACCAGGACATATAAACTGCACAAGTACATGTCCTGCCTTTTACCTACATAGCACCCTGCCCTATACGGTATCTAGGTCCTACCTTAGGGGTGACATATGTATAAAAAAGGGAGATTAAGGCTTGGCAAGTACTTTTAAATGCCAAGTCGAAGTGGCAGTGAAACTGCCCACACAGGCCTTGCAATGGCAGACCTGGGGCATGGTTAAGAGGCTACGTATGTGGGTGGCACAATCAGTGCTGCAGGCCCACTAGTAGCATTCAATCTACAGGCCCTGGGCACATGTAATGCACTTTACTGGGGTCTTCCAAGTAGATTAAGTAAGCCAATTGGGTATAAACCAATGTCAACATTTTTTAAGGGAGAGAGCATATGCACTTTACCATTGGTTAGCAGTGGTAAAGTGTGCAGAGTCCTAAAACCAGCAAAAACAAGAGTCCAAAAAGTGGAGGGAGGCAGGCAGGCAAAAAGTTAGGGGTGACCACCCTAATGCTGTCAGGTCTAACACAGTCCTTGCAGAGAATCACAGTAATCATGAGTCTTACACAGGTCTAGAGGTGTAGGAGTTGGGTCTGAGGGTCCAATGTTTATACCAAGTACCAACTTTGAAGTAGGGGAAGTTTCTAGATTCTTCCACCCCCAAGGTGCTTGGAAGTGCCTGCCTTCCTGCCCTGGCGCCAGCTTGTCTGGAGACACAAAACTCTAGTGTCATACCCTCTGTGAGGCAGAGATTTTGTGATGTGTGTTAGAAATGGGGTCTCTGATTGGCAGTCAGTTTGCACTTTGTCCAAACAGAGAACCTCACTCTACTCAGGGCAATGAAGAGACACACTCAAGGTAACCCCTGCTCAGCCCCTTGGTAGCTTGACACAAGCAGTCAGACTTATCTCAGTGGCAATGTGTAAAGTGTTTGTACCAACACACACAGTAATACAGTGCAAACACTGCAAAATAGACACCACAATAGTTTAGAGAAATAGGTAATATTTACCTAAATGAAAGTCAAGATATGAATTTTGAAAAGAATAAGGGGGTCATTACAACATTGGCGGTAAAAGCTGCTTACCGCCGTACAGAAGACCGCCAACACACCGCCGCGGCCACGGAATTCCACCACAGCTATTATGACCCACATCTCGAAATCCGACAAAATTCAGACACCCACACAAGTCCGCCACACCAAAGGTCAGTGATAAACTGGCGAAAACAAAACCTCCACCGTCACGCCAACAGAAATACGCCCACGCTATCACGACCCACGAATCCATGCGGCGGTCTTTCAACTGCAGTATTCCATTGGCAGTACACACCGCCGCACTCAAAATACACACACTTCTACAAAACACCGCCACATTGGACAATTCCAAATACACACACCTGATACACATACACACACCACACCCACTCACCCAATACAATATAAAACACACACCCACATCACCCACAAACCCTTACTACCAAAAAGTCCGAAAGAAGGCCAGAGAGAGACACCACCATCCACAAACTAGTAGCCACAGGCACTCAGCACCATCTCCCACACAACTTCCACGCACAAAACACCACACACCACTACATATCACCACACACAGCACCCCACACATCACCCACACCACCCCATGGCACGGCAAAGACACCCCAGGTTCTCGGAGGAGGAGCTCAGGGTCATGGTGGAGGAAATCGTCCGGGTAGAGCCACAGCTATTCGGATCACAGATGCAGCACACCTCCATAGCTAGGAAGATGGAGCTATGGCGAAGAATAGTCGACAGGGTCAACGCAGTGGGACAGCACCCAAGAAATCGGGACAACATCAGGAAGAGGTGGAACGACCTACGGGGGAAGGTGCGTTCCGTGATCTCAAGACACCACCTGGCGGTACAACGGACTGGCGGCGGACCCCCACATTCTCCCCCACAACTAACAACATGGGAGGAGCAGGTCTTGGCGATTCTGCATCCTGAGGGCCTCGCAGGAGTCGATGGAGGAATGGACTCTGGTAAGTCAAACCTTTAACTATCATATAACCCACCTTACCTGCATGCTATCACAGGCCCCCACCCTCGCCCCCTCCCCTATCACTCCAACTCCTCACAAATGTACTAATAACACAAACCTCACATCCCAACACCAAGCCCTGCATGACACAACAAAGCATGGACACCCACCACTAAAGCATGCCCACTGCACATACCCATAACACCCCCCTCAACCATCATCACACAAGCCCCCACACAGGAATGTTAGCACTGGGGTACACGGTCACCCACCCATTGCACACCATGACACACACAGATGCAATAATCATGCTTTTACACCCCTGCAGGACCACTACCCAACGTCACCAGACAGGAGGGTCCAAACATCTCCACCCCACCCCACCCACAGAAGAGGCCCACAGTGATGACAGCAGCTCTGTCCAACTGGATCCAGATGACCAGTCCGGACCATCGTGGGCCTCGGGACAGTCGGTTCCCCTCACACAGGCACAGCCCACCACAGACCTTCCACCCTCTAGTAACACCAGCACAGCACCCACCCAGCATGCCCATACCTCCGTTCCCAGGACACGTCAATCAGCTGTGTGTCCACCACTACAGGGAACCCAGGATAACCCACCACCCCAACAACAACAGGGACCTGGGGGCAGTGGCAGTGGGCACACGTCCAGGGGACGGAGGCACAGGAACACAGGGGAACTGGGAGGGCTGCCGTGCGACAGGGGGCGGACAGGCCAAGGGAACCCACTCTCCACGAGGCCCTCTCCTCCATCATGGGAGCCTACCACCACTCCCAGGAGATGATGGCAATGGTCCTGGCCAAGTTTCAGGAGACCCAGCGCATGCAGGAGGAATAGTATTTGGGCTTCAGGGAGGAACTCAGAACCACCAGCTCCGCCCTGGGCACCATCGTAGGGGTGCTGAAGGAAATACTTAACACCAGGAGGGACACTGTGGCACTACAAAGGGCCCCTGACACTAGCATGGACGATGAACTGCCCACCACCTCCGCCGGCGCTAGTGGACAGGAGGCACCACCACAGGACCACCACACCAGCACCCCACCCCCTGCAGACGGAGAACCACCCCACAAGCAGTCCCTGAGATCCAGGAACAAGACAGAGCACGATGCCAAGACCCCCGCCAAGAAATGAGACCACCCTGATTGTCAAACCACTGTCCCACTTAGTAACCCTGTCTATATTGGAACTGCCCCAGCTCCACTTCCTATGCCCATATGGGCAATGCACCTGTGAGACTAATAGACTGGACTCTGCCATGGACATTCCTCCACCTTCCCCCCTCACCATTTTACAACCCCCTCCCATATTGAGCACTTCAATAAACACCCTTGAAGCACAAAACAATCTGGAGTCAGTCTGTGATTTCGAAATTGTGTATTAGCAATGACAGTGAACAAATGCTTTTTCAAATGTAATGTCAACATACCTATGTCACACATCTCAAGTCCATGAAGAATCTAAGCAGATGACACACGTTGGAAACCACACCTGTGAAACTGTAAGGGAAAATGACAACTCAGTGACCATACACTGGTTGAAATCGACAGACAGGATAGAGGTAGAAGTGTTAAAGTACTTGTAGTAGGCAGGAATGTTTTCTCACCTGTGTGTCACTGGAAATATTGCTGGATGACTGAGTCCCTGTTGTCAATGTCTTCTTCCTCTGCTTCCTCCTCATCACTGTCCACAGAAAAGGCACCTGTTGTCGCAAAGCCAAGTTGTGAAACATACAGCAGGCCACGATGATCTGGCACACCTTCTCTGGTGAGTAGAATAGGGAACCACCTGTCATATGGAGGCACCTGAACCTGGCCTTCAGGAGGCTGAAGGTGCGTTCGATCACCCTCCTAGTCCTCCCATGGGCCTCATTGTAGCGTTCCTCTGCCCTGGTCCTGGGATTCCTCACTGGGGTCAGTAGCCATGACAGGTTGGGCTAACCAGAGTCCCCTAATAGCCACACACGGTGCCTCTGGAGTTGACCCATCACATAAGGGATGCTGCTATTCCGCAGGATGTAGGCGTCATGCACAGAGCCAGGGAACATAGCATTTACCTGGAGGATGTACTGGTCTGCCAAACATACCATCTGTACATTCATGGAATGATAACTCTTCCGGTTCCTGTACACCTGTTCACTCCTGTGGGGGGGGACCAAAGCTACATGGGTCCCATCAATGGCACCTATGATGTTGGGGATATGTCCCACGGCATAGAAGTCACCTTTCACTGTAGGCAAGTCCTCCACCTGAGGGAAAACGATATAGCTCCGCATGTGTTTCAGAAGGGCAGACAACACTCTGGGCAACACGTTGGAAAACATAGGCTGGAACATACCTGATGCCATGGACACTGTTGTTTGAAATGACCCACTTGCAAGGAAATGGAGGACTGATGGCATCTGCACTTGAGGGGGGATTCCTGTGGGATGGCGGATTGCTGACATCAGGTCAGGCTCCAACAGGGTACACAGTTCCTGGATTGTGGCACGGTCAAACCTGTAGGTGATGATCAAACTTCTTTCCTCCATTGTCGACAGGTCCACCAGCGGTCGGTACACTGGAGGATGCCGCCATCTCCTCACATGTCCCAGCGGACGGTGCCTATGAAGGACAACAGCGACCACAGAGTCAAACAACTCAGAGGTATGTACCCACAGTCTACACAGAACACCATTCATACACAAAATGTATTTGTGTTGTGAGACAAGGCCTAGGTATGTGTGACCCAGTTGGTAATTAGGCCATGTGGGCCCCTGAAATGGCGGCTGCCTGACCTCTAAACTGGGACAATGGGATGTGAGGTAACTGCGCTGGCGTTGTACACCGTCGCGGTAGGTGGTCGAACACCGCGGCGCAATGCTGCATTGGTTAACATTGGACCCTATGGGGCCCAGGAGCCAATGACGATGTATGCCGGCGGTGATGGTACGCACCGCCGCGGACGTGACCGCCGCGGACGTGACCGCCATTTTCTATCTGTTGAATCACTCGATACCTGATCTTCGACAGGAGAGGACCTACACTGCAAGTGCTGCTGTGACCTCGGTCTGGAAGAGACAATGGCTCGTGCGTCTGGGGAAAGGACCCCTGCCTTCACTGCAGAGGAGTTGGAGAAGCTCGTCGACGTGGTCCTCCCCCAGTACTCGCTACTCTACGGTCCTCCAGACCAACAGGTAAGTACACAGGGAGCATGTTGTATGGGCTATGCCTCTGTGGAGAGGCCTAGTTGTAAGAAGGAAGGGGGCAGAGTTCTGCGTGCATGAAGGACTGTGAATGCATGTGCCACATGGCAAGGGTAGGATGTGGGCCACTCACTTTGACGGTGCAGTTGGTAATGACTTCTCTTCTTCCCCTGTACATGTCATGTAGGTCAGTGCCCACCAGAAGAAGGATATTTTGCGTGCCATCGCCAAGGACGTCCGGACCCTGGGGGTCCACCACAGATGGAGCACCCACTTCCGTAAAAGACGGGAGGACAATCGCCGCTGGAGCAAGAAGACGGCGGAGGCACAGCTGGGGATGGCCTCCCAACGTGGGAGGGGTGCCCGTCGAACCATGACCCCCCTGATGTTCAGGATCCTGGCGGTGGCCTACCCTGAGTTGGATAGGCGCTTGAGGGCATCACAGCAGACACAAGGGGGTGAGCACAACATCATTCAGCGGACTTTGCGCGCAGTGAAGGTGTCTGGGTGGGGGAGGAGGGCTGTGGGTTTCCCTAGGCCAGGGCGAGTTCCGTAGGGAAGGCCCCTCCGTAAGGCAGGCCATGTGGCACCCCACCCCACCTCTGTAGAGGGCCAAGTACAGGTATTCATGCCCCTGTGTCATCTATGTGTGCAGATGTCGTCCATAGCCTTGTAGGCCATTTCCAAGGAATTGCATCTGTAGAGCTCGACAGCGCAACGTAGTGCAGGGGGCTGCTGTGTCTGTATTGTCCGCCAACGGTAGCGGTAAGCCATGCACTCAACCTGTCTTTCTTCTGTCGTCCCCCCCTTTTTGTGGTCTCCCTGTTCTTGTGTGCATTAGCATCATCAGGCGGAGGTACAGTGGCACCGGAGCACGAGGGAGCTGCATCACACATGGCCATGGAGGGCCACACTACGGACTCAGAATACACCAGTGGGACAAAGGGCGAGGGGAGCACCACGGCGGTCACAGGATCTGCAACCAGCGACACAGACTCATCCTCCGATGGGAGCTCCCTTTGGTGGCGGCAACATCTGTGCCCTCCACTTCAACAGGTACAGCCGCCACCCCCCCCACCAGCACCGCCCTCCCAGCAGCCCCACAGCCTTCGCCCCGTGCCCGCTCACCCAGGAGGGTGGGCATCACCTTCGCCCCAGGCACCTCAGCCCCTGCCCCTGTCACCTCTGCTGCCCTCAGTGAGGAGGCCATTGATCTCCTCAGGTCCCTCACTGTTGGGCAGTCTACCATTTTGAATGCCATCCAGGGTGTAGAAAGGGAGTTGCAACACACAAATGCATTCCTGGAGGGCATTCATTCTGGTCAGGCTGCCCTTCATCGAACCGTTCAGACTCTGGCCTCAGCACTGATGGTAGCCATTGTCCCTGTGTCTAGCCTACCCCCCTCCAACTTCTTCCACCAACACCCGATCCCCTGTACTTCTGCCTATCCCAAGCACACCATCAGACCAGCCTGCACACACCTCAACACACAAGGGAAGCTCAGGCAAACATAAGCACCACACATCCCACAGGCACTCACGCAAGCATCACACACATACAGACACACCAACATCCATTGCCTCCACTGTGTCTCCCTCCTCCTCGTCTCCCTCCTCCCTCCCAGTCTCATCTACACTCACACCTGCATGCACTACCACTACAGCCACTACGTCCCGCACCAGCACACCCACCACCACACCCCGCTCACGTGCACTCACCACCCCCACTACCATTTCCACGTCCCCTGTATCCTCTCCCAGTGTGTCTGTGACGCCCCCTCCGAAGATACGCAAACGCAGGCACCCACCCACCCAACAGCCATCCACCTCATGACAGCTTCCAGCCCATGCACCTGCAGCCAAATCCACAAAAGTTACACCTCCTACAACCACCACCTCTTCCTCCACTCCCAAACCCCCTCCAGCTACCTGTCCCAGTGTCTCAAAAAAACTTTTCCTGTCCACCCTTAAACTATTTCCCACCTCCCCCCGTCCAACTCATAGGTCCTGTACTAGCACCTCAGCCAAAAAATCTCCGGGACCAGTGGTGCCTGTTGTTACAGGTATGTGGAGTGCACCGGCCAACCTGCCAGCCAGTGTGGCACGGAGCCACAGCACAGCCAGTCCCCCCCCTGTGAAGCACCAGAAGTTGGACAGTGACCAACGGGACAGGGGGAAGACTCCAGCCAGCCAAGCCGCTCACAGGGGCCCCGGGGGAGTGTAGACTCAGCTGTGACTCCTCCCAAGGTGGGGAAGGGGCAGAAGAAATCTCCAGAGTCTGGGAGGAGCAGCACGGCGGAGAAGACCGCCATCATCCCCGCTGCCCAGGAGGCCTCCGCCAGCCCCATCGTCACTGCCCAGGAGGCCACCGCCAGCCCCATCGTCACTGCCCAGGAGGCCAGCCCCATCGTCACTGCCCAGGAGGCCACTGCCAGAGTCACTGCCCAGGAGGCCACCGTCAGCCCCATCGTCACTGCCAGGAGGCCAGCCCCATCGTCACTGCCCAGGAGGCCACCGCCAGCCCCATCGTCACTGCCCAGGAGGCCACCGCCAGAGTCACTGCCCAGGAGGCCACCGCCAGCCCCATCGTCACTGCCCAGGAGGTCACTGTCAGAGTCACTGCCCAGAAAGCCACCGCCAGCCCCATCGTCACTGCCCAGGAGGCCACCGCCAGCCCCATCGTCACTGCCCAGGAGGCCACCGCCAGCCACAGCCCAGCTGGCCAGGAGGGCCCTGCAAGCCACAGCCCAGCTGACCCATGAAGGACCGCCAGCCACAGCCCTGCTGGGCAATGAAGGACTGCCTTGGCAAGGACCGCTGAACAGGTCAAAGACCGCCATGGAAAGAACCGCTGAACAGGTCTGACACTGGCAACTCAAGCACCGCTGAACAGGCCAAGGACCGCTGAACAGGGCAAAGACCGCCATGGCAAGGACCTCTGAACAGGGCAAAGACCGCCATGGAAAGCACCGCTGAACAGGTCTGACATTGGCAACTCAAGCACCGCTGAACAGGCCAAGGACCGCTGAACAGGGCAAAGACCGCCATGAAAAGCACCGCTAGCCCATTTGCGGCAGGGGCAGTGACGCAACTGTGACCGTCACGGGGTGAGTGATGCACTCTGGGCACCAGTCTCCCTCCAGAACCAGTGGAGACATGCATCCACTCCGTCTGTCCTGCACAGGATGAAGCACTCTGGGCACCAGTCCCCCTCCAGAACCAGTGAAGACATGCATCCGCTCCGTCTGTCCTGCACAGGATGAAGCACTCTGGGCACCAGTCCCCCTCCAGAACCAGTGGAGACCTGCATCCACTTGAGAGACTGTGGCTTTGCACTCCCCAGGATGGTACAGTGGGCAACCCACCCACTGTATAGACTTGGGAGACTGTGGCTTTGCACTCCCCAGGATTGAAAAGTGGGCAACCCACCCACTGTAGAGACTTGAGAGACTGTGGCTTTGCACTCCCCAGGATGGTACAGTGGGCAACCCACCCACTGTAGAGACTTGAGAGACTGTGGCTTTGCACTCCCCAGGATGGTACAGTGGGCAACCCACCCACTGTATAGACTTGAGAGACTGTGGCTTTGCACTCCCAGGATTGAAAAGTGGGCAACCCACCCACTGTAGAGACTTGAGAGACTGTGGCTTTGCACTCCCCAGGATGGAAGAGTGGGCAACCCACCCACTGTAGAGACTTGAGAGACTGTGGCTTTGCACTCCCCAGGATGGAAGAGTGGGCAACCCACCCACTGTAGAGACTTGAGAGATTGTGACTTTGCACTCCCCAGGATGTAACAGTGGGCAACCCACCCACTGTAGAGACTTGAGAGACTGTGGCTTTGCACTCCCCAGGATACATCAATGGGCATGGAGTCCCCTCGTGGATCTGGCGTGGTGCACTCATCCGACTGAGGTGCCCCCCTTTCCCTTCCCCCTGAGGTGCCTGTTGTATTTCTATCTGATGCCCCTGCAGTGTTCTCTCCGTTTGGATCGGGCATCTTGTGTGGGCCTTGCCCATGCATTTTGGGCCCAGTGGCCCACGGACTATGAATGGTGCAATACCTGCACTACTAATCGTGGTGTATATTTTGTTTATTGTGTATATATATATGTACATATTTGCTTACTGTATTTTGATATATTACAATGGTTCCACTCATTTCCTTTTGTCTTTGCATTCTTCCGGGGGGTTAAGGGGTGTTACTGTAATGTATATATAAGCATTGGTGTGTGTGTTGTAGTGGGTGAGGGTCGGGTGGGGGTTGGGGTGTTGAAAGTGTGTGTCCCTGTGTTTTTGCCTCCCCCCTCCCCTATGTCGTAGGTGCAGTACTCACCGTGGTCTTCGCCGCCGGCGTTGATGATCCTCGTAGAGGAGCAGGAAGACTAGCGCTGGCAGAATATGAAGTTCCGGCTCCATGGTGCCCTCCTTCCTCGTGGAGTGTGTAGAGGTGAGCATTTTCCCTTTGAAATGGCTGTTTCCGCCGTGTTTTTATCCGCGGTGAATCCGCCCCGGAAAAGGTGGCGGATTGGTAGGTTGTGATACTGTGGGCGGTACATTGTCTTCCGCCTGTCTGTTGGCGGTGACCGCCGCGCTGTTTGTTTATACCGCCGTGGCGGTCGGAGTGTTAAAGTGGCTGTCTTTGTTGGCGGTTTCCGCCACGGTCATAATTGCAAATTTTTTACCGCCGGCCTGTTGGCGGTCTTACTGCCACTTTAACACCGTCCGCCAGGGTTGTAATGACCACCTAAGAGTCTTACTCCATTAAAAACAATGAAAACATTGTTGTTACACAAAGTACCTGGTTTGTGTCAAATGTGTTGTTTTTACACCTCGCAAGAGAGCGATGCATCGATTTCCGGACAGGGCACCTTGGATGCGCACAGGTTCACAATGACTTTGAGACTCAGCGACAATGCATGAGAAATCCGGTCACACGGTTTTAGAAAAACATGCTGCGTGGGGTATGCATCATTATCAGCAGTTGCAAGCGTGTGTTGTGTTGTTTCTCCAGCCCTGATGCGTCGATCTTCCAGCCGCGATGCAGGGGGAGCGTTGATTCTAGCTGTGAAGCGGGTGGCACGTTGTTTTTCAGACGCCTTGCAGGTGGTGCATCGAAAAGTTCCCAGCACAGTGTTCTGCAAACTTCACCCTTCAAGAGCCCAGGGACTGGATGGGGCACCCCTTGGCAGGGCAGGAGTCTCAGCAAAGAGTCCAGATGCTGGCAGGGGAGTCTTTGATGGCCCTGAGACTTTAAAACAGGATGCAATCTCAGTAAAAAGCCCTTGGAGATTCTTCTCAAGCAGGAATGCACAACAAAGTCCAGTATTTGTCCCCTTTCACAGGCAGAAGCAGCAACTGCAGGATATCCCAACAAAGCATAGTCACAGGCAGGGGCAGCATTCTCCTCAGCTCTTCTCCTTGGCAGAGGTTCCTCTTGAACCCAGAAGTGATATTGAAGAAAATCTAAAGTTGGGGGTTTTGAGTTCATTCAGGTGTAAATGACCACTCCTCCCTCCACTGTAGCTGAGAGGGCTCATCAGGATATACAGGCTACACCCCAGCTCCCTTTGTGTCACTGTCTAGTGGAGATACACAAACAGCTCAGCTGTCAATCTGACCCAAACAGGGAATAGACAAGCAGACAGAGTCACAGAATGGTTTAAGCAAGAAAATGCCTAATTTCTAAAAGTGGCATTTTCAAACTAGCAATCTAAAAAAACGCCTTCACTACAAGATGTATTTTTAAATTGTGAGTTCAGAGACCCCCAACTCCATTATTCCATCTGCTCTCAAAGGGAAACTGCACTTTTCAGAATACTTAAAGGCAGCCCCCATGTTAACCTATGAGAGAGCTAGGCCTTGCAATAGTGAAAAACACATTTGGTGGTATTTCACTGTTAGGACATGTCAAACACATCAGTACATGTCCCACCTTTAACATATACTGCACCCTGCCCAGGGGGCTACCTACGGCATACCTTAGGGGTGCCTTACATGTATAAAAAGGGAAGGTATAGGCCTGGCAAATGGGTACACTTGCCAAGTCAAATTGGCAGCCTAAAACAGCACACAAAGACACTGCAGTAGCAGGTTTGAGCCATGTTTAAAGGGATACTCATGTCGGTGGCACAATCAGTGCTGCAGGCCCACTACTAGCATTTAATGTACAGGCCCTAGGCACCTTTAGTGCACTTTACTAGGGACTTACTAGTAAATCAAATATGCCAATTATGGAAAAGCCAATTACACATTCAACTTCACATAGGGAACACTTGCACTTTAACACTGTTCAGCAGTGGTAAAGTGCCCAGAATAACAAAAACAGCTAAATCAAAGTCCAGCACTCAGCAACAACCAGGGAGGTAGAGGCAAAAAGTTTGGGGAGACCGCGCCAAGGATGCCGGGTCTAACAATGTGCGAGTGGGGTAGGTTTTAGCTCCTTCACCCATCAAGTCAGAGATGGCTCATCCTACCAACACATATTCACCTTTGTCTCACTGCCTGGGAGAAATACAGAAAGACCAACTGCCTGCTTCACCTACTCACATGACTCAGGACACAGCCTGCTGGCATCAAATAGTTAGGACAAGAAAATGCCAACTTTCAAAAGTGACATTTTCAGAATTGTGACTCACAATCCTTTTTACCAGTGAAGAAGCTTTTAAATTACACTTCTTTAGATACCATACTTGCCATTCGCATATGCCCCCAACTGAATGTTACCATTTATCAAATGTAGTAAGGGAATTCAATGTCATCCTATGGGAGAGGTAGGCCTCACAGTAATGAAAAACAAATAGAGGAGTTTTCACTACCAGGACATGTATAACTTAATAGTACATGTCCAACATTATAAATACACTGTGCCCTGTCCTCTGAGCTGTGTAGGGCCAAACCCTAGAGTGACTTCTAAGTATTAGAAAAGTGAAGTTTGGCCCTGGTAGAAGATTTAGTTTGCCAGACCGAAATGACAGTTTTAAACTGTATATGCAGGCTGCAATGGCAAGACTGGGGCATGTTTAAAGGTCTACTTTAGTGGGTGGCACATTCAGTACTTCAGGCCCACTAGTAGCTTTTAACTTACAGGCCCTTGGTACAGGTAGTACCACTTTACTAGTGACTTACAAGTAAATTAAATTAAATGTGCCAATTGGGTGTAACCCAATTTCTCCATGTTCCTAGGTAGCGGGCACAAGGAGTTTTGCACAGGTTAAAACTAGTAAAATGTGCAGAGGCCAAAAAGCCAACACAAACAGGTTCACAAAACAGCAGGGTAAAAGCAAAAAGTTTGGGGATGACCCTGAAGAAAGGACCAAGTCCAAAGGTTATGCTCAGCCTGGATCAGTCAGAATCTCTGTTAGGTGGTATTCGAGGTTAAATTATAGACACCACTTGTATTTCAAGTGGAGGGGATAAGGACACACCTGTGAGACATTGGAGAAGATTAGTCAGGAAGGACTTCACATCATCTTTTTCCATTTTCTCTGTATTTTCATAAAATCTGACATTGTCCCATCTAGCGTGGTCCTCCTGGACAACCAGTTTTGGCTTAAGATGCTAGAGGTCTGGACCCCATTTCCTATGTGTTCTAGCCTGTCTTGTGTTGTGGACAGCCGTTTTTTGTTGGCTTTAGGACTCTGGGCACTTTACCACTGCTAACCAGTGCCAAAGTTCATATGCTCTCTGTCTAAAATGTATTGGTGATTGTTTTTTCAATGATTGGCATATTTGATTTTCTAGTAAGTTCCTAGTATAGTGCACCATGTGTGCCCAGAGCCTGTGAATCAAATGCTATTTGTGGGACTGCAGCACTGATGGTGCCATATACGAGTAGCCCTGTAAGCACATCTCAAACCCGCCACTGCAGTGTCAGTGTGGGAAGTTTTAAACTGCCATTGTGACCTGGCAAGTGCACCCACTTGCTAGGCCCAAAACTTCCCTTATGCTACATGTAAGCCATGCTTAATGTAGGCTGAAGGCAGCCCCATGGGCAGGGTACAGTGTACTTAAAAGGTAGGACATGTACTGGTGTGTTTTACATGTCCTGATAGTGAAATACTGCTAAATTTGTTGTTCACTACTGCAAGGTCCATCTCTCCCATAGGGTAACATGTGAATTGCTTTGAGATGTCTTTCAAGAGTAATTTCCCATTGGAAGCAAATTGAGATATGGAGTTCGGGGTTTCTGAACTCACAATTTAAAAATACATACTTTGGTGAAGTTGGTTTTTGAATTGTAAGTTTGAAAATGCCACTTTTAGAAAGTGAGCATTTTCTTGCTTAACCTTTTCTGTGCCTTTGCCTGTCTGCTAAATACACGTCTGGGTCAGGATGACAGTTGGGCTGTTTGTGTATTCACAGTAGACAGTCACACAAACGAAGCTGAGGTGTGCCCTGCATATCGTGATGGCCCATCACCAGGCTGATGAGTCTTCCTGAGCTAGAGTGGTGGAAGGAGCTGACACTTGCCCCTGAATAGGGCTGTGTCTGTCCTCACACAAAGCAGTCTCCAACCCCCTGGAGGGTGTCTGGGGCCAGGGCAGGGAAAGGCAGGGTCTTGTGAACTACAAACACTTCTCTTTGATGTTTGTCTACTTTAAAGACAAAAATGGATATAAGTACCGGACCTCTGACACCACAGAGTTAGGACACTTCTGGACTGAGGACATTCTGCTAGGCCGAAGAGCTGGATGCCATTGGAGGGACTGCCACTATGCCTGATGATTTGTTGTGCTGGCATGTAGCTTGCAGCTTTTATCCTGGGAGTGAAAAGACTGGGCATTGCTTTCTACGTCTTGCTTTCCAAGGTTCTCCAAGGGCTTGAACTGAACTTTCTTCCTGTTAAGAAGTCTCAGAGACATCAAAGACTTAATCTGTCAGTGCCTGGGCTCTTCTGCTGAAAGTCCTGATTTGCTAAGTGGTGCCAACTCCAGGCCCTGTGACCTTGGAAGTATAAGCTGAAGGAGAAAATCCATGCACCAACACACTGTGGCAGAAACATTGATGCAGCGCCTGTCCCGTAGCTGGAGAATCGATACAGCGCCTCTCTCACGGCTGCATAATCGACATAGCGCCTGTTTCACTGTGGCTACATCAACACAGCACGTCTGGATTTTCCATGATCCTTCTCTGGGGCGTCAATTTCTAATTGACCTCACACCGCAATAAGGAACAGAGGTTGCGTGTCTGGAAATCAATACATTGCCTTTTCTGCAAGGAAAGAATCAACACATCACCCTCCCACCAGTAAGGAACCAACACATTGCCTCTCCTGCAAGGAAAGAATTGATGCATCTCCTCCCCTGCGCAGTAAGGAACTGATGCATCGCTTTGCTTTTCAACACCTCACCTCCTCTGCAGCCCACATCATCTTTGTTTTTGACGCATCCCACGTACTTTGTGCTAAAAAGATACAACCATTAATTCCTATGGATTAAGACTCATTGAAACCTTTAAAAAGTGATATATTTACCTGTGTATGTTGGATTATTTTTTTTTTTTCTTGTTTTATTCAGATAAATATTTACTATTTGTCTAAACTGGTGTGGAGTCCTCTTGTAGTGTTTTCATTGTGTTACTGTGTGTATGTTTGTACAAATACATTACACCTTGGGTCTGAGATAGGCCTGACTGCTCGTGCCCAGCTACCAAGGGGGTGAGCAGGGGTTATCTTAGATGTGTGGCTCCCTTACCCTGACTAGAGAGAGGATCCTTGGACAGGGTGCAAGTCTCTGCCAACTAGAGACCCTATTTGTAACAGATCTGTTATTTTGATGTCCATGGATTCTAGTCTAGTTCCTACTTAGGTGATTTCTTTAAGGAGAGCATCCTAAAAATGCTCACACATGGGACTTGAGTGGCCATTGCCCTGGTCCCTGCGACCAGCTGTGTGAAGTGTACTTAATGTGAGGTTTTGCCAGACATCATTTCAAGGTGTACAATAGCCAATTGCTGAATAGGGAGCAACTGTACAATAGCCAATTGCTGAATAGGGAGCAACATAATGTAAAACCATCACCATGTTCTGTGGTAATCACTGGTCGTATGTGAAACTTAAAGGATCATCACATCTACCACAGATTTCTCCATTGATATTGGGAATTTGTACTACCACTATTTACTGTTGAGAATCACTGGCTTCATCAAGTGTTCCATGTGCCTCTAGGAACTGTGTGATTATTTTTTGCCTTCCACGCATTATCCTCCCATCGGTAATGTTGAACTGTAAATGTAAGATTGTGGCTGATATGGCAATGATTGGGCTTTTCCTGTCAATTATGCACCATGGGAAAACATTTAAAATGTGTACTCTAAGCCTTTGGGTTGTTTCCGAATTTCTAGGACTCAATATTAGGATGAAGACCGGATTCTTTTAGAAAGAAACGGGTGGGTGTTTAAACCTCTTTGTAGTCCAGTCACTAGTGCAGGTGATATGATACGATAACGGCTTGTCGACTATAGTGCTCTGAAACCCCCTAAATTGTTCCTAGTTTATGGCCTGGTTGGCAGGGAAATTCTTGAGTAGTCATTAGCAGGGATGATTAGTGGAAATGTGGGGGCAGTTGGCATGAATAATAGTGCCTCACTTCTGTCCCAAAGTGGTCAATGTTTGTTCCCTGGGAGCAACGCTATGCACGTGTCCCATTCGCCCCCACTGTTTGCGCCCTCACTCTGGGAAGCGGCAATAGTGTATCATGTAGAAGGGAGACATCCACCACTGCTGCAGTCTGATTTTGTAGGTAGGAAACCGCCTCTGATTAAACAGTCAAAGTAACTTTAGAGAATGCCTGTGATTCTCTCCACAAACCCTATTGGGCTTGGTCTGCTTCCTCAGGCTGCCATGGTTGCAGTCTGCATGGTCACTGTTGATTTCTTGTCAATTATGAGACATAGACAGACAATTAAAGTGTGGACTCAGTATCTTGGGCAAGTCAATTATTTCTGGATCCCATGTATTAGGGTTCCTACAGGACTCTTTCAGAAAAAAGGGGAAGAGCTTCGAACATCTTTGTAGACCAGTTGCTGCTGCAGATGATATGACAAGGTGATGAGGGGTTGTGGGTTATAGCCCTTTCATGCCTTTTAAGGGATTCCCAGTTTATGAACAGGTTGATGGGCAAGATGTAGAGCAGTAATTCATCAGCGTTGGCAGCTAGGGAAAATATGGTGGCAGTTGACATGTACACTCAGGACCGCATGAGACACTGGATCATGGGTCACCTCAACTCCAAAGTAGTGTTATGTCCTACTCCGGTGGGAGTGACATTGATATCTCCACTCTGCCCTCACTCTCCTCTCCTGCACTTTGTGGAGCAGAGACAAAAGGTAAAAGAGAATTTTTCAGGATGACAGGAGGGGACACCTGTTTCTCTCTCTGTAGGTCCTGTCATATCTGAGTTGCTTCCTCAAGCCTGGTTACTCCCTCAGTCTTCAAGGAAGAGGGGATCGGCATTTGCTGGCAACTATCACCATTTTCAACTTGAAGTCCAGAGCCAGATTCATTTTCAGCAAGTCCCCCATACCTATGGATCTTCAGGACACTCTCGCCCCCTTCAAATTTGGATTCTGCAGTGCGTTTGGGCTATATGGGCCATACAGTCTGTGCAGCTGGTCAGAGGATTGAGGAGAAGTGGAAATCTTCCGCAGTGTTATGACCCTCCGTATTCTTTTACCACATATTGTATTCCTTATAATACCTGGTCACTTCTCACAAACCACTTAGATCCTTAAGGCTTGATTACAGCTATAGCTGCTAGTTATCACCTTGTAAATAACGATACCACAGTGTTGGTTATTTATCAGGTTCAATACATAGCACCTATTGTGAGTTTCTGGAGAACAATACACAGGTTTTGGTGTTTAACTGCCCAATATCTGCATGATACAGTAATTGCCCTATGGTTTTCTCCTGTTAAATTTCATAAGGTTTTAGCTGCCGAAATGTAACAAAAGGTATTTAGCGCATCCCATAATTAAGTAAATAACATTCAACTCCAAATTCTGACGCGTGCACACAGGAGTTATGCATAGGTCTGAAAAAGTGACTCGTATTCAGGCACTTTTTGTCTTACTTGCTGATATGAAATAGGGAAAATGTTTCATATTTGAACAGCAAACACAGGATCTGTTGCGTGAAATTAAACACACTACACTCGTTTATTTTTTCAGGAGTGAGAAGCTCTGCTTTTTGCTGCCAAGAGTCTACGTTTCTCAGTAAAGTTTTGCTTTCCAGAAGGAAATACAAACAGTGCTTTTTAGATTTTAATTGTTTTAGTATTGAATCCGCCAGCATTGTATTCTATTTTTGAATAACTTTTACCTTGCTCTTCACATTATTATTAGTCAGTTCCCATTACCCTTCTTGGAAAAGGACTTTACCATTTTATCAACAAAGTTTTCCTCTAAATTCAAAGTTTAGTTGTCCCCCACAATCTATGAGAGTCATTTAAAAGATGTACCTGTGAAACTGTTTTACGTTCTTTAATTACTAATGGTGCGCAATACTGCACACTAAGGCCCGTATTTATACTTTTTTTAGCGCCGCATTTGCGCCGCTTTTTGACGCAAAACGGCGCAAACCTACAAAATACAATGGCATTTTGCAAGTTTGCGCCGTTTTTGCGTCAAAAAACGACACAAATGCGGCGCAAAAAAAGTATAAATACGGGCCTAAATGCCAGAATATTGCAACAGATGCTTCAAATTACAGTTTTTAGAGTCAAAAACAGCACTGCAGTACGTGTACTTCAGATATAGTGATAAGAAAATGAACAGTGGCCTCCGTTCTTATGAGGGGGCCCGCGGGAAGCATAGAGCAACGCTCTAGTCTTCCCCGCGGGACGGTTCGGGGAAAGGAAGTGACGGCGGGACAGGGGATTGGGTGTAAGGTAAGTGGGGGTGGGTCTTAGGGGTGGGAATAAAAAGGGTTGGGGGTGGAGGGACCGGCCTCTTTCCGCGCGGACCCATCGTGCGGATAGTTTGGCCGGTCCCTGGGGTGCTTTTTCCTTGTAAAGGTAGTGTGGGGTTCTCGGCAGAGCGGGCGGCGGGGCGCGCACCAAAACGGCAACCGGGGCTGGAGCACACGCTCTCCCCCGCGGGCTGGAATAAACAGAGGGCGGCAACGCGCTCCTCCGCGGGCGGCCGCTCCCCCTTTCCAGGCTGCACGTGTGGTTTGGCAGCCGGCCAGGCCGCTCCTGCGGCTCCGCGGCCGGGCAAAAGATCGGGTTGCTGTAGCAACCAGAACTAACAGACACAGCCGGGGACAGAAAGGAACCGGCCGGGCACTTCTAATTGAGGAAAAAATATATACATAAATATATATATATTTTTTAAATTATAGGGAACACAAGTTAGAAGGACTCACACAGGGCAGAGAGTTTTTCCCCGCACTCGGTAGGGGACCCCCCCCCCCCCAAAAAAAAAAAATATATATATATATATAGATATAAAAATAATAAAAATAAATCATTTAACAAAGAGCCCTTGTCTTCGTTTCCCACCGAGTACAGGAGGCCCGGGCACACAAAAAAAAAAAAAAAAAAAAGGGGAGGCCCGCCCCTGCGCCATGGCGGCCAGCCACGACGCGGAGGCGGTACGGGCCGCGCTTCGCGTACTTGGCGAGGCGGGTCGGGCTGACCTCCTCAGGCCTGGGGTTTTAGAACAGGCCTGGGTGGGTATGGTGCGGCCGACGCGTGCCGCGTCAAGCGGAGTGGCGGCGGCCGTAGCCGCATGCACATCCCCCGAGAGGCCCAAGAAACCCAAAAAAGCGGCGGTGGAAAGGGCGCCTGGCGTACCCTCCCCCACCAGCCAATCAGGTGACGGGGAAGGTCCAGTGGTCGAGCCAGGCCCATCAGACGAGGGCACGGCACCAGCGCGCCAGGTGGGGGGCATAGATCCGCAACAGGATCAGTTTTTAGAGACAGAAGCCCCCGTGCAGGACGAGTTAGTGCGCGAGCATCCCGCACCCCCCACTGACCCCATGCCCATGGACTTGTCTCTGCCTAAGGGCGGGGCTAACAACAACACCAAAAAGAAAGGCAAGGGGCCCAGACTCACGGGCGGGTTGGGCAAGGGCAGGGCCGGTAAGGGGCAGTCCCAAGAGACGCGAGGGCCGGCAGGGGGGTCAACGCCCCCCGGCCCCTGGCCTGGCAGGCTAGATATGGATGAGGCTTGGGACCTAGAGGCCAGGATTAAGGAACAACGCCGCATAGTGGCAGAAACGGAGGACAGGTGGGCCCAATTATGCTTGGAGCGGGACATGTCCGTGCCACACGGCCGGCAGCTAAAGAGACCAGCAGATAGCGTAGGCAGCACAGGAACCATGCCGCAAGACGCCGGGAAAGGTAGTTGGGTATGGGTCCCGAGCGACAGGGGCCAGGAAACGGGGATGGATAGCGGTCTAGGCAGCGCGGTGGGTACCAGTGGCGCATGCGGCCAGACTGGGCGCGGAAGGTCAATGCCAAGGCAAGAGGTTGGCAGAAAGAAGGCGATGCCAACGGGGCGCAACACGGCCCCTGCACGTTGGTCCGAAGCGCTAGAGGGGACTTCGGCGGCCTTCTCTACTCCGCAGGATCGGGGACAATACAGAGGTGGCGGACGCCACGAGGGCCATGAGGATAACCCTGCTAAATATATGATGATGAGCGGGAACGTTAGTAAACAGATGGATGTGTGTGAGGATGATGTGCTGGAACTGGATTATGAGGAGGAGCTGGAGGAATGGGAAGAGGGGGAGATCAGGGAGACAGAGATACTCAGCTTAAGGGGGAGGGGAAGAGGACGCAGGAGCGGCGCAACCCCCCTCTCCGCTTCTATTTTTCAGGAACGGGACTACGGCAGTGGTCCACAAGAAAGGAGGCAAGAGCAAGCACGGGGCCGAGGGGCCCGGAAGGTTTCACGGCCTGTGGCTACACAAGGAAGAGGTAAAGGGCAATGGTGGTCGGTCTGGGGGGATGGCGGGAAAGGGGATGATGCGCCAATTTACAAGTCTGTAGGAGTAGGTGATGGTTCGATACTTGACCCAGTACCAGCTAAGGATAAACAGGGAGGGGAAAAAAGTACAGAGACACAAGCCAGAGCCACGACCGAGGGCGAGGGTGGAGACAAGGCAACAGGGGAGAAGTCAGGCGCAGAAGCGAAGGAAGGGGGTGAACACAAAAAGAGGCTACCCTATATGGGATTGGCTATGCCTTTGGGCTCACATGTGGCGGAGAAAACGAAAGCCAGAATATGGAGACACGAGTATGTGGACGTTTTTAAGTTATTACATAGGGACATACAAGCCAAGGAAGGGTCTAAGGAGGAGGAGTGGGAGCTGGCCCGTAGGCCGAGGGTCCCAATCAATATGGATAACTGGACATCGGCGTTTCTGATTTTTGCGAGTATTTATTGTGAGAAATACCCTGACAGAGCTATAGCGCTATTTAAATACATGGACATTATTAGGAAAGCGCAGATGCATTTTGGGGGTTTTGCCTGGCTGAGTTACGACGAAGAGTTCAGAGCCCGAGTGAGCATTAACCCAGATAAGCCATGGGGGGATGTCGACCCAGAATTATGGATGCAATGGATGGCGTCATCGCAATCCACGGCATCAACTCATACAGCAAGTGGTTTACCGGTGATCTATAAGCCATTTCAGGCACATCCCGCTCCGGGGGGGGCGGGTGTGGGACAGAAAACAACACCTAGCACGACAGGAGCGTGCTGGAATTTCAACAAGGGTTTCTGCTCCAGACATCCTTGTAAATTTAAACACGACTGCTCCAAGTGCGGGGGCCGTCATCCGGTCACACAATGTTTTTCACTTTCCAGCCCCTCCGAGCAATGGAGGGCCTCAAAAGGCAGAGGGACCCAGGGCGCTCCTGCTCCAAAGGGGACCTACTCCAGTTAGGGTAGATTTTATCTTGCCATGGCTTCACAGATACCCGGATGAGGCAGCTGCGTTGAAGTTAGCTGTAGGTTTTCAAGAGGGGTTCAGGGTCAGCTACCAAGGCCCGCGGGAGAGGCGCTGGGCAGACAACTTGCGGTCTGCGAAGGAACTACCTCAAGTGGTTAGGAAGAAGCTGGACAAGGAGCTGTCATTAGGTAGAATTGCGGGCCCATTCTATGAGTGGCCAAGTCAGAATTTAATGATCTCCCCATTGGGAGTCGTGCCGAAGAAGGCCCCGGGTGAGTTCAGGTTGATTCATCACCTATCATGGCCGGAGGGCACATCGGTTAACGATTTCATTGCGGCAGAAGATACCAGAGTGGAGTATGCGTCGGTGGATGATGCTATTAAATTGGTCAGGGGGTGCGGCAATGGCGCAGAACTGGCAAAATGCGACATACAATCTGCCTTCCGGTTGCTACCAATACACCCTGGGGACTTTGATTTGCTGGGGATGCAGTTTGAAGGGGCCATCTATGTGGACAGGGTTCTGCCCATGGGTTGCGCAATTTCATGCGCTTTGTTCGAAGCATTTAGCACCTTCATGCAGTGGGTGTTTGTAAAAAGTAGTGGGCACTATGCGGTGACCCATTATTTGGATGATTTCCTGTTCGTAGGGAAAAAGAATTCAGGAGAGTGCCAGAGGGCCCTGACAATCTTTCAGGAGACGGCACAACAGATGGGGGTGCCTTTGGCACCCGAAAAAACTGAAGGCCCCGCAGCGGTACTAACTTTTCTGGGTATTGAGTTGGACTCCAATACTAAGACGGCCAGATTACCAGCACAGAAGGTAACGGAGATACTGGTTTTCTTGGGTCTTGTGAAAGAGGCACGAAAAATCGACTTGCGGACAGCCCAGAAGCTGTTGGGGTATCTCAATTTTGCTTGCAGGGTAGTTAGGGGGGGAAGGACTTTCTGTAGGCGGTTGGGTTTGTCCATGTCGGGTGCAGTTTTGCCACACCACAGAATAAGAGTGTCGACGGGACTTAGAGAAGATGTGAGAGTGTGGGAAGCATTTTTGAAACATTTCAATGGGGTATCTATGTGGTTCTGTGAAGAAGAGACAGTGTGGCAGGTGCAGATTTTTTCGGATGCGGCGGGAGCGCATGGCTTTGGGATTTTCTGGGACGGCCGGTGGTGCGCGGAGGCGTGGCCAACATTATGGTTAAAACAGGGAAGAAGTATTGCCTTTTTGGAATTTTTTCCCCTCCTGGTGGCCATGGCGGTATGGGGACAGGAATTGGCAAACAGGACAGTTTTATTCAGAATCGACAATATGGCGGTCGTCGAGCTGGTGAACAGACAGAAGGCGAGGGATGTGAGGGTGTTGCGCTTGTTGCGCCGTTTTATGTTGCAATGTTTATCTCTGAATGTGATATTTAAAGCTGTACATATTCCAGGAGTTTTCAACGAGATTGCGGATTCCCTGTCTCGTTCACAGTGGCAGCGTTTTCGCAACCTGGCGCCAGGAGCAGAACAGAACAAGACACCGGTCCCGGCAGACATTTGGGAATGGGGGGCATGATCACAGGGCTGGTGGAGATGTCCTTAGCGGAATCTACTCGGCGAAGTTACCGGCTGGCTTGGTTGGATTTTCAGTTTTTTGAACGGTTTATAGGAAGTTTTTGGGGACAGAGCAAAAGACAGCTAGAGCATCGGGCTTTGCGTTTTGTGCTGCATATGATTCAGAAAGGTCTGTCAGCAGCCACTATCGGGGGAAAATTGGCAGGGGTATCGTTTTATGGGAAATTGTTTTTTGATCACGACCCGGCAAGAAACGATCTGCTGGGAAGGATGCTGAAAGGTTGGGGCAGGATTAGATCGGTAGAGGGTAGAGCGGCCAGGGAGCCCATTGATTTTGAGTTATTACTGGAGTTGTTACACGTACTGCCGGTATGTTGCGCAGATGATTACGAATTGGCACTTTTTCGACTATGCATGGTGTGGATGTTTTTTGGAGCTTTCCGAGTGTCAGAGTTGCTGGGGGTTGGCAGGGCGGTGGGGGTACGCTACAAGGATGTGTGCGCGCACGGTGGCCGTTTAGGGATTTGGCTTAGACGATCAAAAACCGATCAACTAGGCAGGGGTAAGTGGGTATGGTTAGAAAAAGGGGGCAACGTGTTGGCCTGCCCGGTTGCGGAATGGAGTAAGTGGCAATTTTCAGGCAGGTTGAACAAAGAAGCAGGGGTTTTCACACACAGGTCAGGCTCCAAGCTCACCAGTTTTCAGTTCCTGCGAGTATTAAGGATGGCTTTAGGACGTGTGGGCCGTCAGGCCATGGATTTTGGCACGCATTCATTCAGAATTGGGGCGGCCACGGCTGCAGCGCATTTGGGTTGGGACTGGGCAAAGATTAGGGCAATAGGCCGCTGGAGATCAAGGTGTTGTGAACGATACGTTAGACCCTGAGATGTGAGGAGGGATAGCTTCAAAGTTTTTGGTTGAGGGGGGGGGGTTCTTTGGATGTTCAAAAACACATGTTACAGTTATTTTTCCGTTGCAGGAGATGCGCTTGGTCCATCGCAGGGCAAGACGGTGACATGGCTGGTCGGCCATTCATTTGTACATTGGGCAGCGAAGTTCGCGGAGAAGCAGATATATGGTCGGGCCTTGGGACTATCCAGCAGACGGCACGAGGTGCTATGGTGGGGGAAGAGCGGAATGCGGTGGGGTAACCTGCTTCCTTTCATCACTACTAACTTATCGAACTGGGGATGTCCCGATTTGTTGATCATTCATTTGGGAGAGAATGATTTGGTAAAATTATCAGGACTCACGCTACTGCAGCACATGCAGAGGGACTTGGAGATTCTCAAGAAAAAACTGCATGGTACATGCTTGGTGTGGACAGAGTTTGTTCCACGTAGGGTGTGGAGAGGGGCAGTAAAGTACGGAGCCATGGAACGGGCTCGAAGGAAACTTAACAGAGCGATGAGAGTGTTCTGTTGGGCTCAGGGGATAAAGATACTAAAGCATGAAAATATTACGGAGCAGGAGGCAGCTTTATTCAGAGATGATGGGGTGCACTTGTCCACACTAGGGAATGCGTATTATTTGACAGATCTGAGACTGCTGGTTGAGGAGTTGTGGGGAGAGAATTTGTGGATTACAAACAAGAAATGAGTAGCGCGGGGTGCAGTAGCGTGTCTGGGGGGGGGTGGGGCAGCACAACGCCATGTGGGTTGGTGCTGGTTGGCAGTAGATGGGGGAGGGTGGTGAGCCAGATGCGGGCTTGGCCACCCTTCCAGGGAATAAACAAGCAGGTGAAGGCTCTGAGTGGGGGTACGCACGAACCAAATGGGGCATGAAAGGAAAAGGGGAGTGCGTAGGGGAATGGAAACGAAATAAGGGTTTGAAGGGGAAGGATGAGCGAGGCAGATGTTAAAGGGAGGGCGTTAATAAAGTTACGGTTTACGTTATAAAAGTTAAGGTTATTTTGCTTATGCAACCCTGTCCTAATAAATGACCTTTTACACTAAAAATACAGCTGTCACTGAGTTATTTCCCGATGAGGGGGCCCGCGGGAAGCATAGAGCAACGCTCTAGTCTTCCCCGCGGGACGGTTCGGGGAAAGGAAGTGACGGCGGGACAGGGGATTGGGTGTAAGGTAAGTGGGGGTGGGTCTTAGGGGTGGGAATAAAAAGGGTTGGGGGTGGAGGGACCGGCCTCTTTCCGCGCGGACCCATCGTGCGGATAGTTTGGCCTCCCACCCACCCGGCAATTGGAAGAAGAGTTTTGAAGGATGGAAGTTAGAGGTAGGGCAAAAAAGGGGGGAGGTTTACTTGTCAGTTAGGGCAGGTTGCAGCAGAGAGCGAGCAGTAGATGGGGGAGGGTGGTGAGCCAGATGCGGGCTTGGCCACCCTTCCAGGGAATAAACAAGCAGGTGAAGGCTCTGAGTGGGGGTACGCACGAACCAAATGGGGCATGAAAGGAAAAGGGGAGTGCGTAGGGGAATGGAAACGAAATAAGGGTTTGAAGGGGAAGGATGAGCGAGGCAGATGTTAAAGGGAGGGAGTTAATAAAGTTACGGTTTACGTTATAAAAGTTAAGGTTATTTTGCTTATGCAACCCTGTCCTAATAAATGACCTTTTACACTAAAAATACAGCTGTCACTGAGTTATTTCCCGACAGATTATGACGCACGGATATAGTTTTCTTCCTGCTAAAGAGCTTTATTTTTTACTTTTCAGTTTTGTATTGGCATTGTAGTGCTTGTAGTTTGTTTCCAGTTGCAAACATGCTGATCCCAGAACGCAAACATGGACAAGACTGTGTGAGCTGCTTACACCTCACACGGGAGAAACTGGCATCTCTCATTGAGAAGGAAGATTACATAAAACGCTTATCTTCCACACCAACATAGAGGCCACGCACAGAGCTGCCCCAGTAGCAGAGCTCTCGCTAATACTACAGGTGTTTTTGTGTATCCTTTGGATGAAAGACCGGGTTTTTCGTGTCAGAATATGTACTTGTGACATGAATATGATGACAGAAAGTGCAGCAAGTGCATAATAACCCACTGAGCTGTCTTTCCAGTTTGCTATTACGGGTGGTCAATGCGCTCAAAACTGCATCACGAAGCAAAGTTGGAGTGCAGTTTCTGGGGTTGATTAACTGATGGTGGAAAATGCTATTTAGCAATAATATTTACAGCTATGCGTGAGTAGAATACCTAAGTGATTTGAATTCTGTTAATGTGTTCCTGGATTTGAAGTTCAATAAAGCAAAACTGTAAAGATTGATCTGAAATTTTAATACTGGGAGGCTCATTTACAAGCCCCTTGCACCACCAGAGCGTCATTTTTTGCGACGCTCCAGTGGCCTTATTTACAAGGCAGCGTTAAGACACTTTGGGCCATATTTATACTTTTTGCCGCAAAACTGCGCTAACGCAGTTTTGCGTCAAAAAATTTAACGCGGGCTAACCCCATTCCAACGCGCCAGCCGGGCATCATATTTATGGAATTACGCTAGCTGGCGCTGCTGCCCGGTGAGCGTAAAAAAAAATGACGCGAACCGGGCAGCGCTGGCATAGGGAATAATGGGGGTTGTGCGTCAAAAAATGGTGCAAGTCAGGTTAGAGTCAAAAATGTTGACACTAGCCTGACTCGCGTCATTTTATGACGCACAACCACCATGGAAATGACTCCTGTCTTAGCAAAGACAGGAGTCATGCCCCACTGCCCAATGGCCATGCCCAGGGGACTTCTGTCCCCTGGGCATGTCCATTGGGCACAGTGGCATGTAGGGGGGCCCAAGTTAGGCCCCCCTATACCACTTAAAAAATATAAAAAAAATACTTACCTCTACTTACCTGTACTTACCTGAGATGGGTCCCCACATCCATGGGTGTCTTCCAGGGGTGGGCGAGGGTGGCAGGGGGTGTCCCTGGGGGCATGGGAGGGCCCCTCGGGGCTCCTGCCGAGCCCACAGATCCCTTAAAGCCTGCCCTGACCAGGCGTTAAAAAATTACGCAAATGCGGCTGCGCGTCATTTTTTAAGGCCAGCCCCCTCCCGTGCATCATTTTTGCACAGGAGTTTAAATAAGGCGCAAATGCCTTAGAGTCATTTTTAGCGTGGAAACGCCTACCCTGCATCTCATTAACGCAAGGTAGGTGTCCACGCAAAAAAATGACGCAAACTCCAAGAATTTTGACGCTAGACAGGTCTAGCGTCGAAGTATAAATATGGAGTTAGCTTTGCGTCGGATTTGCATAAAAAAAAACGACGCAAATCCAGCGTAAACAGAGTATAAATATGCCCCTTTTTGTGGCTTAACGCCTTGTAAATATAGGAGGTCCTGACAGTTTTCTGTGGGTGTGCAATGGGTGTTGAGGTGGGCATACCCATGCAACACCCATTGCTTTTTGACACTGACCCAGATTTACAAGGAAATTTAAACCTGAGACAGTGCCAAAAACCAACGCCTCCAACGGGGGCGTCCCTTCCTGCACATAAACAATCACCCCAGCAACGCAAGCATCCTTGCACCATGGCACACAAGGGTGGCTGTGTTGGTGTTAGGCAGATGATTTAGCACTACGTAGGGAAAAATACTGGGATGCACCATATTCTGGTAAATATGGTGCATCCCTGCGTTTTGGAAATGACGCAGCTCAACAAAGTAAAATGGCTTGTGCCACTGCGCTGCACCATTTCCTCGTGAATTAGGCCCTGGATGTGTAACTCTCAACTGACATGGAATAACTGAGATCGGAATGACAGCTCCTCTTTTTCAATTTATGTAGGTGGATTTATGTAAGATAATACATTTTTAAATGTATCATTTTGTCCTAGTGAACATCTTTAGTACTGGGAAATTCCATGCAGCTCCATGACCAGCTTTTTTAAATTATTGATTGTACTTTCAAACACACAAGTAGGAAGCCTTTTATATAGTATCACCATTTCACTTCTGGTAGCTATTTCCCATCCATTCTTCCAAAAGTAGCATGTACCCAGTGCCCACTGCATTGTTTACAGAATGATCAGCGTCCATTCTGAGTCTGTTATGTTCCATGTATGCGCTTTTTTCTTTTTAAGTCCACATATCCACTTCAAATGTTCTAATTGGACCTTGAATTGCACATAATATCCCCACAGATACTCCCTCTGATCCCTTAAACACCAGAATTATTTCCTTTGGATATTCCATGGGTAGCCAGGCCCAAGCCTTTGCAATCCCTTGGAAAGTCATAATCACTAGAATCTTTTCAAGAAACCACCAGGCTGTCTTACCATATCTCAATCGGTCTCTTAATCCTGATTTAGTTTCCTCTGAGTATTTTCTACCTAGCATACCCGCTGTAATTATCAAAGTGGGTAAGGCGAGACCCATAGATTACATTTGTCGCTTCTAGCAAGCAATATCAGATAAGAAAAATAAATTTCTTATGAACCATCTGCACTCTGTGCGACTTACTACAGTTTTCAGAAAAACAACAGAAGACATCGTCTTCATTACTTGCTTCCAAAAAGTGACTAACTCCAAGCAGCTGATAAACATGTGAATATTGTCCACATTTGTCATCATGCACTTTCTGAATCTCTGCTTTTCCAATATTTTAAGTGTCCAACAAATTTTGTGCCAAGTAGAAAAACAGTTCTCTCTTAGGGCAGCAGATTCTACAATTGAATAAATAGCATTCAGAATACAAGTCATAAATAGTCAAGCTCTTTCATATGCTAGTATCCAGCCAAAATTCTGTACACTGGTCTCGAGGTCTCCTTCACTGCTCCGCAAAGCCCCCAATACCATAATGAAATGTCTTTTTTTCTTTGAGGCCACATTATGAAATTCTAATTCCAGCACCCATGGAGCTACTACATTTCATTTTTGGGATGAAACCTAGGTCGCCAAATGTATATGTTTAAGTCTTGACATTGTTCCAGCCATCCTTTCATTTAAATAACTCCACAGTTAAAATCATGTTCCTTCCAGCATCTGGTTCCAGCTCATAAAGTCTGCCTACTCCAAAGAATATATTTCCTTTCGGACACTCTGGAATTCCAGAAAAATCCAAAGAAGAATCCAGAGATTCCAAAGAACATGTTTCAGACACTGTGGAGAAACCATATAGGGGACAGATTATTAAAGGACTGACTTACTAAACTCGACCTTACATCATACCACACATTGACGTCCTCTTGCTAGATTTTCAGTTGAACATTTCTAAAATAGTAGACCTCTTTCACTTTGGCTTAGATGTGCGATCAGAATCTTGCTCTTTTTCAACTGAAAAGCCCAACAATATATTTTAAATTCCAAAATAGATTAGTTCCCTTTGTTCAAATGTCTTCTATGCTTTTTCGAGAAAAGTCTAATCCTTTTGTATGCCTAAATGATACTACAAAATATTTTCTTGCAATTTAGTAGTTCTTCTCAAAATGTAATGCAACATGTAAGAAATTGGGTTGTTAATTGCAGAGGGGTAAGTACCCCACATGAAATTATCATCACATTCCTTGTTGGGGTAAAGCCTTAAAGTCTCAAAATTAACTGGAGCTCAACCTCCCTGGTAGTTATGGCGCTATGGCACAGAACAGACAGGCACAATTTAAAGGTAATGTGTAAAGTGATTAAAGAGTACTAAAACAGTAGCAAAGTGTAAAACAAAAAAAATCCAAAGGCGAATTAGAAAGTTAAAGGGAAATTTACTAAACAAAATAACGCCATCATGACAATGATCCAATAAGGGGAACCAGAGTTATTAATTTTTAAAACGTTAGGTAGAAACAGTGCCAAGAAACACAAAGTGGAGCAAGAATAATAATTCTAAGATCTATGCTAGGCTTTGGGTCACATATATGGGCAGGGTGTGCATTGGGTGGGTATAGGAGTGGGTGGAGTGTTTGTGTTGAATGGAAAAATCTGCAGTGGTTCTCATAATACTCACATTGCATTGCCATTCTTTTGTTATGCTCAATGGTATTACTTTGCATTTGAAGGATAATACATCTGCGATTATTTCATATTATACCACTCTAATCTGGCAAGTGTTGCTTGTATTGTTGGAAAACATAATAACATTTTGTTTAAAAAAAAGAATCACAAAGTGCCAATAATAATCAATAGTTGTAGAGGAACATGAGTTAGGCACAAGTTGATGCTGACCACAACGTTACCCTCACTGACACTCAGCCACCGCAACTCCTCCATCACCCACAAAGATAGACACATTTTTAGGTGGGACATATGCCCTCACCCAAATCACATCCCCCTGCTCGTTTTTCTATCCATCCATGTGCTTACCCACATGGACTCACGCACCCCAACTCAGCCACTCACACTTCAGGAGGCCAAGGAGGTCTCCGGAGGCTCCTGGGGTAACACTCATCTTCATGGCCTGTGAATGTCCAGACGGTGTTGCATGCAGCGACTCCCCAAGCCACCAGTCCCTCCAGCATACTACTCCATATCTTCAGGTCCCTTTCCATCCGTTCATCTATGCAGACCAGTTTTAGTCGTTGCTCCTCAGCCACACCCTACTCTCATATGTCTGCCCTCCACCTGTTCAATGTGTGGGGCTAAGATGTGTCCAATGTACTGCAATGCGACGTTTGGCCACCACCAGACCCAGCAGAGAAAACTTATGATGCATTTCTTTCCCCTTTTTTGGGTGTGGCAGAATACCCCGCTGGCAGTGTTTGACCGAGGTCTCTATCTGGACTCTGGTGACCTCTAGTAGCTAACCTAGTTTCCCGACCCAGTAACTCTACAGCCTTGTGCAGCCCCATTCATATAAAATAACATTGCCGGTTCGAACCCACATTGAGGGCAGCAGGGGATCTCACCACATTAAATGTGTGAAGTTTCTCTGGCATGAAGTAGGTTTGGTGCACATAGTGGAACTGCACGAGTTTAAAGTGGGCATTGCTGGCCTCCTTGTGAACCTGTGCAAACATCCATCACCACTCATCATCTGTAAGGGGCAACTGGAGGTCCTCCGTCCATCTATCTTGATTCCTCGTCTCGTCCATTCTACAGTCATTTTTCAGGACCTCATATATGCAAAAGATCATTCACCTGGCAGTACCTGTGTCCACCAGAAGCCTCACTGTGTGTGACTCTTCCGGTTCTGCCGGTAAGTAACCTACAGCTCCCGGGCCATGTGTAATATCTTAGCGTATTATAAAAATTAACTGAGTTGTAGCTGATAGCTATCCCAGGCCTTCTCCAATGTGAGGAAGGTAATAATTAGATATCGATTTCCAGTTGTGGAGCACAATCCAGCGTACCATTGGGAGAGGTCCATCACTGCTTGTATCCGTCAAAGACCTTAGTGGCAACAGTCTTGCATATGGGGTCCTGAGAAAGTACCAATGTGAACTCCCGTTCCCAAACTTCTGCAACCTGACGTACTATACATGGGGCATAGGACGGGAGCCCCAAACCCCCAACAGATTCCACTGAAGATCCACTCCACCACCCCTCCCGGCTACTAAGTCCTTCTCTCCATTTGGGCCCTTTCAACATCACTGCGCAGCATACTGCAATAATCCTGCAAAATAGTACAACTGCAGACTAGGCCTCCCAGCTCCATGTTTAATTTCTGCACCTCCAACTTCACCCTGGAGATGCCATTCTTTAAGCTGTCTTAGAATTTCCTCTAAATTCTGAGGTAAGTTTTCTTCATACAGGGCTTGAAAGACATTTAGAAAGAAATATTGTAAATTAATACTATCACTCAAACAGTTCTGGAAGGTTTATTGATTTTTTCCTTGATGTAATATCTAATCAGGACAGCCCTGGTCTTTTGAGCAAACAGTGTGCCACTTGCTTCATTCTAATCCAAATTTCTGTAACTTACTAACATTCAAACATCTCTGACACTTTTTCTAAACCTTTAAAATGTAGGCCAATATGTATGCATCATGCAGTTTTTCAAAATCCTGTCTAACGATTTTAGTTAGAGCTTGTGTTATCATTATATACTGGTGTTGGAGGCAGCATGTTCTGGTTGGCTGAAGCAAGGCCCTAGCCAAGCAGAACCTACCACTCCCAACAGGGGTGGATGGTTATACTCACTCTATAATCTGCGCTCACCCATGGGTAGTTTGGCGCTGAGCAGCCAGGCTTATCACAGGGGCAATGTGTAAAGCACTGGACCAGTACTCTTACCCAATAAATATACTGAGCGTCACCAAAGAGACTTCACACGTTCTATTTGTAAAGAAGATTTGTGTTCAACACACACATTAACTAACATGACATGTAAATCATGTACTTCTGGGCATTAATCACATTCTGAAATATCACTAACAGTACTGGGCCCAAACTACATCAGCATTATGTACACTTGAGAAGAATCCTAATTTCCCTCCCAAAACCCTGATGTGGTGCAAAGCACTGTCAGCATGAGACCTACCCTAGCAATTGTTCCAAATCAATACCGTACAGTTACCCCCCGGCTCACAACGATAGCAGCAATGTGTATACTCCAATAATTACAGCATTTTAAATAGCCTTGTGGGCCTAGGCCGCACAAGTACATATCAATGTCAACCGTGATAACCTTTTGGCAAGGAAACAATGTGTAAAGCTACACCACTGTGCGGTGTAGTTGATCACAGGCAGTTACTCCCACACACCCACTACACATAACTACACAGTGACATGGATAACAGGCAGGCTCGTATAGCACACACTCGCTCCCAACACTCTAATGCAGTGCACTGATAGCCGGCAGGTCAGTTGTTACTGTACTCACAGAGCTTGTGGGCTCAAACCCTCCTCCACCTTTCAGCCAACCCCTTGCACCCTGCCCCCATGGGCTGGAGATGAAAGAAACCTTATTCCTTGTACTAAGCCAATCGCTGCTGGATTCACACTTATTCAGGGTCACAGGGGAAAGGTGGGGGAAAAAATTAGATTGCAGACTTAGAAATTAAGGTTTGGCCTGAACTCTGGAAGTTCACTCAAAAGTCTCTGCACTGTGCCTTCTGGTATGGGACCTATTCTGCAAGCACAGGGAGATTGTCATTGTAAGACACATGCCCTTCAAAATAGCACCCAGCAAACCGGGCACTCCAGTACACAAATCCACTCCTCCACATCCCCTGGGAAATGGTGCACAGCATCTGGTGTGTGATGACTTGAGTTGCACCAGACAATTCCGAACACACATGAAGCGTTGCCAATTCTGTACCTCCCTTGAGTGAGGCACAGCATCCGGTGTGCAATGACTTGAGTCTCACCAGACAATCCTGATCACACATGAACAGTTACTAATTCCGTACCATCCTGAAATCAGGCAAAATGTCTGGTGCGCGAAGACTTGAGTTGCACCAGGCAATTCCAGGTCACACACAAAGGCGCAAGTTCAGTGGTGCCACACAAGGTAGAAGGTGGTACTGCTACGCGTATGCCCACCTCCGAGGGTCGCAATCTGTGAATCGCATACCACACACAGTGAGCTTGCAGTCAGCGAGTTGCATGACAGAAATGCAGCACAATCAACTAACCGGGCCGGCCAGAGTCCCACAACTGATGAATCCTCTTACCACCAACAAGATGCTTATGTGTGTTGAGGCCACACAAAGAAGGTCCAAACTCCTTGAATACGGGCAGTACTTTGAGGGCCCCACACCAGGCAATCCAGTCTCCAGGCACAATACTTAGTTCCACGCTCACACTGCTGTTACCAGGTGGAATCCAGCAGACGATGAGGTCGCTTGGGAGGACACCACTCTCCAGATGTTAAAGGTAGAAGGTGGAGGTCCCTTGCGGGAGGTCTGTGATGTCCCTGAGACCTCACCAGAGAACAGGGGGCAAGCCAAGAAGCCCTTGGAGAGCACACTTTGGGGTGCCACACAACAGCAGGCAATTAGCCCAGGGAAATCACGATTAAGAAAGGGTGTGTGGTTTCTTTGAAGGGCAGTAATTACTTCTTGTGCACCACAGGTTCCTCTAGCAGTGTGCAACACACAGTCAAGTATCTCTGATCCTGCGTCCCCACTAGGGTATCACTAATTTGCTGCACTGTGGCATCAGTAGGTATACTGTAGCTTACCTTTGAAGTTGGTGGAGGTTCTGAACCAAAGATGCCTTCTCTAAATATCAGCCCTGTCTGCCATGGGGCTGTGTAATGCAGATCTTAATCTTTAGAGGTAAAGTGTCAAAACCTTTCCCTCCAATCTATCCAGCCAGGTGCTCAAATGGCATAGGTCTGTCATTCCAGTTGTGTGCCCAAGGTTTATAGCTGTCACTGGGGAAAACACAGATGTGCTCCCTCAGCTTCCAGGGTGAACTAGAATTTAATTTAAAAAGGCACACAAAAGTGTTCTAGAGCACAGAAATGCCCACTTTCTAGAAGTGGCATTTCTAGTTTATTATTGACAAAATCACCTTTACCACAGTAAGGGGCTTGTCAGGAAAAATCCAATGATAGGAAACATTATGAGGCTGCTCCACTGCAATCCTCTCTGGCAGTTAGGAGTAATTGTAAATTCCTCCCATGTTAATCTATGGGCAGGGCAGCTCTCATAGGTAGTGAAAACACACATGGGTAGCCATCCCTCACTAGGCATACTTGGCCTTGCACACCCACAAGTCTGCATTGGCAGAATGGATAAATGTTTAAGAACACCATAGGTGCAAGTGCACACCCACAGACCTGCTATGACAGGCTGGACACATGTTTAAGAGCACCAAAGCTGCAAGTGCAAACACACAGGCCTGCTATGACAGGCTGGACACATGTTTAAGAACACCATAGGTTAAAGTGTGTACACACAGGTAAGCTCCACGTTCTAACATATGTAGGAAAGGCGCACACACTTTCACTCTGTACTTACTGTGGGACAGTGTCCCGAGCCCTAAAGCCACTAAGAAAAAATCAACAAAACATCTGAGAATAAGCAAAAAAGTTTGGTGAAACACAGCATGTGAGATCTAGCAACAGGTATCCTATTTCCTTAAATACTTGTCTACCTGTTATATATTAATTTCATACTATTATCTCCTACTTAGATTTATTCATCCATAAAACCTGCTTATGATCCAAAACTGTACAACAACTCCTCAGTCTAAGGTACTGTCTAGACACTGTCTGAAATAAAACTTATCAGATCGTTTGCAAGATGCACTTGTGTACCATACAATCGCATAGAGAAAAAAAGAAATGGCAGTCTAATCTTCTCTTAAAAGCTGGACCAGGAGTTCAAGGAATAAATCAAAGACTAATGGAGATAGGGAACATCTCTGCCTGGTTCATTATGTTATCCTGAAACTAGGTGCCAGGTTGCCGTTGACTAAAACATATGCACTTGGAACCAGTAAAATACCTGTATTTCTCCCCAAAAGTCCTGCTCACCCTAATTTCCACTATTACTTCCCAAGGTTCAGTTGATATGGTCCAAGGCGGTAGCCACACCCAGTGTTATTATCCCTACGGGACAGTTATTATCCTCCAATACAAATGAACCTAAACATTTATTACTCAAATCCTATAGCTGACGTTCCAAATAAAGTTATTTTGATCTTCATAAAAGATACTGCTTGCTGCAGCTTCAAACCTCATAACTAGGCCCGTATTTATACTTTTTGACGCTAAACTGCGCTAACGCAGTTTAGCGTCAAAAATTTTTGCGCCGGCTAACGCCATTCTGAAGCGCCATGCGGGCGCCGTATTTATTGAATGGCGTTAGCCGGCGCAAGCAGACCGACGCTGCCTGGTGTGCGTGGAAAAAAACCACGTACACCAGGCAGCGCCGGCGTAGGGAAAAATGGCGTTAGGGCGTCTTAAAAATGGTGCAAGTCAGGTTGACGCTAAAAAATCGTCTTAACCCGATTTGCGCCATTTTAAACGACGCCCAGACGCCATTTACATGACTCCTGTCTTAGTAAAGACAGGAGTCATGCCCCCTTGCCCAATGGCCATGCCCAGGGGACTTCTGTCCCCTGGGCATGGTCATTGGGCATTGTGGCATGTAGGGGGGCACAAATCAGGCCCCCCTATGCCAAAAAAAAAAAAACATTATACTTACCTGGACTTACCTGAATGTCCCTGGGGTGGGTCCCTCCATCCTTGGGTGTCCTCCTGGGGTGGGCAAGGGTGGCAGGGGGGGTCCCTGGGGGCATGGGAGGGCAGCTGTGGGCTCATTTTGAGCCCACAGGTCCCTTAACGCCTACCCTGACCCAGGCGTTAAAAAGTGGCGCAAATGCGGGGTTTTTTGACCCGACCACTCCCGGGCGTGATTTTTGCCCGGGAGTATAAATACGACGCATTTGCGTCGCTGTCATTTTTTTAGACGGGAACGCCTTCCTTGCATCTCATTAACGCAAGGAAGGCGTTCACGCAAAAAAATGACGCTATTTGCCCATACTTTGGCGCTAGACGCGTCTAACGCCAAAGTATAAATATAGCGTTAGTTTTGCGCCGAATTTGCGTCGAAAAAAACGACGCACATTCGGCGCAAACGGAGTATAAATATGCCCCCTAGTATTCCAGTGAAGTCTTCATTATCACAATTTAACAGGGAGATTAGTCTATGTGACTCATGAATCCTGGCATTTTTATCTGACTTCAGAATGAATGTAATAATTACCTCATCCTGTGAAGTTGGTACATGATTCCCCAACATAAATTCTTTTGAAATGGAAACTATAATTGCAATGATTTCATTACAGTTTTTTCCAGGGATTCCTTCAGGATCCACCACTTTCCCATTCTAAAGACAGTCTATTTCCTTCTGGCTTCAATCTTCAGATCTTGTACCATTTAAAACAACATGCTGCTCAGGTAGTAACACCAGGAAATTCAACACCTTAAGTTGTCATAGAATTTTCTCTAAATTAGGAGTTATATTTTCTTCACATAGGGCTTGAAAGACAATTAGAAAGGAACATTGTAAATTACTACTATCACTAAGAAATGTTCCAGAAGGTTTATTGACTTTTTCCTTGAAATAATGTCTAATCAGGACAGCCTAGGTCTTCGGAGCAAACAGTGCACCACTTGCTTCACTCTATTCAAAATGCTGTAACTTACTAACATCCAAACATCTCTGACACTTTTCCTCTACCCTCAACATGTAGGCCAATATGGATGCAGTTAGTGCCTCTTCTAACTGGGAGGTGAGGGCATTTCTAGAAATCTGAGATAGCTCTTGATTGTCCAACTTAATTACCATTTCCTGAATTCTACATTTTAAATGCTTATCTACATCTTGTTCGCTACTGATGTTTGCCCACAAAGATTTTGATATTAGTCCCCTTGCGGAAACTTTACAACAATACCGAAGTACCCTCAAAGAAGTGAAACCAGTGGAACCATATTGTAGTAAAAAAAACTCCTGCACTCTGGGATGATTCAATAAAATACTTCCTGACCTAAAGGTAACCACCTGTCTATGGTCCATCGGATTTGCTTATCTTGGAAAGGGACTGTGACGGGTCGAAACTGCCTCGGTCGGACCCACCATACCCCTGGGGCACCAGCACTATCTAGATTCCCGACTGGATATCCTCCGGTCAGGAACCAATCAGGTTGAACTTCTGGGTGACGGCAGGCAGAAACAGGCCCTTCGCACCACCACCAGGGAGGGGAAGAGGGGGAAAGATCTTGGCGGAGACACAGGAGGAGAAGGCGGAGAAGAACTCGGCAGTGGCATCGGAAGGGAAAGCAGTAGAAATCTCTGTGGCGTTTTGGCAGTGGAGAGTTGACGAAGACACCAGGACCACCAGTAGCACCACGAGACGCAGTGGAGGACCAGGAAGCAGTACACCCAAACACCGGCCATGCTCTGGGGAGAGTGGGGCCTCGGCAGGTGCGTAGGGCAGGTCTCACTAGTAGTAGGGAGGTGGAGGCAAAAAAGGAGGGGAAGTAAAACCGAGGAACAATTACTGCTTGGGGTATTGGAGTTCTTTGTTGTCTGGTTATTTATTTATTTATTTTTCGTTTGCTTTTCCCTCCTACACATTATTTTTTTTTGTTGTTGTTACAAGACACCAGGAGAGGGATAGCTCCAGATAGGTAAGAGTAGCATAGGAAAAGTGCAACACCCCTGAAACAAAAGGAAGATACCCAAGACCATCTCCCAGTATAAGTCTTGTTCTACGGCAAGGAAAAGGAAGAAAGAAAAGGCCAGGAAGGCTCAGACGAAGAAAACAGACCCAGAGAAAGATAGAAAGAAGGGAAAAAGAAAAACCCCAAAGAGTAGAGAAAAAGAAATAAAGAAAATAGGAAAAAGAGAGGAAACAGAACAGAAAGAAAAAAAAGAAAAAAGCAAAAACACTCACCAGGCCACTTACCATTGTCTGTCTCCCTTTTCTTCCCACATGTGCCTCCTGGGAGCCCACCTGGAAAGAAGAAGACGAGAGATGAACACCAGATGAAGAACGCCTGAACAACGTAACATACAAGCAAAGAGATACCTATAACCTTAAATAAAGACTGCGTGTGTACTATCTGACCACAGGCTTAGTGTCATCATTATGCAACCCCTATTACAGTGGTGTCAGAAGTGGGATCATTCTTCTTAGGAAGTCCCCCACAAATTAGGGGACCACAATAGAAGACAAACCCACCCTTGCTGACATGATAGCCCAGTTGGCAGAAGGACAAAGGCATCTCCAATTAGTCTGGGAGGAGCAGCTGAAAGAAGCGAAGGAAGAAAGAGAAGCACTGCAGACCGCCCTGAAGAGCCTGGCCACAATCATTGCAAACAATCAACTGGTCCATGAAACTGCATTGGGAATGTTGACAGAAACCATAGCCCAGACCAAGGTACATCCCAACGTTCCAAGCAGTGTTCTTCAAAAATACCAGGACAATGAGGATCCTGATTCTTTTTTCACTAATTTCAAGAGGGTGGCAAGCTCCGCCAATTGCCCGACGGACAAATGGGGACAATATATAGCCCCTCTACTAACGGGCCATCTACAGGCATCGTATCAGGCCGTTAACCCGGGAGGCGTAACCCCATACAGCGAAATTAAAAAAGCAACCCTTGAAAGGATTGGACTAGATCAGGAAAGTTATTGCATCTGGTTCCTGCAAACCAAGTGGATGCCACAAGAAAATCACCGTACTTTGTATTATCGGGTATATCATGCAGGGGGGGGGGAGGAGCTCCACCCCTCTGAGACCACTAAAGATGAGATGTTTGATGCTATTATTTTAGAAAAATACCTTGATGCCCTCCCACCCACCACTCGCAACTGGGTCAGACAGCACCCTGATCTCACAAATCGTACAGCAATTATCTGGCTTGTGCCTTCCATTGAGCTCCCGAGTTTTGAGGGGCTCATCAAAAATCCCGAACCCACGAGCTCCTGTTTCCAAGACCATCTACACCAGACCAACAGAAGGCTCCAGTACTGATAGAGCTACTACATCTCATCCCACCCCTTTCAGAGAGGTCATTACAGGTCTACAATGTTTTCATTGCTCCAAATGGGGCCATATAGCCCGGCATTGCCCATTAAAAAAAGAACCCGAAGAACCAATGGAGATTGGTATGAAGAAGGGTCGGGTTTTGTGGTTGGGACAAAACAAGGCGAAATATACTACAACAATGAGGCTTAATAAAGAAGAAAAGAACGTGCTTATTGACTCCGGGTGTAGCCAGAGTGTAGTAAAATAAGACTATGTACAGCCTGACCAGTGGATCCCAAATCCCAAGTATTAATAACATGCGTCCATGGAGATCGGAAGACCTATCCCGTGGCTACAGTCTTGATTAATTGGAGAGGAAAAGAAGAGAGCCTTTCCGTAGGGGTAATTCCAGAACTCGGTGACGACATGATCATAGGAACCGATTACGACGCTTTTGCTCACTTACTGAATAACGCCAATCAGGACCATCGAGCGCATTCATGGTGGAAGGAAGCTCCTTTCGTTTCCACCAACATCGAGGAGCATAGCATCCGAAGGAAGCTCAGTAAAAAAAAGAAAAGCAAACAGAAGCAGGGATATCGTACAAATAGTGATGGCCCCAAACTCTCTGTCTCTGCCGACCCAAAGGCCATAATGTCTGTAGTAGGAAGCTTTCGACTAGCCCAAAGAGAGAATCCTACTCTGAAAAATGCATGGCAAAGTGCATTAGCCCCGGATGTGGCCTCAGTAGGTCCTACGTTTACAATTACAAATGACTTATTGTATAGGGAATGTCAAAACATTCCAGGAAAGAAACCCCAGTTGGTAGTGCCCCAAACCTATCGAGAACAAGTTCTACACCTGGCGCATGGGGATAACGGAGAAGGCCACTTAGGGGGGAGAAAACAGAGGCAGCCGTTCTACAACGGTTCTATTGGCCAGGAGTCTATGTTGATATTAGAAAACATTGCCAGGTAAGCCCAAAATGTCAACTAATAACCCCGTCACACAACCGTACTGTCCCTTTACAACCTTTACCCATAATAGAGGTCCATTTTTCCAGGGTAGGAATGGACTTGGTGGGGCCCCTAACCCTGTCCGTAAAGTGGCACCAGTATTTGTTGGTTTAGTTGACTATGCTACTAGGTACCCGGAGGCTATCCCGATAGCCAGTATGAACACTAAAACCATAGCTCAGGCCGTGATCGAATTTGTACCACCCACAGGCGGATGATCTGGTGGAATGCTATAATAAGACTATTAAGACCTTACTGAGGAAAGTCATAAGTGACTCCGGAAGAGATTGGGAGAAAAAATTGCCCCTAGTCCTCTACGCATTACGAACACACATACAAACTTCTACCAGGCATAGTCTCTTTAAATTGTTATTTGGCCGACAGCCGCGTACTTTACTGGAAATGCTGGCTGAACAGTGGGAAGAGTCTGAGGACTATATAAAGGACATCTTTTCATATACCAAAGACCTTAGAGAAATCTTACATACTATTTGGGAGGAGGATCACAAAACATTGAGGGATGCTCAAGCAGAACAAAAATCTTATTATGACACCCATAGTAAGCCACGTAGCCTGACTGTAGAATACAAGGTGTTAGTACTCTTACCCACTAGTGAGAATAAGCTATTGGCCCGATGGCAGGGTACGTATACGGTCCTAGGCCAGGTCACACCCACAACATATAAGATTGAGATACCCAATGGAACCGGTAGGGAATAAATCCATCACATTAATTTACTTAAAAAATGGTATGAGAATACTGAGACCCCTACAAATCTATACATAACCACCGAAAGTGAAAGTGAGATTCCGGTATATCCCACAAAGGTAAACACCCAGACCGAGATACGGATGTCCCAACTGAATGAAAAACTCTCACAAAAACAAAGGAAGCAACTGGAACACTTAGGCCCATATTTAAACTTTTTTAGCGCCGCATTTGCGTCACTTTTTTACGCAAAAGCAGCGCAAACTTACAAAATACAATTGTATTTTGTAAGTTTGCGCTGCTTTTATGTTAAAAAGCGGCACAAATGCAGCGCTACAAAAGTATAAATATGGGCCTTAGTTCTAACTAGCCTAGACGTAGTCTCCAAAACCCCAGACAGGACCCACTTGGTACAGTACCATATACGTACGATTGGGGACAAAGTAGCCCGACAACGACCCTATAGAATACCGGAAGCCAAACGACAAGTAGTGGAACAGGAAGTCAAGACTATGTTTGACGCTGGTATAATTGAGCCCTCTTCCAGCCCATGGTGTTCCCCAGTAGTCCTAGTGCCAAAACCCAATGGGACCACCAGGTTTTACATTGATTTTAGGCAAGTAAATGCTTTGTCTCATTTTGATTCGTACCCAATACCCCGGATTGATGAGTTATTGGAACGTTTAGGACAGGCTGCATATATGACCACCCTGGATTTAATGAAGGGGTATTGGCAAATTCCCGTTAGAACCGAAGATAGGGAAAGGACAGCATTCACCACCCCTCAGGTCTGTATAAGTTCATTGTTCTACCGTTTGGTCTCCATGGGGCACCAGCTACTTTCCACAGTCTCATAGATATGATTCTACTCCTCTTCCAGGCTTATGCAGCTGCATACCTGGATGATATAGGACCTCATTACAACCCTGGCGGTAAATCCCGCTCACCGCCACAGCTCGGAATCTGACAAAATCCAGACACCCAAATAAGTCCGCCACACCAAAGGTCAGTGATAAACTGGCGATAATAAAACCTCCACCGTCAACCAACAGGAATACGCCCACACTATCACGACCCAGGAATCCACGTGGCGGTCTTTCAACCGCGGTATTCCATTTGCGGTACACCACGCTCAAAATACACACACAAAACACAACCAGATTGGACAAAACAAAATACACACACCTGATACACATACACACACCACTCCCACATACCCAATCCAATATAAAACACACACCCACATCACCCACAAACCCTTACTACCAAAAATGAGAAAGAAGGCCAGAGACACCACCAGAAACAACACAAGCATCCCCAGGCACACAACACCATCACTCACACACCATCCACGCACCTCAGACAACACACACAAACACATCCCCTCACACATCACAACCGACACCACCTCACACATCACCCACACCACATCATGGCACCCCAACGACACCCCAGGTTCTCTGAGGAGGAGCTCAGGGTCATGGTGGAGGAAATCATCCGGGTAGAGCCACAGCTATTCGGATCACAGGTGCAGCACACCTCCATTGCAAGCAAGATGGAGCTATGGCGCAGAATCGTCGACAGGGTCAACGCAGTGGGACAGCATCCAAGAACACAGGATGACATCCGGAAGAGGTGGAACAACCTACGGGGAAGGTGCGTTCCGTGGTCACAAGACACCAGATTGCAGTACAGAGGACTGGTGGCAGACCCCCACCTCCTCCTCAACAACTAACAACATGGGAGGAGCAAGTCTTGGCTATACTGCATTCTGGGGGCCTCACAGGAGTAGCAGGAGGAATGAATTCTGGTAAGTCAACTCTTAACTATTACATCCCCCACCCTACCTGCATGCTATCACATACCCACACCCTCACCCTCACCCCATCACTCCAACACCTCACAAATGTCCCACTATCACAATCCACACATCTCAACACCAAGCCCTGAATGCAACACCAAAGCATGGACACCCATCACCAAAGCATGTCCACAACAGATACCCACACAGACCCCAAACCAATTATCACACAAGGTCCTAGACAAGAATGCAAGCACTGGAGTATAGGGGCACTCACCAATTGCACACAATGGCACACATAGATACACTAATCATGCCTTTATACCCCTGCAGGACCCCTACCCAACATCACCGGACAGGACGCTCCAGACATGTTCACTCCCCCCACAGAAGAGGCCCACAGGGATGACAGCAGCTGTGTCCAACTGGATCAAGATGACTAGCCCGGCCCATCTGGGACCTCGGGACAGTCAGTTACCCTGACACTGGCACATGCCACCAAGGAGCCTTCCCCCTCAGGAAACACCAGCACAGCACCCACCCAGCCCGCCCATCCCTCTGTCCCCAGGACAGGTCAAGCAGCAGTGTGTCCAACTCTACAAGGAAACCAGGCAAACCCACCACCCTATGAAAATCAGGGACCTGGGGGAAGTGGGCACAAGGTTCAGGGGACAGAGGCACATGAAAACAGAGGAACTGGGAGGACAGCTGTGCGACAGTGGGAAGACACGCCCAGGGAACCCACTGTCCACGAGGCCCTCTCCAACATCATGGGAGCGTACCATCATTCCCATTAGACGATGGCAACAGTACTGGCCACCTTTCAGGAGACCCAGCGGCTGCAGGAGGAACACTATCTAGGGATCAGGGAGGAACCGAAATCCATCACCACCACCCTGGTCACCATTGTAGGGGTGCTGAAGGACCTTGTCAACACCAGGAGGGACACTGTGGCACAACAAGGGCCCCCTGACACTAGCCTGGATGATGAACAGCCGACCACCTCCGCCGGCGCTAGTGGACAGGAGACACGCCACAGGACCCCGACACCAGCACCCCACCCCCTGCAGATGGAGAACCACCCCTTAAATGGTCCCTGAGATCCAGGAACAAGACAGAGAACAATGCCAAGACCCCCGCCAGGAAATGAGACCCCCCTGAATGTCATCCTTCTGTCTCACTTTGTCACCCTCTCCATCCATCAACTGCCCTAGCTCCACTTCCTATGCCCCTTTGGACAATGCACCTGTGAAACAAATAGACTGGACTCTGTCATGGACATTCCTCCACCATCACCCCTGCCCATTTTACAACCCCCTCCACTTATTTGCAAAGAAATAAACACCCTTGAATCACAAAACAATCTGGAGTCAGTCTGTGCTTTCACAAAAGTGTATTTGCAATAAATATGGAATATAGCAATGTCAATTTTAATGTCAACATACTGATGTAACACAACTCTAGTCCATGAGCTAATATAGCAGAGAACACACATTGGGACCCACACCTGTTAAATGGAAAGGCAAAGTGACAAGTCAGGGTCCATACACTGGGTAAAAGTGACAGACTTATGATAGGTCAAACAATTGTATTAGATGTGTGAGGCAGTGATATCTTCTTACCTGTGTCTCACTGGAAGTATTGCTGGATAAAGTTGTTTCTGTTGTCGATATCCTCTTCTGCTGCCTCCTCTTCTTCACTGTCCACATCCTCCACAGCTCCCACAAGCCCTCTATCTGGACCATCCTCCTGCAGAAAGGGCACATGTCTTTGCAAAGCCAGGTTGTGCAGCATACAGCAGGCCATGATTATCTGGCACACCTTCTTCGGTGAGTAGTAGAGAGAACCACCTGTCATATGGAGGCACTGGAAACTGGCCTTCAGGAGGCCGAAGGTTCTTTCTATAATCCTCCTAGTTCACCCATGTGCTTCATTGTAGCGTTCCTCTTCCCATGTCCTGAGATTCCTCACTGGGGTCAGTAGCCATGACAGGTTGGGGTACCCAGAGTCACCTGCAGATGTTGAGGGACAACTGTTAGACACACACTAACCCGTAGGGACAACCCCAGACCCAGACAACTATTCACAGGGTATAGGGTCCTTGTTCTGACCTATTAGCCACACCAGGTGCCTCTGGAGTTGCCCCATCACATAAGGGATGCTGCTATTCCTCAGAATATAAGCTTCATGCACTGAGCCAGGAAATTTGGCATTCACATGGGAGATGTACTGGTCGGCCAAACCCACCATCTGCACATTCATAGAATGGTAGCTCTTCTGGTTTCTGTACACCTGTTCACTCCTGCGGGGAGGCCATATGTGTCCCATCAATGGCACCTATGATGTTGGGGATATGTCCCAGGGCATAGAAGTCACCTTTCACTGTAGGCAAATCCTCCATCTGAGGGAAAACGATGTAGCTGCGCATGTGTTTCAGCAGTGCTGACAACACTCTGGACAACACGTTAGAGAACATTGGCTGGGACATCCCTGATGCAATGGCCACTGTAGTATGAAAAGACCCACTTGCCAGGAAATGGAGTACTGAGAGAACCTGCACTTGAGGGAGTATTCCTGTGGGATGGTGGATAGCTGACATCAGGTCTGGCTCCAACTGATCACACAGTTCATGGATTGTTGCTCGATCAAGTCTGTAGGTGACTATTACATGTCTCTCTTCCATTGTCGACAGGTCCACCAGCGGTCTGTACACCGGTGGATGCCGCCATCTCATCACCTGCCCTAGCGGACGTGGCCTATGGAGGAGAACAGCGAGCAGAGAGTCAGACAACACTGAGGTATCACAAACTGTCATTTGCACACATTTGTTAATCGGCAATGTGCCTGTTACTGTGTGTATGCAAGGCCTAGATAGGTGTGACGCAGTTATCATTAATGCCATATGGCCCCCTGAAATGGCGGCTGCCTGACATGTAAGGTGGGACAAGGGGATATGAGGTAACTGTGCTGGCGTTCTACACTGTCGCGGTAGGCGGTGGAAAACCGCGGCGCATTCCTGCATTGATTAACATTGGACCCTATGGGTCCCAGGAGCCAATGACGATGTACGGCGGCGGTGACCGTACGCACCGCCGCAGACGTGACCGCCATTTTCTATCTGTACACTCACTTGATACCTGACCTTCAACAGGAGAGGACCTACACTGCAAGTGCTGCTGTGACCTCAGTCTGGAAGCGACGATGGCTCATGTTTCTGGGGAAAGGGCCCCTGTCTTCACTTTGGAAGAGTTGGAGAAGTTAGTGGATGGGGTCCTCCCCCAGTACACGCTACTCTACGGACCTCCAGACAAACAGGTAAGTACACTGTGAGCATGCTGCATGGGCAATCCCTGTTTGGAGTGGTGTGGATGGAAGATACATGGGGGAGGGGTGACTGAGCCCTGCATGAGTGGACTGTGAGTGTATTGCGTCAGGACAAGGGTGGGAATGTGGGCCAATGACTGTGATGGTCCGGACGGTTAAAGTTTTTCCTTGTCCCCTGTACTATTCCTGTAGGTCAGCGCCCACCAGAAAAAGGATATTTGGCGTGCCATCGCCAAGGACGTCCGGACCCTGGGGGTCCACCACAGACGGAGCACCCATTGTCGGAAAAGATGGGAGGACCTTCTCCACTGGAGCAAGAAGACAGCGGAGGCCCAGGTGGGGATGGCCTCCCAACGTGGGAGGGGTGCCCATTGCACCATGACCCCCCTGATGTTCCAGATCCTGGCGGTGGCGTATCTGGAGTTGGATTGGCACTTGAGGGCATCACAGCAGCCACAAGGGGGTGAGTAAAGTCACATCCATCTGACTCTGCACGCATTACGAGGTGTCTGGGTGGTGGAGGTGGGCAGTGGGTTAACCTAGGAGAGGGCGAGCTTTGTAGGCAAGGTCCCTTTGTGAGGCAGGCTATGTGGCACCCCAACCCCACCAGTGGTAAGACCCATCTACAACTAGTCAGGCTCCTGTGACTTCCATGTGTGCAGCAATCAGGCATAGGCCTTGTACCCCATGGCCCTGTGAATAATCTAGGAACTATAAGTGCATGGCGTAGTGCAGAGGGCTGCTGTGTCTGTAGTGTCCGCCAACGGTAATGGTATTGCATGCACTGAACATGTCTTTCTTCTGTCTCCCCCCCCCCTTTTTGTGGTCTCCCTATTCTTGTGTGCTATAGCATCATTAGGCGGAGGAGCAGTGGCACTGGAGCAGGAGGGAGCTGCATCCCACATGGCCCTGGAGGGCGAGACAACAGAGTCTGAAGCCACCAGTGGGACGGAGGGTGAGGGGAGCTCCACGGCGGGGACAGGAGGTGACAGCACCGACAGCGACTCCTCCTCTGATGGGAGCTCTCTTGCGGTGGCAGGCCCCTCTGTGCACCCGCATCAACAGGTACAGCCACCACCTCCCCTACCAGCACCGCCCTCCCAGCAGCCCCTCAGCGTGTGTCCCATGGCCGTTCCCCCAGGAGGGTGGGCATCTCCTTCGCCCAAGGCACCTCAGGCCCTGCCCCAGTCAGCCCTGCAGCCCTCAGTGAGGAGGCTATTGACCTCCTGAGATCCCTCACTGTTGGGCAATCTACCATTGTGAATGCCATCCAGGGTGTCGAGAGGCATTTGCAACAAACAAATGCATACCTGGAGGGCATTCATTTTAGCCAGGCAGCCCAACAGAGAGCATTTTAGTCTCTGGCCTCAGCACTGATGGCAGCCATTGTCCCTGTGTCCAGCCTCCCCCCTCCAACTTCCTCCACCCAGACCCAATCCCCAGTACCTCGGCCTATCCCAAGCACACCATCAGACCAGCATGCACACACCTCAACACACAAGGGTGGCTCAGGCATACATAAGCACCACACATCCCACAGGCATTCACACAGGCATCATACCCATGCAGACATACCAACATCCACTGCCTCCACTGTGTCCCCCTCCTCCACGTCGTCCTCCTCCTCCCTCCCTGTCTCAACTCCACTCACACATGCATGCACTACATCTTCAGCCACTACCTCCATCACCAGCACGCCCATCACCACACACCGCTCACGTGCACTCACCACCCCACTACCATTCACACATCCCCTGTGTCCTCTCCCAGTGTGTCTGTGAGCCCTCCTCCCAAAGAACACAAACGCAGGCACACACCCACCCAACAGTTATCCACCTCTCAACAGCCTCCAGCCCATGCACCTTCACCCAAATTCAGCAAACGTACCCCTCCTACAACCACTACCACTTCCTCCACTCCCAAACCCCATCCATCTACCCATCCCAGTGTGTCTAAAAAATGTTCCCTGGCTAAAATTGACCTCTTCCCTACACCTCCCCCCCCATCCGTCCCCTAGGGCCATGCTTTCCAGGTCCCAATCCAGCACCTCAGCCACCACATCAGCAGGCACAGTGGTGCCAGCAACTGCGGGCTATTGGAGTGCACCAACCAACAGGGCTGCCAGTGTGCAAAGGAGCGAGGGCAATGACATTCCGCCACCTGCAAAAGTTAAAAAGTTGCCCACATCCCGGAGGGAGAAGCAGAAAACACCTGCCACCAAGGGCTCAGGGAAAACGAAAGGGCATAGTGGCAAGACAGCTGCGCCACCATCCAAAGTGGGGAAGGGCCAGAAAATAAAGGGCAAGTCAGGAGAGGGCATGGTGGCACTGACAATGGAACCAGTGTCACACCTTCTGTCCACGTCGACGCCAACCTGTAAGGTGGAGAAGACCGCCACCTGCACCGCCACCTGCACCGCCACCAGCATCGCAGTCACTGAGCCCGCCACCAGCACCGCAGTCACTGAGTCTGCCACCAGCACCCCAGTCACTGAGCCCACCACCAGCACTGCCGCCGCTGAGACCGCCACCAGCACCACCGCCACTGAGCCCGCCACTGAGCCCGCCACCAGCACCGCCACCACAGGGCCTGCCGCCAGCACCGATGCCACTGAACCCGCCACCAGCACCGATGCCACAGGGCCCGCCACCAGCATCGCTGCCACAGAGGCCGCCTCCAGCACTGCCACGACTGACCCCGCCGCAAGCACTGCCAGCGACCCCGCAACATCCTGAGCCAGTGGCACCACCGCAGACATGGCTGCCATCCCCAGTGGTCAGTCGTCCGAGGCTGGTGGTCAGTTCCAGGAACCTGGGCAGCTTCGATGATGCATGGCTTTCAGTGGAAAAAGGCATCCACTACCTCAGTCCTTGGCAGGATGAAGCACTCTGGGCACAAAGCTCCCTACAGAACCAGTGGAGAAAGGCATCCACTACCTCAGTCCTTGGCAGGATGAAGCACTCTGGGCACAAAGCCCCCTCCAGAACCAGTGGAGAAAGGCATCCACTACCTCAGTCCTTGCCAGGATGAGGCACTCTGGGCACAAGGCCCCCGCCAGAACCAGTGGAGAAAGGCATCCAATACCTCAGTCCTTGGCAGGATGAAGCACTCTGGGCACACAGACCCCTCCAGAGCCAGTGGAGAAAGGCATCCACTACCTCAGTCCTTGGAAGGATGAAGCACTCTGGGCAAAAAGCCCCCTCCAGAACCACTGGAGACTGTTATCCACTTGAGAGACTGTGGCTTTGCACTTCCCAGGATAAAGCAGTGGGCAACCCACCCACTGAAGAGATTTGAGAGACTGCGGCTTTGCACTCCCCAGGAAAAAGAATTGGGCAAACCACCCACTGGAGAGACTTGAGAGACTGTGGCTTTTCACTCCCCAGGATACAGCAGTGGGCATGGAGCCCCCTCGTGGAACAGTGGCGTTGTGCATTCATCAGGCTGAGGTGCCCCCCATACCCCTCCCACTAAGGTGCCTGTTTCATTTCGATCTGATGCCCCTGCAGTGTTCTCTCCGTTTGACATCTAGTAACATGTGTGGGCCTCGCCCATGTATTTTGGACCCAGTGGTCCACGGACAATAATTGGTGCACTATCCGGACTTGTGTAGTTGGTATACATAATTGTATATCCTGTATTTCGAGTTTTGACTACTGGATTTTTCATGATTACAATCGTTCAACTCATTTCCTTTTATCCCTGCGTTCTTCCAGGAGGGGGTGGGGGGGTGTATATTTAATGTTGCGCCATGTATTTGTGTGTATGTTATAGTGGGTGACGGTGGGGGTGTTGCGTGTGTGTGTCACTCTCTTTTCCCTCCCCCCTCCCCTGTGTTGTGGGTGAAGTACTCACCGTGGTCATCGCCGCCATCTTTGGTGCTCCTGATAGAGGAGCAGGAAGACCATCGCAGGGAGTATCTGGAGTTCTGGCTCCATGACGTTCTGGTTCCTCGTAGGGTGTGGAGAGGTGAGTGTTTTCCCTTCCAAGTCCTGTTTCCGCCGTGTTTTTGTTCGTGTTGGTTCCACCCCGTAAAAGGTGGCGGATTGGCATCTTGTGATAGGGTGGGCGGTACATTGTCTTCCACCTGTCTGTTGGCAGTGACCGCCGCAGTGTTTGTTTCTACCGCCGTGGCGGTCGGAGTGTTAAAGTGGCTGTCTATATTGGCGGTTTCCGCTGTGGTCGTGATTCCATTTTCTTTACCGCCGGCCTGTTGGCGGTCTTACCGCAGCTTTAACACCGAGCGCCAGGGTTGTAATGAGGGCCATTGTTATTAATAGTGCTACTTGGGAGGAGCACCTCGACCATTTACGCTACATAATACAAGCATTACGTACAGCCCACCTTACTGCAAATCCTGAGAAGTGTAAATTGGGACAGAAAGTACTAATACTCTTACCTTCCTCTGAAAATAAGCTTCTGGCCAAATGGCAGGGTCCATATGCGGTTTTCCAACAGTTAACCCCTGGTACCTACCGCCTGGATGTACATCATGCCCTAAAACAGGACTAATCTACCACATAAATCTCTTTAAAAAAATAGGAAGAAGAAGATCCTTCCCTGATACCATCTGCCTCACTAATCACTACCTCTAATCCCTAACCATTGAGTTACCACCTAATAAGGAGTAGGGAATCGCACTAGTACCAGGCATAAGGATACATTACCACCAACACAAAGAACCCAGTTACGGACTCTTATCAAAAACCATTCAGATGTCTTTTCCATCACCCCGGGCCTGACCTCATTAGTAGAGCATTACAGCCAGACCAAAGAGGGTGAAACTGTCAGTTTGAAGCCCTACTGAATACCTGAAGCCCAAAGGCTAATAGTAGAACCGGAAGTCGATCACATGCTGGATGGAGGTATTATAGAACCCTCAGTCAGCCCCTAGTGCTCCCCTGTGGTGCTGGTGCTGAAACCAAAAGGCTCTGTTTGTTTTTGCATTGATTTTTGTCAGTTAAACTCTGTCTCCAAGTTTGACTTGTATCCAATGCCCCGTGTTGACGAATTACTGGAAGGGCTGAGACAGGCCCGATACCTGTCCAGCCTAGACTTGACAAAGGGATATTGGCAGATACCCCTATCCCAGTCAGTTGGGGAGAAAATAGCTTTTTCCAGTCCTTTGGGACTGTATCAGTTTAAAGTCCTACCCTTTGGACTATATGGGGCCACTTTCCAATGGCTCATGGATACTCTGTTGAAATCCTGTAATCCCTATGTGGTGGCTTATCTAGATGACATAGGCCCTCATTATGAACATGGCGGCAATCACCGCCGACCATCGTGGCGACGGTGAACAGAAGACCGCCAGTGGCGGTGAACAGCACACCACCATATAATGATGGCAAAAACTCCAGCTACTGTCAGGGCCCATGATGGCTGAAAGGCTTCACACTTCACCCCGCTACCTCCATACAGACAAATCCTCCGCCCATCAAATAATGATGCACAAATCACTGTGGTGGATAGTGGATGTCGAACGACCAGCAATGGGACCCAACAACAAGAAATGCACACATTGGCAGGTTTGAAACCCACACACTTGACACATCCACAACACCATAAAACACCCACATACACACCCCAACAAACCTTTGCAATGCCAATTGCATGAATGAGACTGACAACACAACACACAAACACTGAACACAACATAATAAGCATCCACTATTCACAGATAGGGAGCTAAGGACCATGGTGGGCGAAATACTGAAGGTCGAGCCGCAATTTTTTGGTGCACAGGTGCAGCAGACAACCATTGCCAGGAAGATGGAGTCATGGCAGACGATTGTCAACAAGGTCAACGCAGTGGGAAACCATCCACGTACAAGGGACGAAATCAGCAAGAGATGGAACTACCTGCGCAGGAAGGTGAGGTCAGTGGCATCCAGGCACAACATTGCGGTACAGAAGACTGGTGGAGGACCCCCACCTACACCCCCGACTATGCCGACTGGGAAGAGAAGGTACTGGCTATCCTGCACCCTAAGGGCCACACTGGACTCACTGGAGGACTGGACTCGGGTAAGTCAGCTACAATTACTTCATATCCACCACACCTGTAATGCATGTACCACCCCACCCCTCCCACTACCACAAAGACCACATCCCCACCCAGGCCACAACATCCATATCCAGTCACCCTACATGCCCACAAACCCACTAACAGGCCCACATCCCTCCCCATGTGCACAGTCGCCCACCCCTGCAAGGATTCACAATGGCACTACTGCACCCACAATGCACCTCCACCCCCCATGGAAAATGAAGGGATAATTCCACATGAGGACCCTGCATGGCCCGACTGGGGCATAAAAGCACAAAATAGGGCAGAGCTGTGCATCCATTTCCGAATTAGCACATGTAACATACATGTTCATTCCCCCCACACAGGCACCACCACCCATGCCACCCGGAAGGAAAGGCCAAGGAGTGCCAGCACCCCACATGTAGACAGAGGCCCTGCTCAGGAGACTGAAGAGGGATGTATGGACAGTGAGGAATACCCTGGCCCGTCACATAGTCCTGGGCTGTCTACCTCCAGCAGCCCCACCCAGGATACCACTGACAGCCCTACTACCCAGCCAACACCATCAGCTCTGGCCAAACGACCCTACACCAGTGTCTCCAAGCCACAGACTGGTGGACCACATGTAGAGAGGCCACAGTCTCCACCCACCAACAGGCAGGACGATGATGGCCCCAGTACAAGTGGGACTGCCAGACAAGGCACAGGGGGCAAGGGCCAGTGGGAGGGCATCAGTGGCCCATTGGGGTGCCAAAGGATGAATTCTGCAGCTCTGGAGGTGATCTCTGAGGTCCTGGGAGCATACCACCATACCTAGGACAGGATGAGCCAGATCCTGGCCACCCTGGAGCAGAATCAAAGGCTGCAGATAGCACAACACCAAGAGGCCATGGACCAATGGAAAAAACTCAATGCAATGTCCACCATTGCAGGGGTGCTGCAGCACCACTACCCTAGCCTTCCTGAGACACCCACCTGCAAGCCCCTACCACCAGCCAGGACCCTGTCCTGCCATCAACATGAGCAGCGGCTACTGGACTGGTGGCACTGCCAGAGGACACACAGGAGACTAGCACCCCTAGCCCTGCAGCCTATCACCAGTCACTCAAACGTGCCCTCAAACCCAGATATGGCACTGGAACACCTTCCAAGACCAAAGCCCCTACAAAGAAGTGACTCTGCTTTGAACTGTCTCCCAAGTGTGCCACTGTGCTACCATGTTGACCTGCCAATACCAATACAACATCTACCAAGGGACAAATGGACCAATACCCACTGCCACCAACAGCTGAGCCCATGCCCCAAAGTATGGATATGCACCATGAGCCCAATCCATCTCACTGTACAGCTAACTTATAATTTTGTGACACTTAATAAAACACATCTGCACCAAATCTTATGTCCTCTGTCATTATGAGTATACAATTGTGGGTGTGTATGCATTAGCCAGTCAATTTCATAATCATACCTTTATTGCAAGGAGGGAATTCCACGCACTTTAGTGTCTGAAGTAAGTCAGAATGTACACCATTTCGGTTACCCAGGCACATGCCACCACAGTCTTCAGTTAACAGTTTACACTACGCAGTGAAGACAACAGAATAGTTACTGGAAGTATAGGAAGATCAGATGGTTCCTGGAGTTGACATCTTCCCCCTATTCATCCTCACAATTACTCTCATCCCCACTCAGATGTTGCATGTCTGGTTGGACAGCACCCTCCTCCTCTAGAAGGGGGAGAGCCTTCCTCAAGGCCAAGTTGTGCGCATGCAGAAGGCCACCACTATCCTACACACCTTCTCAGGGCTAGGATCCCCCAGAGAGATGGAGGCAACAAAATCTATCCTTTAGGAAACCTATAGTGTGCTCAATAACCCTCCTAGTATGTCCATGGGCCTAATTATAATTCCTCTCTGCATCTGACCTGGGATTCCTCACAGGTGTCAGGAGCAATTGCAAGATGGGGTAGCCAGAATCACCTGCAAAAGTGGGCTAAGAGTACTTTAACAAACTGTCAATACTTGCATACAGCTTGGCTGTCAGCTATGTACTGATCCAGTGTCATACACACTCACCTTTGAGCCAACCTCTGTCCCCTTGTAGTTGTTCCATTATGTGTGGCACACTGCTGTTCCTCAGGACAAAGGAATCATGGACTGAGCCTGGAAACTTGCCATTGACATGTGATATGTACTGGTCAGCAGTGCACACCAATTATATGTTCATGGAGTGGAAGTTTTTTCGATTCCTATACACCTGTTCATTCTCTCTTGGGGGTATGAGAGCTATGTGGGTTCCATCAATGGCACCTATTGCATGGGGGATTTTAACAAAGGCATAAAATCCAGACTTGATGGCAGGTAGTGCAGCCCTTTGGGGAAACTGGACATATGTCTGCAGGTGTTGGACGAATGCATCCAGGAATTTTGACAGGGTGAGTCTGAACATTGGCTGTGAGAACCCTGCACCCATGCCCACTGTCCCCTGAAATGAGCCTGTAGCCAGAAAATGGAGCACAGATTGCACTTGCACTTCAGTAGGGATGCCATACTGATTCTGATTAGCCTGTCTAAGTACAGGATCCAGTAAAGCACAGAGTTCATGAATTGTTGAACGATTGAGTTTGTAGGTGACAATGATGTGACATTCATCCATGGTTTCCAAAGAGGTCTGTACACAGATGGGGCCCTCCCTCCCCACGTGGGCCTGTACCTATGGGGGATGAAAGAACACATATAAGGGTCACACAAACACGTTCCCAACAGGTTGTAAATGTATTAATGGATGTGCAATACATAGGTTACACAGACAGACGCTATGGATTAAATACAGCGTCTGGCACATGTGTGCAGCGTTATCTCTGTTGTAATGGCATCCCAGTGTGGACACATTTCATAAGATGGATGCATGTGAGGATCAGTCACTCATGTGAGCAAGCGACTAAGGGCTGAGCTTTTGAGGTGCTGAATGGGGCCCCTGGCCAGGATATACGTACGTGGTGCTAGCAAGATGGCAGCCTCCTGCCATCCAGGTTTGAGGGAGTGGAAGTGACATAATTCCGCTGGCAGTAGTCATCATGGCGGAAGGCGGTGTCGACCACCCTGCACCCACTCATTGGATTACATGGTTGTCAATGGGGAACCTGGCCCAATTATGATCGCTGCCGGCAGTGACGGTGCACACCGCCGCGGAACGTAAGCCATGTCGTCACACCCATGATACTTGACTCCTGATTTCCGTGCAAGCAAGTACTCCACTGTGTGTGCTGCTTTGTCCTGACTGTGGTTACCCCAGTGGTGCGAGTCACAGGGGAACGGGCCCCTGTCTTCGCCACAGAGGAGTTTGAGAAGCTGGTGGACAGGGTCCTACCCCTGTATGCCAAGATATAAGGGCGACCAGAGGAGCAGGTGAGTTGGCGGATGTCTTGCTTGGATGTTTGTGATGGGGAGGATGCCTGTATGCATGTGTCTTCGATTTGTAACTGCACAGCCATAGATTGTGTGGCATGCACTGTTTGTGAGTTGATGACATGTCTTTTTGAAATGTCCGTTCCATAGGGGACGACATGCCATCTGTATAAAATGCCCACATCCTCACGTCTGTTTTTCTGCTCTGTGTGTTCCATTCAGGTCAGCACCCATCAGAAGAGAGAACTGTGGCAAGCCATCGCCAAGGAAGTGCGGGCCCTGGGGGTCTACAACTGGTGGAGCACCCACTACAGAAAGCAGTGTGAGGACCTGAGGTGCTGGGCCAGGAAGACCTGCGAGGCCCAGCTGGGGAAGGCCTCCCAACAAGGAAGGGGTACCCGTCAGACCCTAACGCCCCCCAATGGCCCGCATTTTGGTGGTGGCCTATCCAGACTTGGATGGGCGTTTGAAGGCAGCACAACAGCCACAAGGGGGTGAGTACCAACAGTGTTTAATACTACTTTGATGGATGTGTTTGGGTGCTGTGGAATGTATGCTGTCTAGTGGCAGGCACTCAGACAGGTGTATTATTGCAGTCCTGCCCCCCATAAACACGGAAATGGTGTGGGACAGGTGTGGATGGTCCAAATAGGCCCATGGGGGTTCACCTTTCTTTACTCTTGGATGCTATCTGGGCCCATTGACTAATGGGTGCATTGGCTGGGCCCCCCATGTGTGTCGGTCACACAGTTTCTCAGGTCCATGTGTAATGGGGTGTATTCTGGGGTAGTGGCCACTTGTCAGGGGCACAGTCATGACTATTGTTGTAGGTGCTGCGTGTAAATGTGTGTGAGGTGGATGGGGGTGTGTGTGAACCAGGAATCTACATTCATTCAGGTATTTACAGACTTCTCCCATATTTTGTCTCCCACCCCTGTGCTCTTGGGTCCTTTGTGTACATCAGCATCATCTGGCGAGGGCGCAGTGGCACCGGCGAGTGGGGATGCAGCAGCCCACAGTTCCAAGGAGGCAGAGTCGATGGATGCCAAGGTGACCAGTGGGTTGGAGGGTGAGGGGAGTACCACATGGGAGGCAACTACCACTCCAACAACCTCTACCCCTTCCAGCACTCCACTCCCTTCACCCATCCCAAGCACACATGCAGACAGCCATGCACACACATCAACACACAAGAAGCACACAGACAAACACAAGCACCACACTTCCCACCACAGGCATAAACATGCCCAACATACAAAGGCACACACAACAACATCCACTTCCCCCACTGTGTTCACCTCTCCCGCCTCCCTGTCTGTCACCTCACTATGCACACCCACAAGCACTGCACCCTCAGTCACTGCTGCTGCCCCCATTCTTGCAGTCACCACAACATCTGACATCCAGTTTTCCACCCCAGACACCACTCCTGCACTCACCCAACTACATTGACTGACACATGCAGCACACTCACCAGACCTGAAAACACCCAGACAACATCCATGTACACTGGCAGCCTGTCTATTCCCACTGTGTCCACCCCCCCAAAAACACTCAAACATTCACAGACACCCACACAACACAACACACATCCACCACACATAAGCATACTGTTCAGGCACCTGCTTCCACGTCCTACACCTGGTACAAGCACTCCCTCTACCTCCACTCCCACACCTTCCTCCAAATCCACCCCAACTGCCCCTAAGAAACTTTTCCTCTCCCGTGTTGATCTGTTTGAACCCACTGGCCCACCCCGTCCCTAAATGTGCACATCTCCTTGCCCAATCCACTCCTTCCTCGTCGAAATCTGCCCTAGTCCATCCTTCCCATTTCCGTGCCCCTTCCTCAGGGAGGAAGAAGCCCTGTGTTGCCCCAAGTCCCTCTGTCACCCCCCAATCCAAGCGCACTCCCCCACCTTCCAAGGGCAAGCCCAAACCCTGTCCACCTCCCAAATATAAGCCCAACCCCCCTCTTCCAGGCATAAGTCCCCACCCTGCCACCCCCGCCCCTGTTCCCTGAGGTGCCTGGTTGCCCCATTGATGTCCCTTTACAGTGGAGTATCCTGTGCACATGTGGGAGTCAAGTCCGGCCTATTTGAGCCCTTCAGGGTATTCTTTATGGACTGGCCAATAGCCTTATTCAGACATTACATTGTTCTACGCATATTAAAGTTTGAGTGCTCAGTGGTGCTGTTGGCACAATGTGGTGACATTTTTCATTGTTTCATTGATGGGGTATGATGTGCACATGTGTGTACTTTGGTGCCGGACTTTGTTATCTTGTATTGGGTAAGTACATCTTGTTCTAGTGTGTATGGTGTGGGATGGTGTGAGGGGTTGGGAGTGCGTTGCAGGGTGGGTGGGGTGGGTGTGTAACTGTGCCCTTTCTTCCCATGTGTAATAGGTTGCGGTGCTTACCTTCGTTGTCTTTGTCGGTGGTCACGGTTGCGGAGGTACATGTCAAGGAGCAGCACTGGCATTATTTGCAACTCTTTCTCCATGTCTACTTCGGCATGTTGTGTGTACCTCAGGTGAGTGTTTCCTTTTATCTAGTTTGTTTCTGCCACGCAACAGCGGTCTTGTGCTTAATTATTTCGTGGGCAGGTGGGACCTTTCCGCCAGCCTGTGGGCAGCCTCCTCTGGCTTCTTCGCCACTCCAGTGATGGCGGTGTGTGGCTAGACCGCTACTTGTTTCTCATGTACTTTATTATTTGGCAGTCCAGACCCCCAGCCTGTTGGCAGTAGTTACCACCACCGCTGGCGGTGCAGTGATTCCCGCCATGTTCATAATGACCACCATAGTGATATACATTCCCACCTGGGAACAGCATCTGAAGTATTTGGAAGAGGTACTGCAGACTCCCTATGGGGCCGGTCTTACTGGAAGCCCCGAGAAATGTAATCTTGCTAAATCATCCATAAAGTAAGTCATTGAGGATGGTGTCATGAACGGAAAGCACGTTAAGCAAGTTGATATACAGTAGAAATACTTTAGGTCAAACGCACTTTGAGTGGATGGAAATTCATATGCATTTTATGGAATACGTTAAGAGCGACACGCGCGTACTGAATATAGTTGCTCGTCTGTACTGGAATAAAAACGAGCTGCGATGTGAATGACATGCGTGCACCTGATTTGGAACTGCATCGTGTGGCGCGTCTGCACTCAAATGTAAACAGACTGCGACTTGTACGCCCAGTGTGTTGTCAATATCAATTGATACACATCATGCATGAAAGATCACACAACAAACTTCACGTTTTTCATAAATTCTAATAAATAGAAAGGGATAATAAATATAATAAAAGGAAGGAAAAAGAATGTCAACAAAAAAAAAGGTAAGCTCTAAAGCAAAGGCACACTGAGACTGAAGTATATTTAAAAAAACATGTTTTGAAAGTACCACGTCGCGCAAAGCTTAATTAAGTCAATTCAGTATGAATTGATTAGCTTACTGTGGGGGTCATTCTGACCCTGACAGGCGGCGGAGGCCGCCCGCCAGAGTTCCCCCCTCCAGAACACCGCTCCGCGGTCATAAGACCGCTGCGGTGATTCTGGCTTTTGCACTGGGCTGGCGGGCGGCCGCCAAAAGGACGCCCGCCAGCCCAGTGCAAAAGAGCCTTCCCACGAGGAAGCCGGCTCAGAATTGAGCCGGCGGAGTGGGAAGGTGCGACGGGTGCAGTGGCACCCGTCGCGTATTTCAGTGTCTGCAATGCAGACACTGAAATACAATGTGGGGCCCTCTTACGGGGGCCCCTGCAGTGCCCATGCCATTGGCATGGGCACTGCAGGGGCCCCCAGGGGCCCCACGACAACCCATACCGCCATCCTGTTCCTGGCGGGAGAACCGCCAGGAACAGGATGGCGGTATGGGCTGTCAGAATCCCCCATGGCGGCGCAGCAAGCTGCGCCGCCATGGGGGATTCCCAGGGCAGCGGAAAACCGGCGGGAGACCGCCGGTTTTCCCTTTCTGACCGCGGCCAAACTGCCGCGGTCAGAATGACCTGCGGGGCACCGCCAGCCTGTTGGCGGTGCTCCCGCCGACCCTGGCCCCGGCGGTAGTGAACCGCCGGGGTCAGAATCACCCCCTGTGTGTCTAGTTGCTCCAGACAAGAACTTCCTCTGAGAGAAAGGGTTCTAATGAAATAGAGGAAGGACAGCACACAACATATAAAGGGGACTACCAACCAGCAACTAGACCACAGTAAATGTTTACTACCACCTGGGAACTAGACCAAGGTGAGTGTTTAGAATAGACTCACTTTGCTTATTATTATACACATTCCTGTGACTATACGGTTCATTAGTTCATTGACCATGAAAAACATCACTGAACCACCTTTTTTTTTGGCTGTTCTAGGAGAACCACCTATTAAATGGCAGAAATGGAATAAAGTATTTAAAAGATATGCCAAACTATGCGGAGCATCTTTAAGTGCAGAAAGGAAAACTGCCTTACTGTTACACTGCTTGGGTTCAGAAGAGGTATTTGACAATCTTCTGGAAATACTTTATGAAAAATTAAATGAATATGAAGCATGTATAGAAAAACTCGAAAGACATTATGGCCCTCATTATGACAATGGCGGTAAAAACCGCCTACTGCCACAGCGACAGCCGCCAAAAGACAGGCACTGCGGCTACCATCCAGTCATCAAATTATGACCACATCCGGATTTCTGCCACAAGAAGGGTGGAAATCCAGCTGTGGTCATATTGGCGCATGGTGGTAAGGTGGCACTGCTACCACCAGCAGCGCCACACCAGTAGACCACCGCCAACCCCGTCCCGTCCCCTGCCGGAAAACCCCCTGGATACAGGTAAGTCAGGTTCCCGACAGGGGACAGGGGTAGAGAGTGTTGTGTGTGTGTGGGGGGGTGTGTGCATGTATGTGTGAGTGTGTGTGTGAATGTGAGTGTGTGTTTAATGTTGTTTGCGTGCATGTATGCATGAGTGTGAGTTTGTGTATGATTGGAAATGTGAATGCGTTTCTGCATGTAAGTGTGGATGTGTGTGTGAATGAATGAATGCATGCATGTATGCGTGCATGTCTGTGTGAATGAGTGTGTGTCTGCTTGTGTGTGTATGAGGGAGGTTGGAAGGGAGGGGGAGCGTGGATGAAGAGGGGTGGGGGATTTCTGTGAAGTGGTGGGGGGGGAGAAAACTATACAACAATTTTAAGAAAGATGGCTTCCTCATGTAAGTTTAGTCCATTACTAGAAGAAAGGATCAGAGATCAATTTATGCTTGGATGCAACATAGAAAAAATAAGGGCAGAGATTTGGCAAAAGGATGATTCATCATTAGATGAGGTATTGGTAATAGCAAAGAAAATTGAGCACTCTCAAACGTGTTGAACTCATCAAGAAGGAAGAATGTAAAGGTGATAGTGTGCAAGTAATTAAGAATATTGCAGGGAAGCATGAAGCTCAGGGAGCAAATACTTATAAAAAATAAAAGAAGAATATCTTCTAGGGGAAGTGATTTTACTGTAGCAAACAGGGACAAATGGCTAATGATAAAAGTTGCCCAATAATTGAAATGAAATGCAGTCATTGTAAGAAGAAAGGTCACCTTGCAGCTGTATGCAGAGCAAAAGGTGGAAAGGGCAGCATTTATTAAGTCAGGGAAGAGCCTGATTTCAAAGATGATAATTATACTGATTTTGAATGTGGACACATTTTTCTTCAAATCATAGGAGGGAAAAGGAAAAGTCAGATTGGTGAAGTGATGGTAGATGTTGAAGGAACTAGTCTTTTTTTACTTTGGAGTCAAAATTACCATAGATTCGAAAGAATTTTACCTGAAGAAACCCAAAGACAAAGTTAAATTGTTCAAACTGGAAATTAGACCATACGCCTATGATGGAGAACCTATTGAATTACATGGATACTTTTAGGGTTTACTCTAATTTAAACATAAATATACTAATGCAAAGATTTATGTATCTAAAAAAAGGTGACAGCATTTTAAGTTAGTTTAATCAAAAAGATGTAGGGGTAGTTATTGATCCAAATACTGATCCACCGATAAGGATGAGAGAACAGGTGTTTGTAAATACAGTCAAAGAACGAGATATAGAAAATGAAAAACAGGGTGCGACTGCAGATGTTTTTCTGGAGAATCTAAAATTGAAAGTTCCCATGGTTTTTCAAGATAGGTTGGGGTGTCTTTGACATTATACCCATCACATTTGATTGAAAGAAGGGGCAAAACCTGTGTGCAGAAAGGTTTGTAATGTTCCAGTGGCACTGCGTGAGGAAATGAGAATGGAATTGGAAAATCTTAAAAAGTAAGGAATAATTGAAGAAGTAGATGGGACAGAATGGCTGTCCCCAGTGGCTGCAGCCAGGAAAGCTAATGGAAATCTAAGGCTATGCATTAATTTGAAGGAACCAAATAAAAATTTAGTAGTAGATAAATATCCTTTGCCAAACATATCAAATATGTTGATGTTGCTTCAAGGAAAGAAAGTATATTCTATCATAGATGTCAGATCAGCATATCATCAAATAAGGGTGGATGATGAATTTAAAGCTCTCACTGCCTTCATCATGCCATTTGGGACATTTAGGTATACAGGGCTACTATTTGGATTAATTTCTGCAGCCTCAGTGTTCTAAAGGGAATTGGAGAAGGTATTGAAGGATCTCAAAGGCATATGAATCTATCAAGACAATGTTCTGGTATTTGGACAACTTTGAGCATGAAGAAAGGGTACTGAGTGTTTTGGAGAGACTTAGAGAATATGGTTTAACTAGAGAAATGTAAATTTCAAAGAGGCTTCATAGAGCATTTAGGTCACACAATCACTGGGGAAGGCATTGCTCTTTCAAAAGAGATTTGGTGAATGCAATAAAAGGTTTAGAGTCACCATCTAATAAGGAAGAACTGATGAAGTTCACTGGAATGGCTGAATACTATTGCATGTTTGGGAAAGGCGTTGCAGAGATTTGGGTGACTATGAAGAAATTGCTATGAAAAGGTGTGCGATTTGTGTGGAGTAAAGAGTGTGCGAGGGAATTTAAAGAGATAAAAAAAAATTAGAAAAGGCTCCTAAATTAAAGAATTTTAACTCCAATTCCAAACCAGTATTAATTACTGATGCCAGCACAAAAGGTTCTGGGTGCTGTTTAACAACAAAGTGAATGTAATTCAGAGCATGTTTTTTGTCTGTATCATGAGCCCTGAGAGATGCTGCACTAAGTTACTCAGTGATTGAGAGGGAAACTCTTACTGTATATTGGGCTATTAATAAGTTAAAGAATGTATTGTGGGGAAACAAATATGAAGTAAGAACAGATCACAAACCTCTCTGTGAAATCTATAAGAGAAAGGGTATTGATGAGATATTAAGTAGAATCACAAAATGGGTGGTATCACTGCAAGATTTTGACTTTGAAATCAAATATATACCTGGAGCAGAAATCAGGGTGGCTGACACATTGTCAAAGTTAATGTAGATAGATGGAAGAGACCAAATGGGAGAGGAAAGTGATGTAAATCAAGATGAGGAAACGGTGTGTGAGATTGAAGACAATGAGTTTGAAGACAGTACCATAACTGAAGTAATATGGTGGAACAAATGTGAATCCGATAGTAAAATGTTAGAAGTGATATCCTTAATAAAAGGAGGTTGGAAGAGTAGGAATGAAGGAAGTTTGGAAACTCAAAAGTAGTGGCATGTTAAAGAGGAACTATCAGAAAGAAAGGGTTTGTTGTCCAGGGGAACAAGGATGGATTCCCCACTGTATTATGATAGGAACTTGTATCTGTTGCACATTGTGGTCATCAGGGCATGTCAAAAACCAAAGAAAGGTTACGGTTAACATACTGGTGGCCAGCCATGTCCGGTAGAAAGAACAATAAGGGAGTGCATGCAATGTATAATGAGTGAGAAAACTGTTAAACCTAAAGTTCAGCCAATGAAGATTAGAGATCGACCTACACATCCTTGGGAGGAAGTAGCCCTCAACATTTTAGGTCCGGTCCATGGCGAAGGATGTGACACGTATCTCATAATTCTGATTTATTTATTTTCAAGGTGGCCAGAGGTCATGTTTACTAGAGTTATTGAAACAAAACACATAATACATTTTCTGGGAGTTTTTTGTGAGAGAGGGTATTCCTAATGCTATACTCACTGATAATGGAGTACAATTGGTCTCTAAAGAAATGGAAATGTTTTTGAGAGCCTATGCTATATGACACAAGAAATGTGCGCTGTGTCATCCTAAATACCAGTGGCATGGTAGAGCATCTTAATAGGGTGCTAAAGGAAACTATAGCTATGGCTAAAGACCATGGTCTAAATTGAAAGAAAGAGGTGGTCAAGAGAATTGATGCATATAGAGTTTCACCTCACTCTATTACAAGGAAAACCCCTTTTGAGTTATTTAGAGCCAGTCACCATAATACTTCTGTAGCACCAATCTGGGTGAATGATATGAAATTGAGAACAGACCAGAATTGGAGAATAAGGGAGTACAAGAAAACAGAAGCCCACAAAACAAATTTTGATACAAGAAAGTCTGTACAGGAAACAGAGGTCAAAGTAGGAGATTGGATATTGATAAGAAAACATGTGAAGAAAGGAAGGGGTGTAGGCATGTCAAAATCGGTAAGAGTAGCCAAGTTGTTCACCAGTCAGGACACAAGATTTTAGAATTTTGAATTTTAATCGTGTGGTGGTGCTCAAGCGTAATATAGCTGAGAAAGAACTTAATGGTGAACTTGATGGTGGGGATTTACGAACAGGTGTCAGAAAATCTTACAGAAAAATTGTGACCCCAAAATATTTAGAAGAATATGTTAAGTAGATACTATGGTTGATAGAATTTCATATCTCTTGTACATATTATAGTGTAAGTGTGTTTATGTGTAATGAATAATAATAGTATTTTTATTTTTTTTGTTTAAAGGAGGGAGGTGTGCAGTATTCATTAATAAAGGTGTGTAGTATTTATTAAAAGGCATGAGCTAAGTGGAGTTGCTCTGCTCCAAATCAGAATGTGATAGAGTCAGAGTGGAATGTGAAGGGGAGAACAGGAGGAGCTGTGTGGCAGTGATACTAAGAGATGAGACCTTCATTGCTGAATAAAACATAAGCTTAACTACAATCTATGTTCCTGGATTTCATACGAGAAACCACTATGTTACAAAGCCCCTTTAACCCCTAGGGCACCCCGGACGAGCTGGTCTCACCCTCGGCACTGAGGACAAGACTAGCTTGTCCTGCTATGGGCACAGATGGCCGAGCACCCCCATCCCCTGGGCAGATATGGAAGGGGAATCGCTTCCTCTTCCACCCCCGCCCCTCCCCTTAACCCCTGTGGCATCTGATGACAGCAAAAGCATTTCTCCACCGATCACGTGGAGGGGGCAGAGAGGCATGAAAGGAGAGGAAAGGCCTTTCCTCTCCTTTCATGTCTCTCTTAGCATTTCTGCTGCATAATCGCGATGCTATCGGCAGCAGAAATGTCCACTAAACACCAGGGATTTTTTTTGTTTGTTTTATGAAATAAGGGGAGCGACCCCTTGGGTAAGAGCCTCTCCTCAGGGGGCAAATTATTCCTTATTTCTGCCGCCCCGGGCAAGGGTCGCTCCCGGGGGAGGGGGGGAGCAAATGATTTTTAAACCACTAGACACCAGGGATAAATTACTTTTTGTTTATTGTAATTTTTTTTATGTTTGGGGAGCGACCCCTTAGGCAACAGTCGCTCCCGAGGGGCGGGGGGGCAAACGATTTTTAGGCCATTTCTACCCCCACCCCAAATAAATGGGGCCAAAGTTGTTCTGCCCACCAGTGGGCAGACTGGGCAATTACCCCTGATCCACACCCAGGGGGGAGAAAGTCTGCTAGATGCCATGGAATACAAAAATAAAAATAAAATAGTGGGGTGGTGGTTACCAACCAGCATGGGCCCGGTTATGACCCCACCCGAACTGAAGGGGCTAACAGTCTTTCAGCTCTCCCCAGCACACTAAAACATCTTACCCCATGTCAAGCAAGAGGACATTTGATTATTTTTGTTTTTTGTTTTACATTTGGACCTTGGTAACTCTTAAAAACGTCCCACTTGGAATGGTGAGGGCTGCACTTTTTTTGACTTTGGGACGCTGCCATGTAGAAAAATCCACAAGACCTAGACACAAATGAAAACTAAACATCTAGTTGATTCCAGGGTGGTGTGCTTCACATGCACCCCGCACCATTTCTTTACCCACAATGCCCTGCAAACCTGCAACTTTGCTGGAAAGCACACATTTTTGTGATGGAACCTTCTGGAATCTGCAGGAATCCACAAAATTTCTACCACCCAGCATTGTCTCATCTATACCGATAAACTTTCTGCTGCACTTGTCAGCCTAAAAATGTGTTTTCTCAAACTGTCCTTTTGGACCCACTTTGGTTCCCCCTCAATTTTGACTTGTTTTTGGCTCTTCCCTGTCACAAACACTTGGCCCACCTACACAAGTGAGGTATCATTTATACCGGGAGACTGAGGTGAACGTTGGGTGGTAGGAAATTTGTCCTGGTGCGGTGATCCCACACAGAAATGTGGGAAAATGTGGTTTTTCTAGCTAAATTTGAGGTTTGCTGAGGATTCTGGGTAAGAAAACATTGGGGGATCCACGCAAGTCACACCTCCCTTGACTCCCTTGGTGTCTAGTTTTCAGAAATGTCTGGGTTTGGTAAGTTTCCCTAGATGGCTGCTGAGCCCAGGACCAAAAACGCAGGTGCCCCCCGCAAAAACAGGTAGTTTTTCTATTTGATCATTTTGATGTGTCCAGATAGTGTTTTGGGGGCATTTCTTGTTGCGAGCACAAGGCCTACCCACACAAGTGAGGTACCATTTCTATATGGAGACTTGGGGGAATGCTGCATGGAAGGAACTTTGTGGCTCCTCTCAGATTCCAGAACTTTCTGTCACTGAAATGTGAGGAAAACGTGTTTTTTTAGCCAAATTTTCAAATCATAAATATTTATAAAGCGCGCTACTCACCCGTGCGGGTCTCAAGGCACTAGGGGGAAGGGGTTACTGCTGCTCGAAGAGCCAGGTCTTGAGTAGTCTCCGGAAAGCGGAGTGGTCCTGGGTGGTCCTGAGGATGGTGGGGAGGGAGTTCCATGTCTTGGCCGCCAGGTAGGAGAAGGACCTCCCACCCGCCGTGGTGCAGCGGATGCGAGGGACAGCGGCGAGGTTGGCGGAGCGAAGAGGATCGTTGGGAGTGTAGAAGCTGAGGCGGCGGTTGAGGAGTTCGGGTCCCTTGTTGTGGAGGGCTTTGTGTGCGTGGGTGAGGAGTCGGAAGGTGATCCTTTTGTTGACGGGAAGCCAGTGCAGGTGTCTCAGGTGGGCGGAGATGTGGCTGTTGCGGGGTATGTTGAGGATGAGGCGGGCGGAGGCGTTTTGAATTTGTTGCAGACGTTTCTGGAGTTTAGCGGTGGTTCCTGCGTATAGTGTGTTGCCGTAGTCCAGGCGGCTCGTGACGAGGGCGTGGGTTACGGTCTTTCTGGTGTCGGCGGGGATCCAACGGAAGATCTTTCGGAGCATGCGGAGGGTGAGGAAGCAGGAGGATGATACGGCGTTGACTTGTTTGGTCATGGTGAGAAGTGGGTCCAAGATGAAACCGAGGTTGCGTGCGTGGGCCAAGGGCCGTGGGCCACCAGGAGTCGTCCCAGGCGGTCGGGGTGTTTCCGAGGATGAGGACTTCTGTTTTGTCTGAGTTCAGTTTCAGAAGGCTGAGTTTCATCCAATCTGCGACGTCTTTCATTCCATCTTGCAGGTTGGTCTTGGCGCTGGTGGGGTCCTTGGTGAGGGAAAGTATCAGTTGAGTGTCGTCGGCGTAGGAGGTGATGATGATGCTGTGTTTGCGTACGATGTCGGCGAGGGGGCTCATGTAGACATTGAAGAGTGTCGGGCTGAGTGAGGAGCCTTGCGGGACGCCGCAGATGATCTCGGTGGGGTCTGAGCGAAAAGGTGGGAGGTAGACTCTTTGGGAGCGGTTGGAGAGGAAGGAGGTGATCCAGTCCAGGGCCTGTCCTTGGATCCCGGTGGATTGGAGGCGGAATATTAGGGTTCGGTGGCAGACGGTGTCAAAGGCAGCCGAGAGGTCGAGGAGGATGAGGGCGACTGTTTCTCCGTTGTCCATCAGGGTTCTGATGTCGTCTGTGACTGAGATGAGGGCGGTTTCTGTGCTGTGATTGGCTCGGAATCCGGACTGAGAGGGGTCGAGTAGGCTGTTGTCTTCAAGGAAGTTGGTAAGTTGCTTGTTGACGGTCTTCTCTATGACTTTGGCGTGGAATGGGAGGAGCGAGATGGGGCGGAAGTTCTTCAGGTCGCTTGGGTCCGCCGTGGGTTTTTTCAGTAGGGCGTTGACTTCAGCGTGTTTCCAGCTCTCGGGGAAGGTAGCAGACGAAAAC